>NC_137931.1:25488653-25838653 GCF_963969265.1 Rhamphochromis sp. 'chilingali'
CTACTCATCATGCTGCCCAGGCGAAAAATCTATATGAGTTTAATGTCCAAATATCTCTACTTCTACATGATAATTTGGCACAAATCTTTAGCTTAAATGGTTGAATCACAGATGAATTAATTCCAGGTTCTGGATGGTCTACCTTGAAGTTTGGAACATATTATATTCATAGTCCCTGTAGAGGTTTCAAAGTTTAGTCATCTACACATTAGACTAACAAGCGAGAGATCCTTGCTTAGATTCCAGGAGGAGACACAAAACCCTTTGATGGTCTGTCAGGATGGGCATCTGGCATAAGAATCTGTGGAGCTACCTGCCATGGTGAGCCCATGTTATTAAGGGAGCAGCCGGAAGCCTTTCTTTTTCTGCCTTCTTCCTCTTTTATATTCATGGTCCCTGTGGGATGAACTATTAGGAGTTTGATGAATGTCTGATTTTTGATTGAGAGCTATATTTTCAGAGTGTATTATATGACCAAATGCCTGGAATAAAGGAGACAGACTAATGACCCTCATCCCTGCTTTAGAAGGACTTTGTTCTTAGTGCAATTTAACATCAAGTATCTCCCCCACTGTTCCCATGTTAGCCTCCAGATGTTGGACCACGAGTTTGCTAGTTAACTTTCTTTCTTTCCTACTAACAATCATAAACCCACATTCTTTTTAAATGCCGGCAGTCTTTTGGTTTGTTATATTTATCAATGTTTTTGCTGTGAAATCTACGTAGAATTTACAGCATAGTCTAATTCGGATGGCCGTTACCAACATGTATACCAGTATGACCTGTGTTGATGGTGATTCTTAGTTACATTTGTAGTGAGGTGGACGACAGGTTCCAGCGCAGGCTACAGTGCAAGTTACCTACATCTAAAATGCTTAAATCAAAGGCAGATTGACTTCTTTCAGGTTCTTGAACATATTCATCTCTCTCCTGAAGAAGACTCTCACCTGAGGGTTAATGTTTATTTTGGCCTTACTAGGGTAAAAAAGGCAAGACTATCTAGTGGTTGACATGTCAGTATCCTATGAGCATTTCTCAGCCAGCTCTAATTCTGAAACTTCTAACTTTAAGATGGTGAGAACCAAAATGCTCAACTTGAGGCTTCACATTCTGATGAGCGGTTTCAAAGTGGTTATATCCAGCTTTTATTTACACACTATGGTTGGATTCATACTAACACCTCTAGCTGCAGACCTGATGGTTTGGTTAAGCATTAACATCATAAAATTTGCTCTCAGTTTTTCATACCTGAGAAGTATAGATATTTAAGATGAATAGTAACAAAGGCAGAAGAAGTATACTTGCTCGACGGTAATATAGCACACAAGTGCTTGTGGTTTCGCCGCCTGTACTCGCTTCAGGTTTTCTTGTGGTTTAAAAGAAAAAAAATCCCCTTTCCGGCACAACTGACTGAATACTGACAAAGCCAAAAAAGCAGTGCAGATCCAGTGATGAAGATTGCGCTTTTGCCAGTGTCTGTTTATATTTTAGATGATAGAAGTTTAGTCCTTGCCTGTGGAGACGAGGACTATTTTTGAAGTGAGTTTGATTCGGCCTCATCCAGAGTCGAGTTAAGCAGAACCACAGGGCGATTGTTTGTGGTAACTTTATGATTTTTACCACTTTCTCCCTTTTTTTCTTCTTCTGTTTGTTTTTTATTTTTATAAAGAAAAATTCCCACCCAAAGTTGTTCCCGGGGGACATTGTGGAGTATCCCAGGAACAAATACTTCTCTCATTTCGGAGTGTACTATGGAGAAAGGGACGGAGTTCCATACGTCGCTCACCTAACGTGTCGAGGTTGGTGACACTTTTTAAGGTTTTACTTCTCCACAGACAAGTGAAAAAAGTCTGCCAGAGCAGGAATAATTTCTCAAATTTTGGTTAAAAGAAATACAATTATTTTATAGAAAAGAGTGTTAAACAATGAAAATCAGCAAGAGGTTATTATGTTAGTCTCAAATTCTGCAAAAATGTAAAACTGTCTATAAGAAATTTTTCATCTTTGAAAGATGGACATGATGTGAGAACGCAGGATTTATGCTTTGTATGTGATGATATCTACTGAGAAGAGATGGACGACATGTACACCTACAAGAATCGGCTCAGTTTTCCATATAACACAGAAAAAAAAGGTTTCCTATCAGCTCATGTAACAAAGATCATAATATGACAGATAAACTTTATTTTTCTTGAACCTTCCTCTGGAAATCTGCCTCTTAAAATAATTTGATTTCTTGTCTTTGTCTGTCAGATTCAGACACCAAACTGCTGCTGTACGGCCGAGCTCTCAGGTCAGAGGTCAAACTGGACCCTCTGGAGCTTTTGGGGAAGAAATACAAGGTAGCATGAGTGGTTTAAACATACATGATGAGTTTGTCAAAGACAGCGACTTCAAGTGTGTTTTAAAACAGGTCAACAACATGCTGGATGACACGCACCCTCCGCGGGACTTCCACGGTGTGGTGAAGCCTGCCATCGAGGACATGATGGGCCGCGAGGTGACCTTTGACATCCTGTTTCACAACAGCGAACATCAGGCGACACTTTTTAGATACGGAGTGAAGAAGTCTGAACAGGTGAGCCAAGGGAAGAGCGCCACCTTCTGTTTATTTGCTGTGAAGCATGCTTAAAGCTGGTGTGTTTGTGTGTGCGTGTTGCAGATTGATGAGATCTACGAGTATATCATGCCAGCCTGGAAGAAACTGTTCAAGGAGAAACAGCTGTAAACCAGGTGTGCGCTCATCTTCACCACCAGGGGGTGCTGTTCTTCTCTGAATCAGCTGCATGAAGTTTGGAGGAAGTTTAAAAAGAATCCTTCTCCTCAGTTCCTCCCCTTACCTTAGTCCCTTTTTACACCTCCCCCCCTTCTCTATCTTGTGTCACCCTTTCTTCCATTCTACTTCTCCTTATTTCTCGCATTCTCCCTTTTTTCTGTCATCATTCCTTCCCTTCTTATTTACTTACTTTCCCACCACCTTTCCTTGTTATCATATCCTCACTTCTATTTCTTTACATTTCTTCCTTCCTGTTTCCTTATTCTTCCCCTACCCCTTCCTTCCTGCCATCATTTCTTCATTTATCCCATCCCTTAATTCCTCCCTTTCCTTCATATTACCTCCTTACTTCCTTATTCACCTCCTTTCCATTATCCTTATGTCCCTCATTCATTTCCTTTCTAAACCCCTCCCCCCACCCATTAGTTTTGTTCTTGATTTTCTGAATAATTATCATTATTTGTATTTGTAATTTTTTTTACTAATATTATATTATTTGTTAAATGTGTTCATGTATATGCACTGATTTTTAAAATCTCAATTTCATTTACAGGAAAAAAAAGAAGTACTTGTGCAAGAAAAAAAAAGCAATTACCAAACTGAAAACAAAGCAAAAAAAACAACAACCATAAAACAGATACATTAGGATGTTAAGATGACCTTAGAAGTGTTTAATAATGGCACTTTCGTTCTCCAAAATAAAGAGAAAATGTTCATGCTGTTTCATTAAAATGATGAGATTTTATACATTTTGTTAAAATATAATCTTTATCTTGAACTGTGATATTTCTTATTTTTGTTACTTGTAGTACAGTTTTTCCCTGTTTTAGCAGAACATTTTCCTCCCTGTTGGTTGCACATCAGTTTCTGTCTGAATACATTTTTCATGGGAGGCTCATTCACTGTTAAAACTGCCTGTGAGTGTCTAAATTGTTTTAAATAAACTTTTATGTGCCACATTGAAAATCTTGTTAGAATTCTTCCTTCCTTCCTTCCTTCCTTCCTTCCTTCCTTCCTTCCTTCCTTCCTTCCTTCCTTCCTTCCTCCCTCCCTCCCTCCCTCCCTCCCTCACAGTTTGGGAGCCACAGTACCACCTTCAGTCTTCTTGTGCGCCTCTTTAAGCCAGGATATCAGGATTTTGTTGGTCTCTGCCGGCTTTTCCATCTGTGTCCAGTGTCCACACTCTTCGATGTGTCCCCTGGTCAGGTTTGGCATCTTCAGTTAATAAATAACAAATATCAGATTAACTTCCAATAACCATTGATTGCTCATATGACTGTGTCAATGCTTTTGTTTCTTACCGAGTCCTCCATGCCCTTGGTAAAGGACGGCAGCAGTACGGGGTCTTTACCCGCCGTCAGCATCATTGTTGGCATTAGCAGCTAAAACACGCAAACATCTGACTGTGAATCAGAAAGCTTGATAACAAAATGTGACTGCCAAGTCAACAAGTCTGATTTATCCTTCATTATATCAATAAAGTATTCTGATTCTGATCTGATTATGATTATGATTATGATTCCAGAGGTGCCTCCTGCTGGTCATTAGGAAGAATGCAGGTTTAAAGCAATTCTGCATTTTCTTCAATAGTTACAGCTTTAATTTACAGCCTGTATTACGTTTGTGACACTGCACCAAACCTTCTCAAAGGGCCGGGAACACATCCACTTCCAGTTTGCATCACTATTTCGATACCAGTTCAAGGGCCCCCTGTAAAATAAAGCCCAAAGGTTACTCAGTGATTCTCCACAGAACTGGATAATTTAACTGACTGTTCAGGAATATTTGCTTATGACATCAAATTTCTTCACCTCTTCAGCAGTCTACAATTTGCAAAATACTCATTTTAGTGCCACAAACATAAAAGCAGGAACTGCAGGATGTAATTAAAATGCTAATTTTAACAAAAAGCTGTGTAAGAATCACCCATCACAGTGGATGCTTTCATGTAATAAACATAAATATTATTTGTTGGCGAGCACACAGAAACACAATCTACAGGAAGCTGGAAAATCTGCAACCTGAAGCCTCTTTCTTTGTACTGGCTGACGTAGTACTGCAGGTCGGCTTCTGTCAGCATGGAGCTCCTGGGAATCTGCTCCGGCAGACCCACAAACAGGCCACCTGTGATAAAGCGCACACACACAGCATGAGATCTGTGAATGAAGATTTAAAAATCTTCAGCATTCACAGCAAACACTGATAACCAGCAGGAAACGTCACCTCGAGCGCACACTCCTGCGGTGCTGAGAGGGGGACGACCCTTCTGTGGTACAGAGAAAAACATTCATCACGTGTGGGTGATTTTTCCACCTGTTTAGCTCTGAAACTGCACACTGCAATGCTGGGTGTGTGTGTACATTCGATCCACGCACCGCTTCACTACTGCTGGAAAAGAAAATCTTGAACGTCCTCTCCAAATCCTTCTCCAGCTCGGCCTCCGCCACACCCTGAAACACAAACCCCGCTTATGAAGCTGCAGTTTTTCTGTGACAGAAACAAACATTAATATATATATATATATATATAACACTTACTGGTGTTTGGAAGTAGACCTGATAGTCGAATATTGGAATAGCCTTCAGTCTCTCGAAAGCAGGAACCAAAGGATTCAACTTGAACATTGGGGTGTTCAACGATGCCACAGCCCTTCACGCACATGGAAAAGCACTTTAACTTCACTGTACAGGCTCTGGGGGACTGTGTGTGTCTGTGTGTGTGTTTACCTGATTCTCTCGGGATAGAAGCGGGCCATGGCCCACACCAGGGAGCCGCCCCAGTCGTGACCCACCAGGGTGACCTGTGGTATGGACTGGAACAGGGGACCATAAGCTTTTGTGTAAACTTTAAGTTATCATGCTATTCAATGACAGTGTTGATACTCACCATTTTATCCAAAAATACGACTAACTCCTGAAAAAAGAGAGAAAAATATGATTCAGAAAAACATTTTAAAACAACACTAAATCTGTAGATTTAATATTTTTGTAATGTGTACCTTACAAAGCTCCTCATGAGAATATTCCTCTATGTCTGTGAGAGTCAATACGGCAGGAATTACACCAACACTGAGCTGACTCCACACAAAGACTGTATATAAAGGATGGTTGTAGCTTCTCTGACGTCACACACTGGTAAAAGTGTGGTAGTTAAGCCTCAAGCTGAGCATTTTAGGTCTTTTGATCCTGGGCATTAAGGGCTAGGGGAAGTGACATATCCCTGCTGTTCATTATAAAGAATTTATACTGGGAAGCTACATACATCTTTTAAGTACAGTCTATATTTTCAGTCTTTCAGTATTTCAACCTACCAGGGGGCGCTGTGGACTCTCCATATCCTTTCATGTCCAGAGCTAAAACCCTGAACCCTGCTGCAGCCAAGGCTGGGATCTAGCACAGGGGTGAGAGGGTTGTTTAATGATCATGGCTTTTATTGCAGGATTAAAAGAACCAAAACACCACCAACAACAAGTAAATATAACTGCAAACTTAAATAAATCAGAACAAAGACTTGAATTAAATGGAAAACAAGACAAACTATAAATATAAGAAGGGATATCTCTGACTCTTAGTGTATCTCATCTCAAACACCCTCTGAATACACTTTGGAAGGTGACTATTTCGTGCGTTCCAACATATCCAATGGAAACAGGTTACCTGGTACCTCCAGGAGTACCAGCTCTCCGGGAAACCGTGACACAGTAGCACCGGTGGACCGGAGCCCATTTCCACATAATGAGTCCTCACACCAGGCTGGAAAAGACAGCCAGCAGCATTTCAGCTCTGTGTTGTGTTTTCATAATTCAACAGGTTGCTGGCACTGATAGATATTAATACTTTTATGGTGATGTAGCCATGGGACACTTCATCAGGGCTGCAGGCTGGTGGGGGGCTCACTGTTCCAACAGCCTGGAGATTCAAACGTATACAAATGTTATTAATGTAATCATTTTCTTTGTTGTAGTTAGATCTAAATGTGAGGGTCTTTAAACCCACTGCATCAGAGAAGATACTCAGAGTGACACAAACCTGAAAGCCAGTAAATTCAGACAGTTTCTCCAGAGCAGCATCCAGATTTTCCACCAAGACGGCCTTCATCCCTGCTCCCTCTGCGGCTTTTACACCCTCAACATCAGCATCCAGCCACAACGCCTGAATAGAGACAGATGACTCATAACATCTGATATACAAGAATTAATCTCAGTGATGCTGCATATTTATTGTCTACATCACGAAACCCTCTACCTGTTTGGGTGTCACCCCCAGGCGCTGCAGGGCAGAGCTGAACATGGCGGGCTCAGGGACCCTGTGACCCAAGTGGCAGGACTGGAGGACCAGGTCAAAATGGCCTCCCAGCAGAGAGAGAAGGCGACCTGTGCCATCTCCAGCCGCTCTGTCATCTACCCAGTGATTGGCCAGCACAGCTGTCAGTAACCCTTTAGATCAGAGGTTGACGCAAAGATTAGACATCATTGGTAGTGACCTACTTTTTCCCCACAATGCATTTAAACAAGCAGGTAGCGGTGACAGTGACAATGTTCACTTTACGCAGATATCGTGCTGAAATAAAGGTGAAGTAGACTGTCTCCTTCAAAGATGAGGGACACAGGAATTCAGAACAGAAATATTTTGCAGTGAGAGAAATTAAACAAGGTTTTTCAACCAGATCTGAATTTTTTTCTACTTATTTCTTTATGCAGAGGAAGCCAATGTGGACGTGGCTTAAACCTGCTTTCTTTCAACTCCTCTGGCTCCAACTCCTCTGTAAGTTTGCTTCTTTAAAGAGTGTTGTGTGTACCGCTGCGTCGCAGGCCAGCAGCTGTCTTCAGCACAGCTGCTTGGACGTCCATCATTGCCTCTGTGAGTTTGTCTAGCAGGCCTTTAACTGACCAATCAGCCGGCAGAGTCACACTCCTGTCCCGGGCTTCCTGCACACACTCGGCCTCCAAAGCTGGGATCATCTGCACACAGACACACAGCTGTACATCAGTGAAATAGCAACAAAAGGCATGAAGTGAAACTGTAAATGTCTTCGCCCACCTGTGTAAGTGTCATGGCTCCTCTCTCAGCCTGCCTCAGGGCGCCGTCGTCTTTGGACTCCAAACTGGAGAGAAAACCTCTGAGAAACAGAGCACAAAACCTCAGATTAATGCGGTGATTAGAAACTGAGAGGGGCGAGCCTTGGTGGTTTCTATCTATAACACTCAGCTCTCAGGCAAATGTTTACTGAACTCTTAGATCAGGTCTGAGATGAAACAGAATCAGCTAGAAGTGCCTGCAAAGAGCAAAGACTTTGAGGAAGTTATACGTTTTTGCAAGTCAGAATAAAAGTTACACAATCGAACGAAAAGGCAGAGATGTTAATTTAACAGACTGGACCTGTGTCCAGTCTGTTAAATTAACACTGAGAGGTAATCCAGAAAATCCCTGCTGTAAGTGTTTCTGAGACCTCTATCTCATCAACATGATCAATACTTGCCATAATTTCAAAATGTTATGGACACAACTTTTTTGTTGTTGCTGTCTAAAATTAACATTGTTATTAACAAAAAGTTGCCAAGTATGTTCACATATTTTTGGCCATGTAGTAGCTTACGTGCACCTGCTCATTTCCAGCAGTTAAGTCAAATATTTCTTTGCTGTTGTAATAATTATCCAGCTTGAAGCGCAGATCTGATATCCACACTCACTCACACTGTAAATAAACAATCAGAAATTCGTGCAGCAGCTGCGTATTTTATTGGCTTTTTTGTTTTGTTTTTTAATATAATCAAATATAAACACAAAGCGGTCTCCATACGACACATCTGTGCGGTTCAGAGATGTTACAAAACGGTCACTTCTTACCCCGGTAGGTTGTGCAACTCTTCCAGCTTTTTAAAAATGGCAGCACGTCTGGCAGAGACGGCGACTCCCCAGAAGTTGAACAGGATGGCTTTCTTATCAGCCATCTCTCGATCGGTTCTTTTTGCTTTCTCCAAACGGTATTC
This sequence comes from Rhamphochromis sp. 'chilingali', assembly GCF_963969265.1. Lineage (NCBI taxonomy): Eukaryota > Metazoa > Chordata > Actinopteri > Cichliformes > Cichlidae > Rhamphochromis > Rhamphochromis sp. 'chilingali'. The sequence continues at coordinate 25,497,419 of NC_137931.1, forward strand.
AGGATCTCTGCTGCTGCTGCTGCTGCTGCACCCGTGTACAGGGTAAACTTTGCCCTAATAGACTCACTGCGGGTCCACCCACTTACCCAGTGAGCTCACACTTAACTGAAAAACAGCGGCGAGACCAGACATGCACGTGACTTCTCGCAACAAACCAAAATTTTTGTTGAAACCAGTTCCACGAATAAAAGACCAAACATGTCCTCTTTATGTTTAATAATGATAATACGTTAAACAACAATTTTAAAAAACTATTCAAAACTTTTTAGCGTCTGTGTGACAATGATCTACAAATGAAACATTTCTTTTAAAGTTGTAAAATGCTACTATCATACATATTATTATTATTATTATTATTATTATTATTATTATTATTATTATGTTTTAAAGGCAGTGACTACATGATACTACTCTGTAGCTTCATCGCTTCAAGTCGGTGTTTCTACTTTACAAGTTTTGAGCAGCTGTTAACATAGTTGACTCATATTTGCAACGTGTCAGGAAGAGTTTTTTTAGCATTCTTCTATAAATATGAAACATTTTCATGAAACATTGACAAAATATAAATCTAATTAAACCAAACAAAATAAAAAGCAGCAAGTAAAGAAGGAAACATCAGACACAGCAAATCACACCAATAATGAAATGAGATGAACAAATTATTTAAATGGACAAATGTGGTGAATAAGTTAATTAAAAATAAGAATGTTGTTGGGCGTCGCTTTCCTTCTGCTACACAGACATATTTATGTACTGTAGCTGATTCCCTTCTAATATGTCAAGTATTGCTGAACTTCTGTACCATGACACTGACATCTTTGCTATTTTAGACCACATATCATGATACAGTAGTATGTTTGTTTACTCCATGACTGCCACTTCTAATGTGTATGTGATGCACAGTTTCAAAAAGATTATCAAAAAAGCAAGTGCTGGCAAACTGTCTATTAAGACAAGCGGACTCCCATCAAACTAGAGCTGGCAGGGAGACACTAAGGAGCCAGGCCCTTCCCAGAATGCAAATCCTGCACAAACAGAGTCAGTGAATGTCGTGTAGAAAGTGTGGAGGTGGATTGGTGGGTCTGAGGAGACTCTGTAGAAAGACAAAGTGCCAGCATTCCAGTCCAAATGTACTCCTACTTAGTTGGAGGACCAGCTGTGAGGAGAATTTATAGGTCTGATGATTTTATTATGCAAGGAGTAGTAACCATCTTCACAACAATACAAGCTCCAGGAGTACACTATGATAATCTTCAATATCTTTGTAAGTTACCGCTATGTTGACCTTTCTTTCCCATTCAACCTCCCAGTAACAGCCTCCAGTCAGACCAATTCTATGTCGCGACTGGGGCCAAGCTTCATATCGCTCTGGATAATGAGAATATGGCTTCCCCTCACTCAGCGGTATCACAGTCCTATTGTCGTCAAACAGGAAGAGATAAATCTGTGCTGTTTTGGTCCAGTTTGTGCTCACAGTCATCTGATTAGAAAACAAGAAAAAAAACCAGATTAATTTAGAAGTCAGAGTTAAAAACAAGCAAACAGTGAAAAAATATATATATGTATACACACAAATGCATGGATCAATCGGAACACATACATATTAGAATAATTTAGAATAAAATCTTCAACACCGAGTGTTCTTCTGAAGTTCTCAGGTTTATCCATACTCAATACTGATGGACATGGCACTGCATGGGGAAGCTGTTCTTTCCTGCTGGGCACTGACAGAAAATAAGTGATATTAAAATTATAATGTAATTCATGGTACAATTAGTTTTAGTTTTCTTAAAATCTGAGTGATAATGAGATTAATGATTGTACTTTAGTAACTAAACTGGCCTCAAATGAACTTAGGTGGAGGTTTTAAGTAAATACACAGGGGGCGGTCTTAGCCTGTTTGGTGCCCTGGGCGAACAGATGCTGCTCCGGCCAGCCAGAGAATCCCGCGCCGCCCCCACCACGATGCCGCCCTGGGCAACTGCCCGTGTCGCCCATATCAAAAACCGCTACTGTAAATACAATATATGTCAATACAATGTTAAGATTAACATTAATGAGGAAAATATCAGACAATCAAATGTGTTGTCTTTTGGAAAGTTGGTACATAATGTACATATGGCAGTCTAAATTGTGGATTTGGTGCAGATAATTGTACAGAAAAACATCAAAAACATTATTTCATTCCCACCTATCACAGCCATTCTGGTGTTCATTCTCAAAGTTTTCAAATTTACCCATAGACGTCTCACTTCTCATGGAGACACAGATTCCTGGAGGGGTGATTTTTTCCTGGTGGTCTGATAGAAACACACACTTTGCCTTAAAATACATGTTCTTGGCAAAATACATTTAGATGAAGATAGAAGTCTTCCATTAAAAAATAAATACATGTGCTATTTTAGTATTTTCAGTGGTGATCCTCGTGGTAGTAAACTGATACACTTGGTTGGTAAACATCAGAAAAGGAGAAATCTGTTTTCCTGGTCCAATGGTCATATCTAGTGTACTCTACATGTTTAATGTCAGTGAGACTTTTTACACAGATAAATAAAGGCCAAAAACTGATTGCAACTTCTACTTTGTGACATTCATGAGGGATATATGTGAAATAAAATTGGATGACAGATTAAGGAACAACAACTCATTCATGACAATTTAAATACTGAAAATCCTTTTTTAATCAAACACTGTAAATCACTTTTTGGCACCCCTCTCAAGTTTTGTAACCTGCCACATTGCTGCTGCCACAACTGGGTTTAGTACATGAGAGCACGTGTGGGGGAGCACTACGCCAGCTGCTCAGGGTAAGAGGTGGAGTACACCCTGGACATATCACCAGTCTGCCGCAGGGCTATCAGACAGACAGACAGACAGACAAAAGAAAAAAAACATGCTTCTTTCATTTTTGTTTCATATGCTTTATTTGCTTTATAAATGTTTTGCTTTTGTCTTTTCCTTTGTAGATGGTCTGACTCAGCAAATATCTGAGTGGCAGTTTGAGATTTCTCCTTTAGCCAGGCAACTCACATTTCCACACCAGGTGGAGGCAGGACAACAACTACTGTTACGCCTCAATGAATACGGGCTCGGGGATGAGGGGAGACTAGAAAAGAAAAAGGCAAACAAAGCAAGTGTGAAACTCAAGGTTTTTAGTAAAAAGGACTCAACTCAAAGAAATGGCAACACTGCTATTTCAACTAAACAAAAGTCATCCACAAACTAAAATACCCTAAGGAAAGACAAAAGAAATGGTTTACCAAATTAAAGGTACACTTCTGCTGCCAGCAGATACCTGCTACTCACCAGCAGCTCAAAGAAAACACCAAGTTTTAACATATGCAGAATACGCCACTAAATCTCACCACCAAAGACTGGTCCACACACTGACTGAGCAGTGATTCACTAGCTTAAATACGTGATTAGGAATCTTTCTGTACTTTTAGGTGCTACCTTATTATCAAAAGGGTTGCAATAGCAATTGATCTACATACACGTTTGACCTGACACAGAAGACTTTCACTCTAATCAATATAACAATAGCAACACATATGATGGCTTCTACACCTGTCAAGGCAGCTTTGCAGCAGACAGGAGTTGGATTCAAAATAAAGGGCCCATAAGCTTAAAAGCAACTTTATTGCTGAGGTTTAACATAATACAAACTAAAGCAGAACAGAAACAAAATATCCAAAACTTTTATTCTTCTTGGGAAACAGACAATGTAGCAGGACACAGCCACAAGAAAAAACATGACAAAAGATGAGTGGCAACTGAGCGAATACACACAAAAACAGAATAACAACAACATAAGACAGGAAATAAATAACACTGAGACCAGGACTAAGACTTAAATGGACGAGTCTGACACAGAGAAAGAAAACAAAACACACAAGACTGAGGGGACAGAATGGGAACACAAGAGGGGGTTAACCTAAAGATTTAGAAACTGAGAACTAAAGACATGAAACCACAACACCAAAGGTATAAGGAAATAATAAGACATGAAGACACTAAGAAATAACAGAGATATTAACATATAATCAAAACAGAATACAAAACTATAAAACAAAGATGATCAAAGAAAACTCAAAACATCCCTAAAGCTCAAAGACACAGGGACCATGGCAACACTAACATGATGTTTTAATAAGAAATATTAAGTTTTCATCTAAAATCTGGTTTGCTGGACTTAACGTAAAATATTTTTAAAAGTCTAATTTTAGACTTGATTCATCTTAAATACTTCTGAAATGATAAGTTCATTTTTAAAGCACTTAAAGTGTACCATGTTGTTTGTTTCTTTTGTACAGTTTTTTTTTCAATAATCAAAAGAAGAAAAAATCTATATAAAAACGTACATAGAAACTATTATTTGAAGTAGTATAGTATATTGGTGCATTGTGTACACTGCTCGGTAAACATAAGAGGACTATGTCTGTGAAGGTTCTCAGTCATCCAGGTCATCGTAGTTTAAGGAGCTTGGAAAGAAAAGTGTCTGGACTTAAGAGGACTAGTTTTGACGTCTTCTGGTCCAATGGCGGCATCCAGTGGACCCTCCAGGCATTAAGAGTTCCGCTTTTTACAGGATGCGTTCTTATGAAAACTGGGAGTAACGACATGACTGGCGGCATTTTTCCTAAAGTCGCCAACGCGTGGACACACGCAGAAAATAAAACCGTCTGTGTGATATCTGAACACAGTGCCATACAGGTAAGATTCATCAAGAAGAGCTGGGCGGTTTTTAAAATGTAGAAACTTTATTGCTGTTTCCATATGAGATATGCAGGCAAAGGAATGACAGGCTCACACTTTTGGGCTTTCCCACTGCAAAAACACTGAGGCTAACAGCTGTGGAGGAAAGTTTTCCTGATGCCGTTGCACAGACTCGCAAGATGCGGTTTGTGTTTTTGTAGGTGACCTGATGGTAAAGAAACCAAAAATTTTGTTCTCGGCTGAACTGTAACTTATTACAGAGAACATGAATTAATGAATCGTGTTCACATGTTCAGATATTATCTACCTCCACGCCCTTTTTTAAATTAGGGTTATATATGGCAAAGGCCAAATAACCCACTTCTATTTTTGTTTACCTTGTCAAGAAACGCCCATATAAACACGCCTACAAGGCATTCGCTTTTTTCCGGTTCGCGCCAAAAACATTCACGCTCATAAACCCGCGGCAGACTGCGGAGCACGGTGGACAGCAAACGGAAGGCAGGCAGGAGTTTGTAAAGAGGTTGTCCAAAGTTGTTTGGTCGAAAAAGTTGGCGGCAGGTGCTGCTGAACTTCAAAACATCTTCATCCTGCAACATCTGGGCCCTGTTTCAGGAAGCCGGTTTGGAAAACTCAGAGTGAAAAACGATACTCAGGGTTGAGTAACCCCGAACTGTCCAACTCGGAATATTCGGTTTCAGAAAGGCTGATAACAATTAGTTCAGTCAACGCGGAGTTGCTTTAACCCCAAGTGAAGCGCGCGGACGAGGATACATAAAGCCCTGATAAGCGGAGCACAGATTAAGCGAGTCACCATGGAGACGGAGGGAAAGAAGGCGCGGTCAATGTATTTCACAGCGCTTGAGGCCGAAATTCTGATGGCAGCATATGCCGATAACATGCAAATTCCGCGGAAAAAAGTAACACAGCCACAGCTGCAAAAGCATGCATGGCAAAACATAGCCGACAGAGTCAATGCGTGAGTGTTAATTTAAACATTGATCGAGGGATTTCCACCCATTTAACACGTTATTTTATCATATGTTATTTTATTTGTTATTTTATACATTTTATTTTGTGATGTGATGTGAGCGCAGGTGCAACCCAACAGGCCCCAAACGTGCCTGGCAGCAAGTAAAAATGAAATATAAAAATATAGTCCAAACAGGTAAGGTGTAATTGTATTATGAGCCATAGTGCTTGGTCTGTTTGTCCCATGTAAATCAATTGCAGTTAGAGGCTACATTAATTTTCTTTCTGTAAGCACTTATTGAAATTATCTGAGCACATTACAAGTACATATTTGCTTACTCTGTATGCTCAAATGTGGCCCGTTATAGCCAACAGAAAAAAAGCGGAGGCCCGAAAAACAGGTGGGGGTCCTCCACCACCACCACTCACAGAGGCTGAGCAGTTGGCCCTCAGCCAAAACAGTGGGCGCCCTGTGGCCGAAGGCATCTCTGCGGGGACATCCTCTGAGGCAATAACCCCGCAAGACACAAGTGCCTACATAAGGGGTAAATTCAAAATAATACATGATGTGCATACATCCTTTCTTCACAGTCACCTTTGCAGTGCGACACATTCATTTGATAAACTCTTTACCATAATGGATTATTTTGTAGTGAAGTTATTTTCCGACTGATTTTGCCTTCCCTCAGCCTTGGTTGTCTTTGAGAGCATAATGACAATGAAGTGTAAGGTGCTTGGTATGTTTGTTAATTGCCATTTGGTCCCTTGTAAGTTATAAGTGACCTGTATAAACCTCATATTCTATCAGTTGATGGTGATGGTGTACTGCATCTGGTGCAGCCTCCTGTTGAGCCAGACCAACATGCAGTTGTGAGTAATACTCCACAGATTATATGAGTTTACAGTAGAACAGCAATGTTGTTTATTTCTTTACTACAGGAAAATAATGAAGAAACATTGACAGCTGTTACAGAGGAGGAAGCAACAGAGACACTTTATGAGGTTTACATCTTTTAATACTTTGTGTACAGGAAATACAGGCGACCAATAAAGCCAGTTGAACAAAAAATCTGTTTATTCTTCTTTCAACATGTTGAGGTGATGGGTCAAAAGAAATGATTGTGACATATGGTGTCTCTGACTGCTCTTCTATCTTGTATGTCCGTGGGAGGGTCAGGATGTTCATGGTTTGGATCACTGCTGATGTTTGGTTCAGAAGGACAGTGTTCTCCTCTAATTGTGGCAATGTTGTGAAGAATCACACATGCCACAATAATGTCACATGCCCTTTCTGGGGTGACCCTGAGTCTTTGCAGGCACTGGAACCGGGCCTTAAGCATTCCGATAGTCATTTCAATTCTGGCTCTTGTCCTGCAATTAGCCAGATTATATCGCTGCTGTGGGCCCGGGTCAGGGTAAGGGGTAAGCAAATAGGGTAAACATGGATACCCCCTATCACCAAGCAAGTAGCCAGTGAACTCTCCTAAGACAGAAGGGTACACTTCAGTTCAAATGTCCCTGAAGCAATTGGTCTTTATATATTTTAAAGTATTCTCAACTCACCATGTCCAAATTTTGTGCTCAGTGTACATTCACGGAATATTTGTGAGTCATGGACAGAGCCTGGCCACTTGGCTTCCACATTTGTGATAATGTTGGCAGCATCACATATGATCTTCACAGTGCAGAGAACACAAATTAGCATCCATTACTATAATGAAATAATTTGTTAGTTTGAAATGCTACAGGGAACTATGTACCTGTACATTAATGCTGTGGAAAGACTTCCTGTTCACATAGTCTCCTTCATTTACTGAAGGAGCAATGATTGGAATGTGAGTGCCATCTGTACAGCCAATCACGCCTGGGAACCCTGAAAATAAATGTGCAATTTAAGTAGTAGTCCAAGTATCACCACATCATAAATTAAGTTTTGGTCATCCTGATACCTGCAATTTTGTGGCATCCCTCTTTGATAAATCTTGTGGGTCTATGACCGGGGAACACCACAGACGAGTACAGGAGACGTTTCAGTGCAACTGTAACATTCCTGACTGCCCGACAGACGGTAGCCTTGGAAACGTGCTCAGCGTCACCAATATTATACAGAAAGCTCCCGTTTGCAAGAAACCGAAGTGCAATACAAATAATATGCAATGAACTGAGAGCATGTCCGCGATGTGTCACATGCGTAATATATGGCCTGAGGATGTTATCCAAATAAATTATAGATTGTGCTGAGAAACGGTAACGTTCGCACAGAAAATCATCAGGAAATGATAAAATGTCCAAACGCGCTCTGATCACTCTCTCCCGGCGGAGAGCCCTGCGGAGAATTTGGGCTTCACGATCTACTGGCTCTTCAAGGAAGTGGCACGCCATGTCCGACACTTCCTACTGTCAGGTTTCCGACAAAGGGGCGGAGACAGTCAGGGTTAGTTGTAGTAAACCTGCTAGGGGGCAGGTTAGCTTCACGGAGTGTGTCGTCATAGTGACTCACTCAGGCTGCAGCTGAACTCGCTTTGTGAAACCGAAAACCCAGAGTTTTCGTTAACTCAGGGTATACTTACTCAGTTTTTCCACTAAACCGGCTTCCTGAAACAGGGCCCTGGACTCACAACTCGTCTTACCGTTCTTGTCTTGTTTACGGAACACCCACAGCTGACAGAAACAGCCAGAAAACACGGGCCGGATTACCGGATTACGGTGCTAGACGGATTTGTGAGTAGAAGCGAGAGGAAAGAATTAAAATAAGGAAAAACTTTTGTATCTGTTGTTGTGGGGGAGACTTTTTTGTTTTTTAAATGGCAGGAAAAGGCTCTTTATTAGAACAGTTTGTTTTTGTAAATGAGGTTAATGAGAGAGCAAAAACACAGAGTTTTCAAATTTGGACTGAATGTGTGCTGGATTTTGTTGGGCTTTTTGGGATTTGGAGCATTTGACAAATTGTGCAGTTTTTAAAAAAAAAAGCATTTTATTTAGATTAGCTGGCGTTCGGGCAACATGTTGCTGCGGGTGTTAGCACTGTGGGGCAGCGCTGTTACCCCACAGCAAGATGGTCCTGGGTTCAAATCTGTGACTTGAAAATTCATGTGTGGAGTTTGTATTTTTGTAGTGGATTTATATTGGTGATTCCATAGGTGTGAAGTTGAGTGCAAATGGTTGTCTTTCTCTGGGTGTCAAACAAGCAACCTGTCCATGGTGTACCTCACCTGTCACCCCATGGACTGAACTGTGACCTGGATAAGTGGAAGGAAATTGATGCTTGTGGTTGATTTGCATTGTTCCTCCTCCATCCAAGGTTCATCTAAAGGATGAACTCTCCTTTCCAGTACTTTGGCACAAGATTCCCACAGTGGGTTTCCAATAACCTGTTCTCCAGTTTTGGTTATCCTAGGTAAATTGTAGCCTGTTGTTCTAATGTGATGGGAGTGGCGCCCAGTGTGGTTCTCTGCTGCTGCCACAGTGTCTACTACAATTAAGTTGCAATCTTCCAAACCATGCTTTGCCTTAGAGAGGTTAAACACGACTCTCTCCATGCACTTGCCCAGCATTGATGTTAAAGCAACACATCTGTAATCAGCTGTATGTTTAACTTTCTTTCTTTTTCTTTTTTTAGACAGAACGGTGCAGAGTGCACCCAGAGTCCAGCAGAGTGCAGAAGGCACTGGAAAAAATCAAGTAAGGGCCTATTCCAACTCAGTAGCACAGGTCTTCAGCACATAATCAGCTGACACTGTTTTCTGACCATGAGGTTTAGACCTTGCCAAGCATCATGAAAATTACAGTGTTGAGGTTTATCTTTGCCTGCTTAGTTTTCTTCCTGAACTATTTTTCACACTTCTTTAACTCTAGGTTTCTCACCCTGCAGAGAGGCTTACTGTGAAATAAATTCAGTTTGAATTTTACATAAAACATAATACATCATAAGTATAATAATTAAATTAACATTTTCAAACTAGTATCTTGTTTTGCAGATCAGTGAAGTTGGTTCAGAGTGAAGGACACACCGAACTCAGAAAACATGGCTTGTACATCACAGTCTGCCAAAGATTATGTAAAGACTGCCAGAGTCCATCTTGTGAGAGAATTGAAGAATCTGTCTGTGATTGTGCAGAATTTGAATCAGAAAGGGGTTCTTGGTGAGGAAGAGGTCAGCTTAATACAGACAGAGAAAACTGATGAAAACAAAAGAAGAATGATACTGGACTCAGTCATTAAAAAAGGCGAAGAAGCCTGCTATGAGTTACTCAAGATTATAGACATGACGAGGAAGAGGACTTTAGGGAGGCTTCCTTTTCTTTCTGAGAAAACGAATGAAACTTCCAGAGAGACCAAGTTTGACCTGCACCACTGGATCAGCTGCTTTTCTTTCAAGGAAGAACCACAAATGGACAGGAACTACTTACAAGGTATTTTAGGACAAAAGTCTGGTTGTCACTTGTTTCATTTTTCATTATTTAGTTTCTTCGATGCACTAATTCTATAAAAATGTGCACAACTGCATTTAATTCATAGTATAACCCCAATTCCAAAAACTTTGAGATGCTAGGTAAAGTGTAATTAATTTTAAGATTAATAAGATTTGCAAAGTGTATAAAAACAGTTTTTATTCACAACTAAACACAGAAAACAGAAAAGATACAAAATATTGAAAATAAATAAATATATCCTGGAAAAGTAAATGATGCTAAAACAAACAGCTGGAGAAAGATTTTACCACTAAATCAGGAACAGTTTTAGGATAATGTTCCTTAGCCTAAAACTATAAAGACATTGGATATCTCATCATCTGCAGTGTATAATGCAATGATTCAGAGAATCTATACATGCAAGGGTCATGGCTGAAAAACATTATCGTATAACTGTGCTATTTTGATCCTCAGGCAGCACAGGTTTAAAAACGGGCATCATTCTGTCATGGAAATACCTGCATGCACTCAGAAATACTTCTATATATCACTGCCTGTGAACACAGTTCACCAGGCCGTCCACAAATGGCAATTAATGCTCTATCATGCAAAGAAACCATATTTGAACACAAAGAGAAATGCTGCTGTCTTCTCTGGGACAAAAGCTAATTTAAAATGGACTGAGGCAGGGTGCAAAACTGTTCTGAGGTTACAAGAATTGAAAGGTGAAATTCTTTTTAGTCATCATGGACATCATGTCCTTGTTATTGGTTCTCACTTAAGGAGCCTGTATCTTTGATAGTATGGAGATGCTTCAGTGCCTATATATATATATATACATACATACATATATGTGTGTGTGTGTATGTGTGTGTGTGTATGTGTGTGTGTGTGTGTGTGTGTGTATATATATATATATATGTGTGTGTATGTTTTAGAGCAACATATGCCCACATCCAGACGACAACCTTTTCAGGGAAGGCCTTGCATATTTTGGCAATAAGTTGCTAAACTGAAGACTGTTTGTGGTAGAAGAGTTTTGGTGCTGAGCTGGCTGGTCTGCAGTCCAAACCTTTCGCCAGCTTAAAACAGTTGGTACATGAAACCGAAGATATGACAAAGAAGACCCAGGACTGAGTACATAGAATCCTACATCAGACACAAATGGGACAACATTCCCCCTACAAAAGTTCAGCAACTGGTCTCCTTAGTTCCCAAAAATCCATGTTCAGTGTTGTTAAAAGAAGAGGGGATGCTACACAATGGGGGGGAAAATGCACCTGTTGAGACTGTCATTGCTGTCAAAATCAAGATGAACTAAATATGACAAATATATCATTTTCAGTCTCTCCTTTTGCCTTCAAAACTGCCTTAATTCGTTGTGGCACAGATTCAACAAGGTGCTAGAAACATTCCATAGATATTTTGGTCCATTTTGACATGATGGCATCACATAGTTGCTGCAGATTTGTCAGCTGTACGTCCATGATGTAAATCTCCCAGCTCTGGACAGCCCAAAGGTACTTCGTTGGATTGGGTTCTGACTGTGGAGACCATTTGAGTACCATGAACTACTTGCCATGGTCAAACCAGTTACTTTATTTGACATGCTGTGTGTTCTCACTGGATGCAGCCATCACTGTCTTCATAAAGCAATGGACTCAGGTAGGCTGTGAAAATCCCTGTAGATCAGTAGTTTCTCAAATACCCAGACCAGACCATCTGGCCCAAACAGCAATGCCAATTTCAATGTCAATTAAATAACCTTTCTTCTCCACTCTCTGATAGTCAGTTTGAACTTCAGTAGGTTGTCTTGACCATGTCCACATGCCTAAATACACTGGTGTCATGTGATTGACTGTTTACTTTAATAAACTGTTGAACACCAGCTATTTCGTTAGGTATATGTTCTACTGTAAATAAAATGTTTTTGAGCTGTGCCAATCATTGAATTTTGTTTTTTTTATTTACATTTTACTTAGTGTTCCAGCTTTTTAAAATTAAGGTTGTAAATTTGTTTATTTCTGTTTTGTAGGACCGAGGCCATGCCACAGATATCAGGAAAAGTTAAAATTAAAAGTAAAGAAATTATTAAATGACTTTTGGGCATCAAGTAAAAACCTGTTTGAAGAAAACAAGAAGCCAGATCTGTTGTACATTTCTCTTATATTAGACACACAGAGCAATGCTTCTCCAACTAAAATAAAGAAACTGAAGAAAAAGAAAAGCAAGCTGAGTCGCCCTAAAAAGCTAAGGACATACATCCCTGAAGAGAAACCAGACATTTCTCCCAGTGAGCTGCTGAAAACAGATAAAAACATACTCTTGGTTGGAAAACCTGGTATTGGAAAGACAGCACTGACTCATGAAATGCTGAGACTCTGGGCAGAAAGAGAAAGTGGTGAGCTTGATTACATGTTTTACTTTGACATGAGGGAAAAAGCACACATCATGAATGTTAAAAACTTGGAGGATCTGCTTTTCACTGTGTTCAGTGAACCAGATGAAGGCAAAGATGCGGTCTTACAGGATATAAAGAGACACTCTGATAACGTTACAATCATTTTTGATGGACTCACAGATATCTCTTCATCAGTGGTGGAGAAACTTCTGAACAAAGACCTACTGCCGCTCGCAAAGATCATCATAACATGCAGACCAGATGATGAGGATGAAGACTTGTTTTCTGGGGACTTTGACAGAGTGGAGGTGAAAGGCTTTAGTGAGCAGACTATAAAAACATACTTATCTGCAACACTCGGTGAAGATCAGACGAAGGTTTTGAGTAACTTGGAACTGATAACTCTTTGTCATGTCCCCATGTATGCACTGATGGTGGCTGCTTGCTTTTCATCAAAAGATGCTCCACAGCCATGTACAATAACTGAGATATACATCAATATTGTTCGATTCTGCCTTCAGATAAACAGCAAAACAAAGAAAAAAGATCTAAATTCCTTCATCAGCACCAAGACAGAAGAAATTCTGTCTCTGGCTGAAGCTGCTTTTCTTGCAACTCAACAAAAAACTGTGAATCTGACAAACCTGACCTGTAAAGACATCTGTGTCCTGTCCTTCCTGAAACCACTTCTCATTAAGGAGGCCGTGACTGAAACAATAACCACATATGCATTCCTCCATTACACAGTGCAGGAGTTTTTTGCAGCACTGTGGCTCCTGAAGAATCCTGATAAAGTCAGAGATGTTTTTCAGCAGTGCCTCACAGAGGAGAAGAAACACATGAAACATCTGATCCCCTTCATGTGTCGATTGTTGAATGAGAAGAGCCCAAGTTTGATGAAGCATCTGATTCCAGATCAGGACCTGAAGAATACATCTAACTGGTTCTTCAAGGAGCTGATTAACACATTTCTTCCTCATCTGTGTGAGCAAGAAGAGGCTGATACTGAGGACAGTGGGCTCCATGTCGACATACTGTTCTTATGCCAGTGCTTGTATGAGTCCCAGAGTCCTGAAGCATGCGTCTACCTTCTAGACAAACTGGACTACCATCTTGACCTCAGTGGAGACAGTCTGGATCCTTACCCTTGCTGTGCTGTGGCCTATGTGGTCACTCAGTCAAAGGAAAGGAAAATAAGGCTGAACCTCGAGGACGTGATCATATCAGAACAAGGAATGAGACAGCTGTTTGAATGCCTTGAAAATGTTGAGTGGTATGAATTTGGTTTTTTTTTTTCTTTTTTTGGTTTCAACACACAGTGAGAATTTTAATGCTGGTTAGTTTCATAACGATCTCTTCTTTCAATTATAGGTATAACCTTCTGCCTCAACAGCTTTGGAAAGCTTTCCTTCTCAGCGAAGAGCAGATGGACTTCGTAACCTTACTTAGTCTTGATGGAAATCATTTACACCTTCCAACTCAAGGTGAAAAGCAGCTGTTTGAAAGAGCTGTGGAAGTCATGCAGTGGATGTCTACAAAGGTTAATGTCTGCCTCTACTGGAACAGAGAAACTCCTGCCTGCCAGAGTCTGTGTGAGTCTCTGTTAGAGGCTTTGCCATTCATCAGCTCACTCAGGTATGTAGCTTTGGCTCTTGCATATTAAATAGTCTGCTTGGTTTTATCCAGTCTTTTGATAGTAAAGTTAAAATACCTCTGTTTGTGACTTTTTTTTAACAACAATATATCAGAATTTAACATTTTAGCAGAACAGGTGAACAACTCATTTAAAGTTGAGTCCTTCTAGTGCTCAGTCTAAGGAGCCCGTCCATCTATCCAACCACTCATTCATCCTTCCATCCATTCTCCATTCCCGTAAGGAGTCTAATTAAATTAATAATTCCATGATTCAGAATCCGACAGGTCCCAGGCTGGTGTTTATCTTGTTGAATTTAAAATTCTGATGTCTGTTATTTTTATTATTCTCCTTTGGAATCACAGACATTGTGCACAACAAGTCTATATGTGTAGCACTAGCACGTAATGTATCAAGATTTGTGCTGAAGACTAAAGGTTTTACAGAATGTACAACAGAAATGTGTCTAATCAGTTCTGAAATTCTGCTATTCAGCTTCAGATGTCCAGTTTTTTGGAGCCATGAGAAATACCATGGGACACTGGAGAAGGAGCAGGAGAATCTGTTCATGGATTTATGCCTGAAAGCAGCACTTAATAACGGAGCAAAGTTTTACAACGTTGCGAAGAAGCTTCTTTCATTGTTTCTTGTTAAAACTGAGTTAGAAAACATCCTTCTTGATTTATATCAACATATTAAAAGCAGAGGATTTTCAGTTAACTTTGAAACACTGAGGCCGTGTTTTCAGTCCACTCCTGCAGTCTGGTCCATAAATCTCTCAGAGAGAAAGACCTCCAGCCTCCTGGAAGTGCTGAAACTCCAACCAGAGAAGAAACAAGTGAAGCTGACAGGCTGCTCACATGAAGAGAGTGAAGTGAGGAGTTTCCTGCAGTGTCTGCCTTATATCTCACAGCTCAGGTAAATGAATTGTACTTTACATGATTAACTCTACATAAAATCTCTCCAAATTATACTTTTTTGCAACCACTTTTTGATTTTCATAAGAACCACAACCTCTCCTACAGATTTTTAGTGAAAAGTAATTCATTTATCCTGAATATAACAGTTTGTCTTGAGCTTTTGCAATACAACTTACAAACAAACTTACAACATCATACAGTACAACAACCTGTGAAATGTGATGGATCATGAGAAAAATGAGCTCCTGACTAGGGATGGGTATCGAAACCCGGTTCTTGTTGAGAACCGGTTCCCACTGTTTCAATTCCTTGGAATTGTTTGCCATTTTTGCAAACGATTCCCTTATCGATTCCAGTCGCCCCGAATGACGTCATCACGTTGCGGAGCGTCATTTACCTGGCAGGAAACACGGCGCGTAAGCGGCTCAAACGCTCAAAAGTTTGGTTATACTTTACGAGAACGGATGACAACAGGGCAACTTGCAATACTTGCAAAGTAGATATTTAATTTAAGGGAGGAAACACTGCGAATATGCAAAAGCATTTGCTCACAAAACACGTGATGACCTTAGATGAATGTCGTGTTTTTAATTCCGCTCCGGACTCGTGAATCTCAACCCAGCAGCAGCGGTAACGTTTGCACGTCCTCTCCCGTTAATGCGGCAGGTAAATAATCAACTAACAGTGCATATTATGTTAGCGCGATCTGCCTTATTACAAAACCTGCCATTACTGAGCATTTAGGTGACCATGATGAGAGAGACAGAGTCTGGCTGGCTCAGATGCTGGCAGCTCTCGCTGCAGTCTACCGGTAGCATCTCCTTTCAGGCCAGGATAGACGAATGTCACCCAGCAGTGACTAAGTTTGTGGTAAAAGGCTTGAACGCATTTGCCACAGCAGATGCCCCCGATTTTCGGTAAGTGAATGCGTTTAATTGTAGGCAGGGACATTACTGGATATTCTTGTGCAATTGCTACAGAATAATTCATGTTATACTTTGTTACTGCTACAGAAGAATATTTATTTTATTATTTTACATTTACAATTTTTTTCCCCGGGGACCCTGTGACACCCCATTGAAGAGCCGTAGGCTGTGGATCTCTTAAGATCTCACTGTTGGGTTTGTAAGGCCATGTTACTCCTAAATTTCTATCTTGTTCAAAGAGAAGATATAAAACAAAGTTCTAAGCTAATCGACCTTAGTGTTCTCCTTTTTTAAAGAGAATCGATAAAGAATCGAATCGTTAAACAGAATCGAAAATGGAATCGGAATCGTGAAAATCTTATCAATACCCATCCCTACTCCTGACATTGTGTTTTACATCATCCACTTTTTTTAGAGGGTCAATTTTAAGCTAGCTGATGGACTGAAACTCAGTTTAAATCACTTACCCAGCTCAACGTTTTTTGAACTGCCTGAATGGCCATTTTAAGGAAACTAACAAAAGAAAAGTGACTAAAGGGAAAGCTATCCAGGGCTCAGAGCTGGCAACATGCAAACAGCCCTCATACGAACAAAGGATCAAAGTGATTATGACCAAAGTACTTATTGGTAAAATAATGGAGACAAGTGAAAAAAGACTAAAGGGTCAATGTCCTATTATGTGGCATGTCACACAGAGACTGAGTATGTCAGCATACTCTATCTGGTGGAGGGGTTGAACGTGAGCAATAGCTTCTCTTCCAGTTTGTTCCTCCTGAGAACTCTTGGGAAGTGGAGACACTGTTGGGATGTCTGTTCATTACAAGATGGAGTCTATCAGTAGTGTGTGGTTGGATTTATGAAGCTGAGATCAAATACTCACTAAATGTTTCCTTCTCATTGTTCCAGTGTTGACACTAGCTGTTCAGATAAAGAAACCAGGTTCTTTGGGAATCTGTTCTGTGCAGCAGCAGAGAGAGAACAGCAGACAGGAGAGGAGATACTGGAGCTGTTATCATCAGTGTGCATATATAAAACATTCCCTCTGAAATGGAAATGGTGTGATTTTCTCATGGACCTGTACTCTTATAAGACTAAAAAAGGCTTGAGTGTCCTTCCATCATTACAGTCAGTTTTCCAGTCAACTCCTGCCGTCTGGTCCATAAACCTCTCAGAGAGAAAGACCTCCATCCTCCTGGAAGTGCTGAAACTCCAACCAGAGAAGAAACAAGTGAAGCTGACAGGCTGCTCACATGAAGAGAGTGAAGTGAGGAGTTTACTCCAGTGTCTGCCTTATATCTCACAGCTCAGGTAAATGTACTGCACTAACATGATTAACTCTACATAAAAGCTCTCCAAGTTATATTTTTTGCAACCACTATTTGATTTTCATAAGAACCATAGAATGCTTGTCAATACTTGCATTGGCTTGTACATATTATGAACTAATAACTGGACAAATGCAGTTTACCAAGTTGAGCTGATAAATAAAAATACCAAACAGAAGAGTTTTTGTGGAACCATCGCAAGCAATGCATGGGTGATAGTGTTGTGGGACTTTGATATTAATCGACTTTTGAAATATTCATAAATAAAAGGGCAAGCATGAGTCTTGATCGCTCATATGGCAGTGACGTGCAGCGGCATGTTCATCCTACTTATGACGTGCAAAGTAGACTAAGTAGGTGACATAAAAGAAAAAAAAGAATTTGGGAGCAGCGTTTGAGATACTTTTTTACGTTATCATGGGGTCACAAGCCAGTAAAACACATAAGTTAACTTAAAGAAACGATTGTACGGTTATGCGGCCAGGTTTCAACAGTATTGGAAGGAGCTGGCAAAATGAGAAATTAATGTTATGGAAGATCTCTTTTTGTGCTGATACTTTTAAATATCTTAGATCATAATCCTGCCTACACCATTAAAATGGCTGCTCCAAAACAAGTCAAAAAATTTTGTTAAAGAAAATTAGAGAACTGGAGGCTATTGGAAGGCCTCAAACCAGATGGTGGACTCCTGAAGGGAGCCGTCAAGCTGAAGAAAGAGTCTTAACAAGCTTGGTCAGCCTGTGGGACTGCAGAGGCAACTGACAGCTACTACTGGATTATGACTTCAACAGTAACTGAAGGAAAAACTTGTGGAATGAGTTCAATGACACCATGGAACAAGACTTTCGGTGGACATCATGCAGAGATCTGAGCCAGTGCCTCTTCACCTTGGTTTTAGGAAGAACAGTAGAGTTTTCATCCTGATTTTGGAACAATGGACCAACTCTTCATCCTCTTGAAGGGACGTGAGTTGGTTCAAGCAGTCCACATGTATTTGGTGGACTTAGTGAAGGCATTGAACTGTTCCTCTGGGATTCCTTTATTGGGTGCTTTAGCAGTACAGGTTATCAGGCCTGTTGTTATGAGCTTTTCAGTACCTGCACAACCACAGTAAGCGCTTGATTGCCAGCAAAACGTCAGAATCATTTCTACTGGGTGTTGGACTACTGGGTCGTCCACCTAGCCACATACAAGGAGGCTAGGTGGAGGTCACTTACCTAGAAGTTGATCTTATTTCTGCGTTTTGCAGATGTTGTGGTTCTGTTGGCTTCATTAGATGGTTTGCAGTGGAGGGGTTTTAAGCCAAGTATAAAGTGGTGAGAATGAGAAGCATCCCGAAATTTGAGGCCATGGTTCTTGGTTGGAAAGGAGTGGAGCTTCCACTGTTGGTTAGAGACGTTTTGTTGCCCCAAATGGATTTCAAGTATCTTGGGGTCTTGATCATGAGTGAGGCGAGAGGGAAATTGACACCTCAGGTGACACATCAGACATATTGAATGTAAAAGCAAAGCTGTCAATTTACTGGTCAATTTACAGCCCAACCCTCATCTATGGTCATGAACTCTGGGTAGAGACAGAAAAATTGACATCCAAAGGGTGGGTGTGTGAGGTCAGATATTTAGGAGGGAATCAGAGTAGAATCATTACACCTAGACAATAGTATAATATATCAGAGTGAGTTTTCAAAGTTTTGTAGTGCTCTCACATATGCTAAAATTGCCAAAGACTTTAAAATGCATCTCCATAAACTTTATATAGCCGCTTGAAGTTACTCATTGATTGCAGGCTCAAAATGTTTCTTCCTTTTTGTTCCAGTGTTATTCCGTGGAAGTTAGATGAAGAAATCAGGTTCTTTGGGAGTGTGTTCTGTGCAGCAGCAGAGAGAGAGCAGCAGACAGGAGAGAAGATACTGGAGCTGTTATCATCAGTGTGCAGATACAAAGGATTTCCTGTCAAACAGAAATTGTGTGATTTTCTTGTGGATCTGTACTCTTATGAGACCAAAACAGGATCGAGTATTCTTCATTCATTACAGTCAATTTTCCAGTCAGCTCCTGCAGTCTTTTCCATAAACCTCTCACAGAGAAAGACCTCCATCCTCCTGGAAGTGCTGAAACTCCAACCAGACAAGAAACAGGTGAAGCTGATAGGCTGCTCACATGAAGAGAGTGAAGTGAGGAATTTCCTTGAATGTCTGCCTTATATCTCAAAACTCAGGTAAGCAAATTGTACTTTGCATCATTAATGCTACATCAGATGCTTTGAAAATGATTTATAGATGTATTTTAAGCCAAAAAGTTTGGTATTATTGTACGGTTTAAGTATTCATATAAATGCAGCACAAAAAGTAAGAAATTTTATCTTTGGTTGATTATTTATTTCTTTGCTTCTTAGCAATACATCTCATACTGTTGGAAAGCCTGTGTATTACAAGTAAGGAAAATGTTTTGTGGGTTGAACACTTGAGGGATCAGTTGGGCATGCTGTTCATGGCAGAGTCAACAACACAGCTACATTGGCTGACTTGCAAGAATGGGATGCCATCCCAAGGCAGTGTGTGACCAAGCTGGTGACCAGCCCAACCAGGAGGAGGTACCAGGCTTTTGTGGTTGTGTATGGTTCTGCCAGGTGCTACTGAGGCACCTGTTTATTAAATGAATCATTTGTTATATTGCAAATATGTCTTGTTTCTTCAGACTTCAATCCCCCAATTCAATAAATGACACCTTTCAAAAGTGAATAGCAGAATAGGCAGTTTGTGTCATGGTCCTGGGCCTTGTTGGCCCAGTATTCTTAGTTTTCTTGTATGTTTGTATTTTGTTCCCTATTTAGGCCATGTTTCCTGAGTTGTCCTGTTGTGTTGTTCCCTAAGTGTTTTCCCTTCGTGGCTTTTACCCCCTGTGTGCCCCTCTGTGTATCTGTGAGCCCTCGTCTCTCCTTATGTTTTATTCCATGTTTCCCCAGCCCGTTATGTCTGTGTTTTCCCCGTGCTCTCTCTCCTCCTGTCTGAACCTCTGTACTTCCTGTTTGACTCTGCCCGTCTCCCGTCAGTGTTATGTTCACCCCGCCCTGTCTCGTTATGGTTATCTGTGTCAGCTGTGTTCCCCGTGTGTTCCCACTTTCCTCGTTAACCCTCTGTGTATTTCTGTCTGCGTCTCCCTCTGTTCGGCGTCGCGTTCTCCCTCATGCTGTGTGTGGTTCTCCCCGTGTCTTCTGGTATATGTTACAATTAGCTTTTCCCAGTGTAGTTTAGTTTTGTATTGCTTTGGTATCACTGCTTTCGTTTGTCACCTGTCAGCAATAAAGCTGCATTTTGAGTTTATCCCCTGAGTCCGTGAGTTTGCATTTTGGGTCCTCATCCTGCCTGCCACACAGCGACCATGACAGTTTGGTATTGGCAGAAAAGATTTGGCAAGTTTTGCTCACCCCACAAATGCAGTTTCCTTACAAATGTGGCCCCATTTGAGGGGAAACAAAGCATGTTTTCAACAGGACTTAATGCCAAAAAGCATTGTTACCGCAAAGAAATAATTGACTAAACGCAAATTTCTTCACTTTTTCTGTTAGTGTTTGTGTTGTGAGTCAGTCACAGTCTAAAAACAATGTTCAGCTGCTCTGATGGAAGACGGCTTTAAAATGGACTTTCATTATTTACAGGACACACATGGACAAGATGGAGTCCATCAGTAATGTGTGGTTGTTTATGCAGCTCAGATGAAATCATCACTAAATCGTTCCTTCTTATTGTTCCAGTGTTGTTCCTTGGTGGTCAGATCTTTATGAAGGAACCAAAAGAACCTTGATTATTCTGTTCTGTGCAGCAGCAGAGAGAGAACAGCAGACAGGAGAAAAGATACTGGAGCTGTTATCATCAGTGTGCACATATCAAACATTCCCTTTTAATGACAGAGACATTTCTGATGAATATCAGTGTGACTTCTTGTTGGATCTGTACTCCCATATGAAGGCCTATGAGTCTAAAACAGGCTTGAGTGTCCTTCCATCATTACAGTCAGTTTTCCAGTCAGCTCCTGCAGTCTGGTCCATAAACCTCTCAGAGAGAAAGACCTCCATCCTCCTGGAAGTGCTGAAACTCCAACCAGAGAAGAAACAAGTGGAGCTGAGAGGCTGCTCACATGAAGAGAGTGAAGTGAGGAGTTTCCTTGAATGTCTGCCTTATATCTCACAGCTCAGGTAAATTAATTCTACTTTACATCATTAATCCCAAAAGCTGATTCTGTCTGTCTGGATGTAGCATTTTTTGTGGGCGAAATATTCCATCACTCATCCAAGTGACTTCTTCAGTCTTAGCTGACTGCAGCTGAATACAGTACATTGGCATAACGATTGAAACTAACAACCCTTGGTGAGTCCTTCCTCGACATTCAAGTGTGTGTATGAAAGCACTGGGCACAGGTACAAGACACTGTTTTGATGATTGTAGTGAGGCTCATTTAGTGAACAACGGGTAGCACCATTGGTCGCTCGTCCCTGCAGATTGCTTAACCAAGTGGCCCATCATTGTATGAATTTTTTGGTTGCTTGAACTGCTATTTTAATTACATCGTGGTAGTGAATAATAATAATCAAGCAACAATTAACTGAATGTTAATGTTCTTACCCTGCGGTTTAACTTCTACAGCACAAGTCTTGTAATTAATTTGCAACACCATTGCCTTGTCAATAATAAGCCTGTGTGCTTTTGATTGGTAATATAACTACCATTATTAAAAATTAAACAATGAAGCAACCACCAGGGAAAATAAACCTGGTCCACAAACACTAGTAAAGGAATCAACAAATGTGCTCTGAAAGCTAATCTACAGATATTATCTCCATTTTCCACATACCTGTGCCGGTCACTGCCATCTGCAACCAAGATGAGAGCAAAATGCTGTGAGAGACTGGACAGTGGGCTACAGGCGCACCTTATAATAAAGTTAGAGGAGATTCGGAGAAGTGACTGTATTTACAAGCACTACTCCAAAGTGAAATACTTACCACAAAGAATTTCTCCCTACAGTTATGAGTAAGGAATACAGTTAGAAATATGAACAAGATGGAGTCCATAAGTAGGTTGTATTTATGTAGCTAACATCAAATCATCACTAAGTGTTTCCTTCTTATTGTTCCAGTGTTCATCCTCCAGTAGAATTTTATAAAGAAATCAGGTTCTTTGTGAATCTGTTCTGTGCAGCAGCAGAGAGAGCGCAGCAGACAGGAGAGAAGATACTGGAGCTGTTATCATCAGTGTGCAGCTTTGAAACATTCCCTCTAAATAACAGAGACATGGGTGTTGAAGAAAATGAATATCAGTCTGACTTCCTGCTGGATCTGTACTCCCATGTGAAGGACTGTGAGACTAAAACAGGCTTGAGTGTCCTTCCATCATTACAGTCAGTTTTCCAGTCAGCTCCTGCAGTCTGGTCCATAAACCTCTCAGAGAGAAAGACCTCCATCCTCCTGGAAGTGCTGAAACTCCAACCAGAGAAGAAACAAGTGAAGCTGAGAGGCTGCTCACATGAAGAGAGTGAAGTGAGGAGTTTCCTTCAGTGTCTGCCTTACATCTCACACCTCAGGTAAATAAGTCATCATTTCTGTTACTATATACTGTATCTGTTCAGAAATGTATTGCTGGGATATTTTAAGCTAAACAAATCCAAAAATTATTTTTACAAAATCCAATAGTGATATATTTTTCATCATTATTGAAACGATATTTGTGACTTCATTTATATGTTATCATATTTCAGTTTTATTTCAGTTCTTCCCTTATTTAAGAGGGAAACATTGCGCCCTGTAAACAACTGTGTTTATTAGACCTTTTCTTCAGCTGAAACATGTGCAAACATACATAGAAATACAGCATAGAGAGTAGAAACAGTTTGTAAAATTCTAACAACCTTTTTAACAAAGCCTGAACTCTTTGGCTACGTTCACACTGCAGGTGAAAGCGCATCAAATCCAACTTTTTTGACTCTATGCGACCCATATGCGTTCATGGCATGACAGTGTGAACAGCACAAATCCGATATTGTCAAATCCATCCTGGGTCACTTTCGTATGTGGTACTGAATCCGATACATATCTGATGTTTTAGAAAGCGACTGCTGTTTGAATGGTCATGTCGCATTAAATACGTCTTTTACGTCAGTGACACAAAACAGACGCCAATTATCAGCACCGGAGAAGACATCGTGAACGCTTCCTGGCCATCCCGTGTAGATGTTAGTGAAACTGTTAGGAAGACAACGTGAACATTTTATTTGTACTGTAAAATCTGCAGATTCTGACAGAAATCAGCAACTATCCTTTGAAGCACCGCTCCTCTCTAAAACAGCAATAAGGATCATTATTAGGCCATATGTAAATAACAAAATAACTTTATAACTTAAAGCAAAATTGGGAAACATAAAGTCCGAAACAAGTCTTTATATTAAGGGCTATCAGTCAAACAATATTGTTTGCTCTGAGTCTAAACAGAGCACGTTGTGTGTGACGTCGTCTTTTGCGGATGCGGGCCGCTTTGAGGGTTCACACTAGAGCACATTTGCTGTCACATTTTATTTGTAGTGTGAACAAGCAGACAGAAAAATCAGATTTGATCAAAAAATCGGAATTGAGCATTAAGACCTGCAGTGTGAACGTAGCCTTAGTGTCAGGGCTAACAAGTGGGTGGATTCAGACGTAGAGTTGGAGGAGCTCAACAGTGTGTTTATTTACAGTGCCAAAAATATTTACAACAATCTCAACAATGTGCAGGGGGAAAAGGCATTCTGGGCAGGGGATCCAAAGTGTCCAAAGTGTAGAGTGCTCTCACTCTCTCACACTCAGGGTCAGGCTCGTGACACCACAGGAGAAATTCCAAAAAAACTGTGCATAGGGAAATAGACGGTCAAAATCTGCAACGGCACAGGCAGAGCACAATGCAGTCAAGGCCAGGGTTACAACTAACTGTTTCAGTTTAACAATCCAGTGATTGAAAAAGGAAATTATAAGCCATCAATGAATGCACAAGTAAAATAGTAAACACCACTTCCAACCTAATTCAGAAACTGAGTAGGAAGGTGAAGCTACTGTTGTACAAGATATGAAGTGTAGATGTTGTTGTTCCACTCATGTTCATCACAAACCACAAACAGCTACACTTCAGTGCGCAGTGATTGCACACACAGGATTAGTGTTTGTGTTAGAGCACTTCGCTCTCGCTCTGCAGGCCTACTTGTTGTTCCTAGAGTATTTAAAAGTAGAATGGGAGGCAGAGCCTTCAGTTTTCAGGCCCCTCTTCTGTGGAACCAGCTTCCAGTTTGGATTCAGGAGACAGACACTATCTCTACTTTTAAGATTAGGCTTAAAACTTTCCTTTTTGGTAAAGCATATAGTTAGGGCTGGACCAGGTGACCCTGAACCCTCCCTTAGTTATGCTGCAATAGATGTAGGCTGCCGGGGGATTCCCATGATGCACTGAGTTTTTCCTTTCTCACTCAGTATGTGTTAATAGACCTCTCTGCATTGAATCATATCTGTTATTAATCTCTGTCTCTCTTCCACAGCATGTCTTTATCCTGTCTTCCTTCTCTCACCCCTCCCTGAGCCTGGTTCTGCCGGAGGTTTCTTCCTGTTAAAAGGGAGTTTTTCCTTCCCACTGTCGCCAAACTGTTTGCTCATAGGGGGTCATATGATTGTTGGGTTTTTCTCTGTATCTGTTATTATACGATCTACTGTACAATATAAACGCTCTGAAGCGACTGTTGTTGTGATTTGGCGCTATATAAATAAAACTGAATTGAATTGAATTGTGAGTCAGTAACAGTCTAAAAACAATGTTCAGCTGCTCTGATGGAAGACGGTTTTAAATGGACTTTCATTATATACAGGACACACATGGACAAGATGGAGTCCGTCAGTAGTGTGTGGTTGTGTTTATGCAGCTCAGATCAAATCTCCACTAAATGTTTGTCTTTTGATGTTTCAGTGTTGATCCTGAGAATTCAGATTTTTGTGAAGAAGCTAAGTTCTTTGGGAATCTGTTCTGTGCAGCAGCAGAGAGAGAACAGCAGACAGCAGAGGAGATACTGGAGCTGTTATCATCAGTGTGCACATATGAAAGATTCCCTCTTAAAGAGAAATGGTGTGATTTTCTTATGGACCTGTGCTCCTATGAGACCAAAACAGGCGTGAGCATCTTACCATCATTACAGTCAGTTTTCCAGTCAGCTCCTGCAGTCTGGTCCATAAACCTCTCAGAGAGAAAGACCTCCATCCTCCTGGAAGTGCTGAAACTCCAACCAGAGAAGAAACAAGTGGAGCTGACAGGCTGCTCACATGAAGAGAGTGAAGTGAGGAGTTTCCTTCAGTGTCTGCCTTATATCTCACAGCTCAGGTAAATTAATTCTACTTTACATGTTGAATTCTGCATCAGGAGAGCTGCTCTGAGGGAACCACAAAAACTGGCAATTATGGAATGGAAACAGTTTGGGGGCACAAAGCTATTTTTTTAAATACCCAAACATTCTGGCTTGATAACACCTAGTTCAAAATAAAACATTTATTTTGATTAATGGCAGTTCCTTTCCCCAGATAGATTAGATTCATATAGAATCACTCTATGCTGAGAAAACATTCTTAAATCATTGTGTAATTTCCATTTCTGCAAGAAGGCAGTCTTGCAGTCGAAATGCTCATGTTTGGAAAACATATGCTCAGCTTTGGGGTCAGCTGGCTTGGGTGGCTTAGGAGACTCAGACTCAGGGGTTCAGGCCCATGATAAACAGTTTCTATGGAGCCAGCTTAGATTTAGACATAGAAACAACAGCCTGGACAAGGCTGGGCCTGGCTGCAACAGTGACCTTAGGTGAGGAATGTGACAATGCCATTTCCTCTCAGAAGTGGCAGCTGTGACCAATGGGTAGAGAGTAGAGTCCAAGGTAGTTGTAGTCCCTCATCTACTCTTGCCAAAGGTAAATAAATCAGAACTTTTCTGAAGCCTCCTCCCAAATTGTCAACGTTGCTTCCGTATGTTCAGGGCTCCAAGTGCGGCTTGCCCATAAGTGGTTGCTGGGTGCATTACTAGCCAGAGTGTACTATAGTGTTTTGCAGTATAATCACCCAAATGCAGATTGGAAGACGGGCAAAAGTGAAATGAAAATGCACCTGTAATAACTGTTGATATGAAGCCCACAGTAGAATGTCCATAAGAAGAAAAGACAAACTAAAGCCAACAAATAAACATGCTTTAACCAAAGACAACGTGGGAAATACAGTTATGTCCAAATATATTTGGACACTGACACAATTTTTTTTTTACATGTTTACTGAAACATATCCCAATTATAGTTATATAATGGACATGGACATAATGTGTAAACTCTCAGTTTTCATTTAAGGACATCCACATTCAAACTGGATGAAGGGTTTAGGCGTTTCAGCTCTTTAACATGTGCCACCCTCTGTTTATAGGGACCAAAAGTAATTGGACAATTGATTCCAAGGTTAATTCATGGGCAGGTTTCTTTGTTATGTAATTATGAATTAAGAAGATAAAAGTCCCGGAGCTGATTTGAGGTGCTTGCATGTGAAAGATTTGGCTCTCAGTAGATTGCCTGCAGTCAAATGAGCTCTCCATGCAGGTGAAACAAGCCATCCTTAATCTGTGACTACAGAAAAAATACATCTGAGAAATTGTTACAATATTAGGAGTGGTGAAACCTACGGTTTGGTACATCCTGAAAAAAAGAAAGCACTGTTGAACTCAGCAAAAAGACCTGGACTTTCACGGACGACAATAGTGGTCGTTGATCGCAGAATCATTTCTGTGGTGAAGAGAAAGCTGAAACCAACATAATGGAGAATATTTTTAATTAGGCTGTGCCTCAAACATTTTAAATACAGTAGTTATAAAAGCAGCAAAGTTCTGTGATATTTTGGTTGATGGTTCCATAATTATTTCTGCAACATTAAGTAATAATTTTTTCCATAAAACCATTGTACTAGTTTAAATTTTAATATTTACTTATCATCATTATTATATTTATACCATGACTTTATCTACGCAAGATGCTTTACCAAGAGGGATTCAAATGTAAAACTACAGTATTTTTATGTATTTATATTTAATTAAATATAAGAGTTAAAGTCCCCAGTATGATAATAGTCACAAGATAGAGGGCACACCAAATGTATAATTTAAAGAGCTGGGTACTCTGTATGCAGCATACACATAAATGACAATCATGACCCAGTTTTCAACCCTAATGGTGCAAGAAAGCAGCAGTCTCATCCATGAGGAAAAACTCTACTAATATACAATCACTGAACTGTGGGGATACCTTCACTACATTCAAAATGTACCATGTCTTTTCATGAAATACTATCAATACTCTTTTTTTCCCCTTTTTCTTGTTCCAGTTTTTTTACTTTATGGGCAGATGAAGGAGGAAGGTTTTTTGGGAATCTGTTCTGTGCAGCAGCAGAGAGAGAACAGCAGACAGGAGAGAAGATACTGGAGCTGTTATCATCAGTGTGCGCATATCAAACATTCCCTGTTAATGACACATATACAGATCTTCAATATCAGTGTGATTTCCTGCTGGATCTGTACTCCCATGTGAAGGACTGTGAGACTAAAACAGGCTTGAGTGTCCTTCCATCGTTACAGTCAGTTTTCCAGTCAGCTCCTGCAGTCTGGTTCATAAACCTCTCAATAAGAAAGACCTCCATCCTCCTGGAAGTGCTGAAACTCCAACTAGAGAAGAAACAAGTGAAGCTGACAGGCTGCTCACATGAAGAGAGTGAAGTGAGGAGTTTCCTTGAATGTCTGCCTTACATCTCACAGCTCAGGTAAATGAACTGTATTTTAAATGGTTAACTCTATGGTTTTGTGAAAGACTGGGATCAATCCCTCATTTCTTTATATTTTTCCAGACTTTCCTGGTTTCCTGGCTGATTTGTTTTAAGATACCATATATATATGTCTTTCACTTTAATTTTAATAATATTATTTATGTCTGTGTCCATGGCCTTTGTATTGTTAGTCCAGTCCAGTTTATTGGCCCAGATGCTTCTCTAGGCAATTCCACTGGCACCGATCGACAAAGTCCTCGGTCAGTTTTCTGTCTTTGTTGGCCCGATTGATGAGGCCAACAACTGCTGAGTCATCAGAGAACTTTTGACGGAAGCAGTTAGCAGACAGTTAGCATCACTAAGTGTTTCCCTCTCATTGTTCCAGTGTTGCTTCTCGGAGGCAAGATGAAGAAGTTGCAACCTTTGTGAATCTGTTCTGTGCAGCAGCAGAGAGAGAACAGCAGACAGGAGAGAAGATACTGGAGCTGTTATCATCAGTGTGCAGATATGAACGATTGCCCCTTAAAGAGAAATGGTGTGATTTCCTGATGGACCTGTACTCTTATGAGACTAAAACAGGCTTGAGTGTCCTTCCATCATTACAGTCAGTTTTCCAGTCAGCTCCTGCAGTCTGGTCCATAAACCTCTCAGAGAGAAAGACCTTCATCCTCCTGGAAGTGCTGAAACTCCAACCAGAGAAGAAACAGGTGGAGCTGACAGGCTGCTCACATGAAGAGAGTGAAGTGAGGAGTTTCCTGCAGTGTCTGCCTTATATCTCACAGCTCAGGTAAGTTAAACTAATGCTTAGTTACCAGGTGACTTTGAAAGCAATTTTTAATTTACAGTCTAATAATGTATTTAAGCATTTTTTTTGTTAATCTAATCTGAAGTCATCATAGCTAATAACACACATGTAATTAGACCCTTGTCCTTCTATTTTATCTGCCTTGGTTAATATTTAATCATAAAGTTCTTCACTCTTTTTCTACTTTACATGATTAGCTTTATATAAGAACAGAGATTATGGGTAAAAAGATATAACAACAACATTTTGAGACCTGTAAATCTAAATATTATTTAACTGTAGCCTGGCTAAATCAACCAGCCCAAAACACAGATTATCTTTGGGGTTCTTTTAATCTGAATTATAAAGTAAGCGTCCAGATGAAAGGTTGTAAAAACAAGGAAATAAAATTGCTACACACAGTTCTCATCAAGTAACAGCTGTGTGCACTGGTAACCCACTGCTACTGCAGGTAGTTGTTCCAACTTTTCAGAGTCTGGAACTCAAAGATGTCTAATGTCAATGTGTGACTGATATAAACCCGTCCAGAAACAAAACAAACTTAGCAGTGCAAAAATGACTCTAGTGGCTTCTCCTGCTAAATTACAGAGACCAAATTAAACAGTTAACCACAGTACATTTTCCCTCTTACAAATGAAACATTACAATACAGATGTGAACTCAAATACATACAGTGCATTAATCCAGCAGAAAAACGGAGTACAGCTCCCCCTGAGATGATTAGTGAAGTCAAACACAGCAACACCTGGTGCCTTAACTATTCCACCCTTTGCGCTTAAACAGACCATGCAGTGAAAACACAGCGTTGAACACCCATGTTACACCAATACAAGCTAGCACTTCTGTGAATGTCTCCGTAGATCCCCATCATCCCTTGCGCTCCCAGGGGTACCCCAAAAGAAACAGAGCCAGCCAGTGGCATGTCCCATAACACTGACCTTCCACCTGGCTACATTACTCTTTTAAATAATTATATATTTCACTGTCACCAATATTATATTTACCCACTGTGATTTCATCCACACAGGATTATATGTCAGTTAAATGTCAACTTTACTCCATTTCATACGGAAACATGTTCACCGCTGTGTTGGACTTTGTCAGTTGTGTGTTGCTTTGAAGTCTAATGCTGTATTTTACATACATGTATGAGTTCATGAAACTGAGCTGTTATTATGGATTAAAGAACAACAACCAAATTACATACTGTTCTTTTCAGAGTGCTGATTTTGGTTGTTATTTTTTAGGTATAATGACTTTACAATCTCATTTATTTAATAAAAAATAAACTCACAGAGCACTGATTTAACGACAATAATTCAGTCTTTATAAAATTCACAAAGAAAGGAAAATACTCCATAAAAAAACAGAATAAGTTCAAACTGGTATTTGTTATATGATATGTTTTGCATTCTCCACTGCAACCACTGAACATCCAGGGTATGGACATTGAGGCTGTGGACAGCTACAGGTACCTTGGTGTTCATCTGAACAATAGACTGGACTGGACTCATAACTCAGACGCCCTCTACAGGAAAGGGCAGAGCAGGCTGTACCTGCTGCGGAGACTCACACGATTACACGGTGTGGGACGGAGAGATTTCGCAGGTCTTTCCTCCCCACTGCTGTCAGACTCCATAATAAAGACTTTAACTGATCAAGCACACACATCCATACATATGCAATAATACTAAGTGCAATAATCCTTTCTGTCATCGTTGTATTTTTACTCAGTTGTATACAGTATTTGTATTTGTATTCTATTTTTATCTTATTGTATATTTATTTTATTTTATTCTACTGTATATAGTATTTTATTTTATTCTATTCTGTACAGCTGTGTACTGTATTTATTCTTATTGTATTCTAATTTTTGCCTCATAACTTTTGCACTGTCCACTTCCTGCTGTGACAAAACAAATTTCCCACGTGTGGGACTAATAAAGGTTATCTTATCTTATCTTATCTTATGTTATTGGCTTTTCATTGCTGTTCAGATGACCTGCATATGTGTAAATATTTCTTCTTGTTGTTCCAGTGCTGATCCTGAGACGTCAGATGAAGAAGCAGTCAGGTTCTTTGTGAATCTGTTCTGTGCAGCAGCAGAGAGAGCGCAGCAGACAGGAGAGAAGATACTGGAGCTGTTATCATCAGTGTGCAGATATCAAACATTCCCGTTTAATGAGAGATACATGGATGATGACTATCAGTGTGATTTCCTGCTAAATCTGTACACCAATGTGAAGGACTATGAGACTAAAACAGGCTTGAGTGTCCTTCCATCATTACAGTCAGTTTTCCAGTCAGCTCCTGCAGTCTGGTCCATAAACCTCTCAGAGAGAAAGACCTCCATCCTCCTGGAAGTGCTGAAACTCCAACCAGAGAAGAAACAAGTGGAGCTGACAGGCTGCTCACATGAAGAGAGTGAAGTGAGGAGTTTCCTTCAGTGTCTGCCTTATATCTCACAGCTCAGGTAAGTGAAACTAATGTTCTGGAAACAGCTTCACAGGAAGTGAAATTATAACTCTCTCGTGTTCTTATAAAAACCATTTATCTGCTGTCCACTTTGAATCTTTAGTTCTTGGTGTTCATCATTTCTGCTCTTTTGTCTCTTTGATCTTCAGGCTTTCCATCGACATGTCCTTGCTCCTGTTTCAGTGGGTAAGAAGAGGCAGAGTGGTCTGTCCACTGGCTGTGGAAGAGCTTTCTCTTGTGCCTAAGAAAGCTCGACCATCACAGAGAGTATTGTTGAGGGCTGTCAGTAGTTTGGCTTCCCTGCTGAGACACTGGACAGTCGGACGGTTAGACCTGACTGAGAGCTGCATCCCTGCTCAGGGTCTGATTACTCTGCTGCTCCATGATGGTCCTCTAACAGTCAAGTAAATGTCTTTCCTGAACATCACAGGCCAAATAAAATGTAGTTTTTAAAAACAGATTAACTTGTTTTTCTCTCTCTTTATTTTTTGCAGACTGAGTGAAGAGAGCTTCCAGCAGCTTCTGTGTCTCCTCCATGAAATCCAGAACAAGGACTTAACGTTGTCCTTCTTGAGTAAGGTTGGTGGAGACCTGACCTCCTGCTGTCTGAACTGGGAGCTTCTTCACTATCTGCTGCAGCAGGCGTCAGCTCAGACCATCACTGTGAACCTGAGGAAGAACCTCTTCTTACAGGAGGAAACCACACGTCTGCTTCCCTTTCTGGACAGGATTGTGTTTAAAAGGTGCTGAATGTAGTTTGATCTTTTACCAAACACAGTTTCTGCTGTTTAATCAGGAGGATTTGAAATGCTGTCTCATCTTTAATCAGCAGTTTATGGATCCTTTAAACAAAGTTGGAAATAAACTGTTTGTTTTCAGGCCCAGTCCCAGCTTTGTGATGAGCTCCATCAGAGAGCTCTACAGAGCTCATGACAGTCACGCTGTGCCCAGTTTACTGAGGTCACTTGGTCATGTGATCAACCTGAGCAGCAGAGAGCTGGACTCAGTGGACTGTGCTGCTCTGATCTTCATCCTCAAACACGGAGACAGAGTCAAACTGAACCTCCTGTGGACCTCCATACCAGCAGAGGGAGCAGAGTCCATCCTCTTCATGCTGGACAACGTTTCTCATCTCAGGTCAGATATTAGAGCTTGTTCCCAAACTTTTTTTGCTAGCCCCCCCTGTTTTACAAGAAAAATGCCCCCCCACCCGCGCGCGCACAAACCCCAACCACACACACCCATATTTTGCTCCATTGCGGTTTATTTCACACCTCAAACATTTAGTAAACAATTAAGCAAATACAAGTAATCTGCAATAAATTACAGGTAGTAATAAAATAAACTACTAACTCTTTTACGCTACGTCCACACCTACACGGGTATTTTTGAAAACGCAGCTGTTTCGTCCACACGTAAACGGCGTTTCGAATCACCGAAAACTGAGATTTTATAAAACTCCTTTTTTGCGTTTACGTGTGGACGAGGAATACAGAGCTCGTCACGTAATGTCAAAGGTATGTGCCTTTTTTTCACGTTATTGTTTACATGAGATGAATTGCAGATAGAGACAAAATACCGTTAATCTTACCATCTGCAGGTTTTACACGTTTACATATACACACGCAGTTACTGTCCCTCCATTTAGAAAGGCAGAGGCGTTGCGGTGTGATTATTTTACATGTAGTTGCTTTTTTCCTGTGTAATAATATTCAACATTGTTATCAATACATTTTTCAAAAAATGTCTCTCTGTGCAAAATGGGTTTAAAAACATAAACAGCTGTGGGATACTGTTTGTCCGTGATTTGAACCGAGGGAACAAATCATGGCCGGATCAGTCTGATATTATTTGTATCCCACGGTAACTTTACTGTATAAAGAGCTAACATCTCCAAAATGTCAGGAGTAGTTAGTCATTGCAACAAGTGTTTGTGAACTAAAAATCAAGAATGTAGGATACTGTTTGTCCGTGATTTGAAGAGCCCAGCGCTGCTCCCGACGAAGGGAAAACCAGTTCTGCAGGGAGACCTACCTTGGCACTTGTGCAGGTGAAGCCAAAGGGAAGATTTGCTTCACCATATTTTCTAGTCTTTGGCTTAGAATGAAGTTGGTTTGGAAACATATTAGCTATGCTTCATCTCCTGCTTTGCGTTTGTGTGGGTGCCCTCTGCTAGCAGTGTCCAAGCATTTTGGGTTTTTTTTTTTCCTTTTCATACCGCGCCCCCCCTGCAATGGGGGGCGGGCCCCACACTTTGGAAAGCTCTGCTGTAAACTATCCCAGCCACTTGTGCCTCTCAGTGTATGCTGTCCCTGCTTGCATCTTAAATCCTGCTACTATGTGCACGATAGTCCCTGGGTCACCTTTACAAAGCTTGGGACCTGTTGACTGTGAAAGACTTGGGATGGATGGATGGACCTTTGTATATTGTGATGAGTTTTCATGTCCTGACATCAGTGGCATTTATCTTTTGCTGTGACCACCTTATTATTCCAGCTAGGTGTCTGACAGCCAGCAGGTGATATGTATTGATAGCTTGGATTTTATTCCTATCATTCAATTGGCTTTTCCACCTCTGTCTTACCTTCTGGGAGTATTTGGCGATGGATACATCTTTAGCATGGTTCATGTTGGCACTTGAAATACTCAGATACTTGTAGCTGTCCTGTATATTTGCTATTCTGCCTTCTGGTAGCACCACCCGATCAGTCTGGATCACCTTCCCTCTCGTTGCAAGCATTTGGCCACACTTACAGTCAGAATGACGTCCCGATTTCCTCACTATAGTGATAGTTGATTTCTGGCATACATCTTCATGTCATCCATGTATAGGTTGTGGCTCCAACACCACCTAAGGGAATTTCACCCCTAGAAAATATAAAGAGAGCATGTCTTTATACCTACTAAGAAAAAATGCACAGGTTTGAAATTATAATACTGAGGCTACTTTCAGACTACTTTATTAAATACATTGGTTAAAAGACAAAAGAAAGAAGAATTAAGCAATTGTAGCCCAGAGCACAATGAAAGTTGACATGGCCTACACTGTAGTTCTGCTTCCAGCCTTCTTCTCCAACTGCTCCAACCCGAGTGATACTGAGATTACTGTGGCAGTGGCATATATCAGCTCACTGGTTTAAGTTATGATGGTTGGGGATCGTGCTTAGGGCAGTGTTCACATCTGCAAGCACGTCCTTTCAGATGTTTCTGTATACTATGCCAGCCACTTGGTTATGGCGCTCCATTTTGCATCCTGCTGTTAAGTGCTGGGTTTTCTCAGGGGCATATTTCTACAGCCTGCAGCTGGGGTCTTGCCTGGTGTGGTAGACCATGTCCTTGTGCTGCCATGGTTAGTGCCTCTGTGCTGTCTTTCAGTCCAGGTTTGTTCAGCCATTTTCCGGATTTCTCGATATCAGCCACTTCCTCTTTGAATCTTTGTTTTTTTTACCCTGGACTGTTGTTCTGACACTCACTAGTCCTTGGCATTGTTCCTTTTGCTTATCATACAGTCTCAGGGTGCTGGATTTTGGGGTGAAACATTTCACACATAGCAAGGGGATTTCTTTTCTTAATGACAGTGTTTTCTATCTCCTCCTTTGGCCAGCTAATATCACAGCAGGATACATATAGGTGGTGATTGCCCCAATTCTGTTGTTCCAATTCAGCTGACTCTTCACGACTTGCCTTACTTTCTGAGGTTATGTTGCAGACGCATCTTTCCCAATGGCCTCTTCATGGTTCCCATTTGTTCAAAGGTACTTGTACCTGTCCTCAATGCTATTCTTCACTCATGGCAAACAGCTTGATGTCCCTGATGTAGAGCAGGTGGCAATGGTTTATACAGTAGTGGGGACTCTCTCCTTGGTAAATCCTGTACTTTATGGTGACTTGTGCAATTAGCTTAAGGTTGGGCTCTAAGAGTTTCCATATCCCCATTATCTTCCCAGTGAAAGAGAGTTTAACATTCTTACACTATTACCAAGTTTGACAAATAAGCGCACATTATCATGAAGGCAAAAATGGAAATGGACAATAAATTCCCTTTAAATTAATTTCGTGTCTTTTATTTTTAGTTTGCGATATTTGGATTTGAAGCTGATGTTAGTAACTGATCAGCTGAGGTAAACTGAGTAGTCATGAATTGGTTTATGTTTGCCTGTATTTTTCCTTGCAGTGTTGACAGGAATCAGCTGCTCAGGTTCATCCACTGCTGTGCTGCCTGTGACGTCCAGCAGGAGGCAGCGTCAGGCCTGCTGAGGACTCTGCAGCACAGCTTGGATCTGTCCTGCTCCTCCTGTGTGGAGCTACCAGAGGAGGATCAGCCTGAGCCTCTGAGTCTGACTGCTGATGACTGCAGGGCCGTCTCCACCATCCTGACACACAGCAGCCGGGACACACAGCTCGACCTGCGAGACTGTGAGGTGGAGGACAGCGTGCTGGACCTGCTGTTTCCTGTCCTCCACAGGGTCTGCCTCAGGTGGGAAAGACCACAGAAGAGTCTAAACCAGAGAGAAGCTCGTTCACACTGGTGTTGATGCATCCTGACATTTTCTCTTTGCTCTGTTTGTCCTGTTTAGAGTCAGTAAAACTGTCCTCCTCCAGCTGCTGTCTCTGGTTCCTGTGAACAGTGAGAGGGACACAGTGAGGCGGGCGGTGTCCCTGTGTGCAGCCCTGGGTGGAGAGCTGGATCTCAGTCACAGCACGCTGGATCAGAGGGCCTGTGGGTCTTTGGTCCAGATGCTGGACTCGTGTGAAGGGCTGACAGAGCTGGACCTCAGTCACTGTCAGCTCACTGACCAGCTGCTGCTCCCTCTCATCACACATCTGCACAAAGTCCAAGTCCTGGAGTGAGTGTCACACACTGATCCTTCTCTGGGAGGCACCAATAACCATCAGCCAGTTCACACACACTACAATAATATGATGTGCAGTGATCACTTAGAGCCTCTTGTTGTGTTTGTGTTACAGTCTGAGTCACAATCAGATCACTGATGCTTCGACTGATGTGTTACTGCAGCTGCTCTCCATCAACCCCTCCATCGACTGTGTGCGGTGAGCCAACATGAATCAGTCTCCATCAGTGAAGGAGTTTCTCCTCAGACTCTCAGAGGAATCATTCACAGTCTGAGCTCACATGGATTCATGTTGTTCTGAGTGAATGAGTGACGTCTGCTCTCTCTGCTTTGGTCTCTTTCTAGACTCTACAGCAACAACATCGTGCACAGAGCAGCCTTCAAGGAACACAAGCAGTGTGAGATATGAAGGAATCATCGTCAAGTAGTTGTTGGTTTTTTCTCTTCTCGTCATCATTAAATGAAAACATTGGAGGAAGTATGAACACTGGTGCTGTGTTCATGGAGTCAGCAATGTACGACACAGTAACATTAGAGTGCTATGTTAATTTTTTTTCTTTTTTCTATGATCATTAAGAAGACAGTTTATATGGAGGCTCAGGATATATCTCATCCTGATGTATCTTTTGTTTCTCAGCTGCTACAGATTTTTCTTTGATGGAGCTCAATTGTCTAATCGAGCTCCATTATAGTAAGTAAGTAAAGTAAAGTTACTAAGTGCTTTTCACAGACAAGCGGTCACAAAGCACTGTTGACAAAAGGCTAAAATAAACAAGAACGTCAGGTGCCAAAATAGACGATACAAAACATAATAATAAAATACAGTAAAGTTAACAGGTACTTTTAAAATAAAATAAATAAATCAATTAAAAAAATCTCAGCAGAAAGCCTGATTAAACAGAAAAGTTTTTAACTGCGTTTTAAAACAATCCAGAGTCAACAAAATGTAGTTGTGGTGGTAGACTGTTCCACAGCCTTGGTGCCACAGACTGAAGCCTCCGTCCCTTTTTGTCTTTAGATGTGTTTGTGGAACAACCAACAAATTCTGAGTCTTTGAATGGAGACAACGAGCAGCAGTGTATTTAGTAAGAAGTAGACATAATCTGGGGCCAGGCCATTTAGTGCTCTGTATGTTAAAACAAGAATTTTGAAACAAATTCTAAAATCTATTGGGAGCCAATGTAAAGAGTACAAAATAGGAGTAATGTGAACATGCTTACTAGAATGTGTTAGTAGTCTGGCCGCAGAACTTTGTGTAGCTTGGGAGTCGAGAAATAGATGATTTGTTCAAGTTGGTAAAAAGGACATAACAATAATATAAACACGATGACACAAATGCATGAACAAATTTTTCCAGTTCAGCTGTGGAGACCTTATGTCGCAATTTAGAAATGTTCCTAAAATAAAAGAAAAATTCATGATTTTACATTCGAGCCAAGGCCCAGAGGAGAATCAAATATTTCTCCAAGATTCTGAATGTCAGATTAAAAGAAGATTAGATTACCAGTAGAGCTGTTTCTTCAACAGAGGAGTTACCTCAGCAAAATAGGATGGAACACAAACTTGCCTCAGCGACACGTTGATGATAGATTGCAGTGTGGGACCAACACTGGTTAGAGTCCCAGATGGGACAGAGGGAGGTAGTATATCTGGGCAACATTTACTTTGGGTTCTGTTTACATTTTGAGTATTGGTTATATTTACTTCTTTGTGTTTCAGTTAAGTACAGCGTCACCTGTGTCCATTTGTATCATGTTGTCAAGTTTTTATCTTTGGCATCTGATCCTTCATGTAGTTACTTCCTGTTTTATTTTGATATTGATTTGTCTCTGGTATATTGTATTTATATTTGCTTATGCATCTCATTATCCTGATTGGTTTCAGCTGTGTTTTGTTCCAACGCTGTTTTACGCTCCTTTAATTTGCCTATTTTTATATTTACCTGTTAAACCTGAGAGTCCTGCAGGCAGCTACCTGGGACCTGTTTTCAGCTGAACCTTGACAGATGACCATCCTGATGTTTACACATCTGAAACTTCTGTAATAATGGTGATTCAGTTATTTTATTTTTTGTTAGACTATTGAGACAAAACAAAGAGGCCAACTTGTTTTTGTTTTTTTAATCAATGCAGTGAGTCGGCCATATTTATTCATTGTACTTTTGTGATAACTGTACTTATTCTACTCAGCATTTTTCAGTCAGGACAGAGTAGAGAGACTCTATAATCACTTCTCAGAGGAACGATGCAATAAGTGAGCAATCAGGAGAAAACTATGTTTGGTACTTTGACATAACTGGAACAAATGGGCATAAACATGTTAACATATATCGGTTTTCATATTTTATATTACATGACATGGGTGAAAGTGGTTATTTTTTCTTTGACAGTTTTCCTCATTAATGGAACATGTTAACAAAACCTTCTACCATATTAGTTTACAGCTGCAAATGGACTGAGGGAATAAATTATAAAAGGCCAAATGTCTGTAACTGATGATTCCGTCTCAGTGATTTATAGTTGTAGTAAATCATGTTCATGTTGCAGGATCACAGTCCGCTTCAGGTGCTGACAAAAGTTTCTGCAGATAAATTAAGATTTAAGACCAGGTTGACTTTAAAAATTAAGATTGGAGCATTAAGATTTAAAATTGTTTGGCCTCACATACTAAAGAGCACCAACAGGACGGACCCTAATTTACCTCACCAGTATCCAGATGAACAAGTAATAAAGCAAATTCAGCTCCCTTGTACAGTTATGTTTTTTCACTCTATTACTTCAGCCTGATTTAAGTGTGACTGATCTTCCTCCTATACATCAAAATATGTTTTTTTGTTCTATATTTTATAGAATATTTGTTTACAATGATTTATTTCTGTCACACTGATGGCATGTATCCAACACAGCATGTTTCATGGAAGAATTAAAAGCTCAAACATTCTGGAAAATTATTCAAAGTACTGAAGAGAAACAAACCTGATTTCATAGCAGAAATGCAAATTGGATTGCATCATGTGAGAACAAACAACTCAAAAAAGAAAAAGAAAATTCAAAAGACAAGTCATTTCAATGAGCTCCACAAAACACATGTACTTTTGTGAGTTGATTTCAGCCCCTAAACAGTGACCAGAGGAAAGAATTGTCAGAATAATGTGCACACATTTTAGAGAGGTTTTCCTGTAGGTACTCTGTACAAACACTAACACCAGACACCGACAGCAAAGCGTGCAGCTAGAAACAAAGCTATGACATGGCTATCCGAGGCTTATGAATTTGTGATCGCACAGCATCTCACATTCTCTCTCACACACACACACACAAGCAGAAAGTGCCGAAATAATATATATTAATAAAATCAATAGCATTATTCCAGCTTTTAATCAAGACCATGGGCAGCAGTGGTCAGGGGAATGGACACGTTTAAGATAATGCTGTCCACTCAAACCAAGTAACACAAAGATGCTGTAACATCTATAAGTTGCGAACAAAAGAGAGAACCCCAGTAACCATATGCCCTCACAGATTGGATGTACCAAACAGACACACTCATTCAATAAAGGGTTGAATGAGAAACAACAGTTCCTAATGAATCAGCTTCTAGATATACATTTCCATATATAGTGCACGCACATACAATGAGTGCATATTTTCAAGATTCAAATGTGTCAATATGTTAATATGAAAACATTTTAACTGCTGGGCTGCCAGCAAAATAACCCTTTAATATGTTGCCTGTATATGTTGATAAAGCGTTGTCCTTCCTGACATCTACTAAAAATGTAAAAAACAAAATTTGGCTTTTATTGAGCTGCAGCTACAGTTCATATTGTTCAGTTCTGATGAATTTCTATTAGTGTCATAGTTTGCAGTGAAAGCTTAAATATCCAATAAGGCTCTTGGTATTATCCAACCATCAGAGCAACCCTCTTCTGATCTGCAGTCAGCTGTCTGGTTGGAGAAACTAAGTCATACTTATGCGTATCTCAGCCTTTGGGATTATCATTAAATCAATTCTTACTCTGGATCAGCTGGGATGAGTGATGGATGGAGGGGATTTTATTACAATAACATCAAAGAGATAATGTGAGTTTGAGGATTGATGGCACTGCAGACCAAATCCACCAAATCTACCTTTGAGTACACCGTAAAATTAGTTCCCACAACTAAAAAAAAAAACACTATGCAAACTCAGTGCCTCAAAAAAATTGAGTAAAGCTTACTTAAGATGACTATGTTAGGACAACTTATTCATTGCAACTATACAGTACAAAGAATAACTTGATGTTTCTGACTGCAATACTAATTGTTTACAAACTGAAAAACATTTCAAGTTCTACTAAATTAAAAAGCAATTTTTTTTTTTTTTTTTTTTTTTGAAAATATTTTTATTGAAAAAAGAAAACAGTACTTGCAGTTACCGAAATACAATCAACCTTTCTTAATTTTCCTAAGTAAATTAACATATATATATATATATGAAAAAAACAACAAAAAAAACAAAAAAACTAAACACAACGCCCCCCCCAAGTCCCACACAGATCAACACAACCATCAAACGTATTAGAGGAATATAACAGTAACAAAAGTAGATTTAAACAGGCAATACCTCTAGACTAGCAAAATAAGAGATAAAGGGTTGCCACTTGTGAAAAAATTTGGCTGTGCAACCTCTCAACGTATATTTAATTTTTTCAAGTTTTAAAAAAAACATGACATCTTTAAGCCACCGGGAAATAGTAGGATACTTAGCAGACTTCCAATGCAACAATATTAGACGTCTCGCTAATAGGGATGTGAAGGCTATAATATCCCTTTGTGTGGAATCAAGTGTAAGTGAGCGAGCAGGAATCCCAAACACAGCAATCAGAGGACAAGGATGAAGAGTTACCCCAAGAACAGTTGACATAATAGCAAAATACCTTGTCCAGAAACCTTGTAGCTCAGGGCACAGAAAAAACATGTGGCTAAGGTGACAAGGAGAACCATGGCATTTATCACATTTATTTTCCACTTCTGGATACAATTCAGAAAGTCTAGACTTAGAGAAATGCACCCTGTGTATGACCTTAAATTGAATAAGTCCAAGACGAGCACAGGAGGTGGAAGATCGTATCCTCGTTATAGCCCGTTCCCAAGACTCCTCATGTATTCGAAATCCCAGTTCTTCTTCCCATGTACGCTTAAGCTTAACATTAGAGTGGTTACTAAAAGACAGAATAGCATCATAGAGTTTCGAAATGGTTCCTCTGTGATGAGGAACAAATGATAACGTAGTTTCCCACTGCTGTTCTGGAGGTAAAGAGGGGAAATTTGGGAAACACTTAGCAACAAAATTTCGAATTTGAAAATAGCGAAACAAATGGGTAACAGGGAGATTGTAACGAGAAGACAAGTTGGGAAAACTATCGAAAACACCATCCACATATAAATGTTTGAACTGTTTTATACCCTTGTCACACCACACTGAAAATGTCGAGTCCAAAAGTGAAGGGGGAAACAAATGGTTTTCGCTTAGAGGACCCGAGGAAGACGGCATTACAAAATTAAAGTGACGTCTAAACTGAAACCAGATTTTGAGTGTGTTAAGAACCACCTGATTATCAGTGTACAGAGAGGGTCTCACGGGTAAAGAGGAATAGAGCAAAGCCGGTAAAGAAGAGCCCTTACATGATGATAGCTCCAATTTACACCACGAGGAACCAGAAGATTTTAGCCAGTAGCAAAGTTTATGGATGTGAGCGGCCCAGTAATAGACTAAAAAATTAGGTAATGCAAGTCCTCCACTAAATCTGCATCGCTGCAGCAAAGTTTTAGAGACCCTAGGTGGCTTCCCTCCCCAAATGAAAGAACCAATAATCTTGTCCAGTGAAACAAAAAAATGTTTCGGCAAAAATAAGGGAATTGACTGAAATAAAAATAAAAATTTTGGTAAGATGTTCATTTTAACAACGTT
Source organism: Rhamphochromis sp. 'chilingali' (assembly GCF_963969265.1). NCBI lineage: Eukaryota > Metazoa > Chordata > Actinopteri > Cichliformes > Cichlidae > Rhamphochromis > Rhamphochromis sp. 'chilingali'. The sequence goes on from NC_137931.1 coordinate 25,539,651, forward strand.
AATCTTACCGATTAAAGAAAGGGGGAGATTACCCCATCTTTGAATATCAGATGTGACCCTAGATATAAGAGGAGACAAATTTGCTGATTTAAGGCCAGCTAGAGAGCGAGTCACGTTAATCCCTAAGTACTTAAACCCAGACGGACTGAGACGAAAGGGTAGATCGGACTGTTGAAGTTGACGTGCTGCCGTATTAACAGGAAAACACTCACTTTTCCCCAAATTCAATTTATAACCTGAAAACGAACTGAAGTTCTCCAGAATACTTAAAACAGCAGGGATGGAGCATGCGGGGTCAGTCATATATAATAACAAGTCATCCGCATACAATGATACTTTATGTGTAATTCCATTACGGATGATTCCCCTGAATACAGAAGAAGATCGCAATGTAATAGACAGAGGCTCGATGGCAATGGCAAAGAGTAAGGGAGACAAAGGGCAACCTTGACGACAACCACGACCCAGCGCAAAATAATCAGAGTAAACATCATTAGTATGAACACTGGCTTTAGGGGACGAATAAAGAAGCCGAATCCAGGAAATAAATTTATCACCAAAACCAAATTTCTCTAAAACTGCAAACAAGTACTCCCACTCCACCCTATCGAAAGCCTTTTCAGCATCTAAAGAAATCACAAGTTCAGGAAGTTCAGATAGACGCTTTGAGTAAATAACATTAAAGAGTGTACGGGTATTAAAAAACAATTGCCGTCCCTTTATAAAGCCATTCTGCTCTTCAGATATAATTCGAGGAAGCACATCCTCAAGGCGAGATGAAATTACTTTAGCCAATACCTTTGCATCGGCATTAAGCAGAGATAATGGCCTGTAGGAACCACAGGAGGTTGGGTCCTTGTCATTTTTGAGAAGGAGCGCTATGGTTGCTTGTGTGAAAGTAGGTGGTAATGAACCGGTTTCCAAGGATTCGTTAAACACAGACAAAAGCAATGGTGCCAATTTACCAATAAATGTTTTATAGAATTCAATTGGAAACCCATCCGGGCCCGGGGCTTTATTAGACTGCATAGCTGTAATAGCTTTTAATACTTCTTCAACAGATAATGGGGAGTCCAATTGCCCCGCATCATTAGCACCAATAACAGGGTTTGAAAGATTATGAAGAAATGCATTCATTTTAGCTTTATCCGTGGGAAATTCGGACCTGTACAACAAAGAGTAAAATGTTTTAAAGGTAGAATTAATTTCCAAGGGATCTGTAGTAATATTGTCATCAGAGTGTTTAATAATGGGGATCACACGCGAGGAGGCCTGACGTCGTAACTGATGTGCCAACAAGCGACTAGCCTTGTCACCATATTCGTAATATGAGCCACGACTGCGTAGTAATAAGTGCTCAGCCTCTTTGGTTGACATAAGATCAAATTCTGCTTGCAAATCAAGGCGCTGCTTCAGTAATTCTGGAGAAGGGTTCAGTGTATAACTTTGATCAAGGTTACTAATTGCAGCTATAAGTTCTTTAAGCCTGGCATTAATCTTTTTATTAGCACGGACAGAGTAAGAAATAACTTGACCTCTCAGGTAGCATTTAAGAGTCTCCCATAGCAGAGAATATGAGACAGAATCATCCTGATTGAAGGACAAGAACTCCTCAATAGAGCCTGAAATAAATTCACAAAATTCTTTATCCGCCAGAAGGAGAGAGTTAAATCTCCAAAGTGGAGGGCTACGTTTATGGGTAGAAAGATGAACATCCAATAGCAGAGGAGAATGATCAGATATTACAATACCAGAATAGTCGGAAGAATTAACACATGAATTAAGAGTTCTGTCGATGAAAAAATAATCAATCCTGGAATAAGACTGGTGGACCTGAGAGAAGAATGAAAATTTTTTGATTGAAGGGTTGCGAAATCTCCATGGATCAACAAGATCATTCTGTTTCATAAAATCTGAGAATGTTTTAGACATAGATGATTGAGTCAAATTACGAGGACTAGATCGATCCAAAATTGGATCAAAAACACAATTCAGATCACCACCAAGGATAAGCAAATGTGTATTCAGAAAGGGGATGTTACTCAGCAATCTATTAGCGAATTCAGCATCATCAAAATTCGGGGCATATACATTTACCAACAAAACCTTTTTCTGCATTAGGGTACCAGCAACAATGATGTATCTACCGTTCCTATCAGCGACAACATTGGTCAAAGTGAATTGAACTTTCTTATTAATGAGAATGGCCACTCCTCTAGCCTTCGAATTAAAATTTGAGTGAAAGACCTGACCTACCCAAGGGCAATATAACCTATAATGATCCTTAATGCGAAGATGAGTCTCCTGTAAAAATGCTATGTCAGAATTTAGACGTTTCAAGTGAGTAAAAACCTTAGATCTCTTAACAGGGTTACCCATACCTCTGATATTCCAACTAATGAATCTAAGAGGCATACCTGACCCAGCAATGCTGGGGTCTATATTTCCATTAACCATTTACAAAAAGGAAGAGGAAAAAGACCAAACCAAAATGCCAGTGGCCATGAAGAGCCGAAATGGGACAGCCCCCCCCCCCCAACCCAACCCTGAACACAAATACACCCCCAAGTCTCCACAGAACAGAACAAAGGAGACAGCAGTGTACCCCCAAAGTAGCAAAAATGATTCACCGAAGTGACTGGACTAATTGTCTAAATAAAAATAAAAGCGAGAGAGGGAAAAATAACCTCTCACCAACTTCTCTACAGCATAACAGTGTGCGCGTAACAGTAAACATGTTTTTTTTAAAAAGGGAAAAAATAAAAAGGAAACCAACCAACCAAAAAAAGATCTCACAGTACAAAATATGACTTCCTCAGAAGGAGAACTTTCCAACAAATCACCGAAAGTGCATAAAATTTAAAAAAACAAAAAACAAAAACAACATACATAAATAGATAAACAATTAAAACAAAAACAACCAAACAAAAAAATAAATAAATAAAAATTTAACAGAAACGAAAAACAACTCAGTCCTATGCAAATCAATGCAGCAAGCTTGGAGAAGATTGTGCCGGACTGGTCCGAAGTTCAAGAGTATATTATATGATCCAGTTTCAATAAATAACAATGAAAATAAAAGGAACCAGCACACCAACAGTACAATAACCAGCACAATGGCCTAAGAAAACAATGCACAGGTGGCGTTAAACCTAAGGAGACCGTGAACCCTTAGCAGCATTACAGTATCAAACTGAGGAGCTAACGAGGCTCACCCAGAAATCAAAGTTTTGACATAATCACTGGCCTCCTCTGCCGAAACAAAGTCCTTCTCGACACCCTTATATGTGATGCGGAGTCGCGCTGGATGAAGCAGGCCATACCGAACACCGTCAATGCCACGGAGTTGCTGCCTGACCGTGTTGAATGCAGCACGAGCCCGTGCCACCCTGGCGGTGTAGTCGGGGAAGACTGAGATGGTCCGATCTCCAACTTTAATCTGTCGGCGTTCTCTAGCACGTCGTAAAATGTCGACACAGTCAGTGTGGTAATGAAACCTGCATACAATGGCTCGTGGACGGTCGCCAGGCTTAGGTGCGGGTTGGAGGGTCCTGTGCGAACGATCCAAAAGCGGCTCCTTCCCCAGATCAAATGCTTCTTTTAGCAAGGAAGCTACGGCGGCAGTGGTGCACGTGTCAGGGCCCTCCGGTACTCCCACTATCCTAACATTGTTGCGCCGCGATCTGGACTCCAAATCTTCACACTTACTTTCCAGCTTGGCTACATGAGCTGTGAGACCCTTGATAGTGTTTTTCATCTCAGCTATATCATCAGAGCAGACAGTAAGTGCGTGCTCCATCTCCTTCACCGTACCTTTTAGCTCAGACATGGTAGCGTCATTTGCAGCTTTATCGATCGCCAGCTGCGTCTTCACCGCCTGCAGGTCGAACTTAATGGTAGACAAAGCATCACCCAGAGTATCCTGAAGTTCCTTTTTAAAGATGTCGGCGATATCTTTCCTCAGCGAAGCCAGCAACTCGACCTTGAGAGCCTCAATATCAGGATTAGCTTGACATGTGGGGGGCTTTGCAGGAGACGACGGCTCACTCGAGGGTGTGGTCGCGGTTTGCAAACTAGGCCTCAGTTGTGTCTGAATAGTACTGCGGGTTTTAACATTTTTTGCTGCCATTTTACGCCGGCCCGAGTAAAACTTCTCAACAAGACAATCCACAAACCAAAACAGGACTGAAAATACGGCCAAAACGCGCGAATAAATAACAATTTAATCGAAATCGGCGGGAGCTCCCAGACTCGCGTCCTACTCCATCAAAGCTCAACCGGAAGTCCATTAAAAAGCAATTTGAGGTAACTTACTATTTTTTAATCATATTATATTTTGTCATCCTTGAAATTTCTAATACAGCACTTATATTAACATAACACTGCTTGCATGATTCATAAAGAACAGTTAACAACACTTGTAATAACTTTGAGTGGAAAAGGACAGAAAAAGAACATGTGGATCCTGGAATAATTGTAGCTTCCATCATTAATGGACTGAAGAGGAAGAAGTTCCCAAGGAGTCATTTAGAAGAGTTTAGAACATCAACTGATTGAATCCATGAATCTGGACACATGTTTCTGAGTGAAAGAGACAGACATGTACAGACTGAACTACCTGTTCAACCGTCAGAGAGTTTCTCTAACAGGAGGACATTCTTTACACTCAACTCAGCACAGACACACTGAAGAACCAGGATGGACTCTAAATCCAGGATAAAGAGGTTCAGTGAATGTGGTGTTGAAGGTGGTGTGGAGGTAGATCAGTGTCAGAGGAGACTCTGTAGAAGGACAGAGTGCCACATACACTGCTACTCTGTTAGAGACAGAGAAGGAGATTGATGATACTTTCTTACAGTGCCAGACACGAGAAGGACCATCATCAGAGCAGTACAGACTCCAGGACTGATCATTCCCTCCAAAACAGCAGTCATTACTGTCTCCTTTCCTTGCGATTCTTCTGCATCTCACAGATATATAATGTCCCCTCTCCATTCAACCTCCCAGTAACAGCGACCAGTTAGACCATTTGTACACAGCAGCTGAGGCCAGTAATGAAATCTGTCTGTATGATCAAGATATGACTGATCCTCCTCCACACGTGTCATCTTCCTGTTGTTATCAGACAGTTTGAGGTTTGTGTGTACTGTGTTTGTGTTGATTGTGAGTTGTCAGGAATCTGATGGAGAGAACAAATACAATCCAGCTGCAGTTATTGATCCATCATCTGTTCATTGATTGACACTTTGATGATGACTCCTGACATCAGAGATGTGAATTAGTGATGTGACAGTTTGAAGATGGTTGAATGTTTTTAATGAATCACATTAAAAACACACTTACACTTCCTCAGACCTGGTCTCAACCATCGGACTCCAGCAGGCTCCACCCTGAAAGGAGGAGGGGGGTCAGACCAGCACAGTCTCTTTCAGCATGCACACATGGACATTACATCGCTCTCATACACATAATGTTAGACACTGATAAAGGAACAATCCAACATTTTCACGAATACACTTCAATCCATACACATAGACTGAAATGATTCACAGCCTTGTTTCTTTCACAGAAAACAAGTTTCCAACCTATCTTAACCTGTTCATCCTTCAGTCAGTGTCACTGACTGTCATTGTGACTGTGGACATACAGCATGAGAAACACACACATTTAACATGGCTGACACTTTATTAGGTACAAAGTGGCCACTTCCTTATGTACAGTACACCTCTGGCCAGAGGCAGGAAGTGACAAAGTATTTTGTTAATGGACTTAAGTAGAGTATTTACTTCTCTGGCAGCTTTTTACTTTTACTCCAAACATTTTTAAACAACTCTCTGTACTTTCTACTCGTATTTTGAGAACAGGCTTGTTAGTTTTGGTTTAACACATTTGCGGAGAGTTATTTCATGTCACTGCGAGCCTTCACACATCAAATCAATTTGAGGCTAGACATACTGTGAAACCTGCTGCAAAACAAACTAAACTAGACTAATTGCATTATTTAAAGGTTGTTTAATATTCTACAGTATGTTTAACATGTTGATCCTGAACACAGGCCATTGCTATAAGTCAGTGTTAGAGTCAGATTGGTTCTTTTTGGTGACCTCACCCCAGTGCATCACTGACTGAATTCCACCCTCATACCAACTTTATACCATCTAGAAAACAGACAGCATGGCTGAAAAGATGGGAGTGGAGAAGAAAGCAGAGCATCATGGGAAGTCCAGGTTTTCTTTGTGTTAGCTGATTTGACAAAACCTAAAATCCCAGTCAGAGATGATGAGTATCATCACTGTAATTATCATTTCTCTGTTAAACCAGGCTTTCTGCTTCAGGACCTACACATGCTCACATGACAAGGAGCACTTTAAACATCATTTCCCAGGTGTTAGTGCGCATGTGTGTGATGTAGATGTGTGGGTTTGAGCTCTCCACCGCAGCTTTCCATAAAACACAAGATACCATGATAAAACCATTCAGGAGCTGATATAATCGACTCGTACCTTTGGCTTAATCATTGCCCTGCATATGTGAAATGTCACCGCCGAAGAAAGCCTCAAACCTAGGCAAGAATAAGACCATCGACGGATACATTAGCAACGCTAATGTTAGCGAGCTTGATGCTAATGATAGCTGCACCAGCAGGGTTTTGGTTGAGCCTAAAGTTGTCACTCCGGATGACAAGGGTGAAATGTATAAGATATGCCAGGAAATATGCAAGACAATATCTAAATCAATCCTGGAGAAACTTGATGAGCGGTTTGATGCTTTTGAGGCCAGGTTCCAGTCAGTGCTGTCCATACAGAATGACTTACAGAACCAAACGGAAGGTCAGGAATTAGCGGTCAATGCGCTGGACGAGTGAATGGATGTGCTTGAAGCCAAATGCAAGGACCTGGCAAAGCTTGTTGATCAGTTTCAACCCAAACTATTGGACTTGGAGGCTCGTTCTCAGAGACTTAATATAAAAATTGTTGACATAAACGAGGGCTCAGAAGAAGGGAGACCGAGTTTATTTCCATCCTCATCCCTGAATTATTGGGTAATAATTCTGTGTGTGTGTGCGTGTGGGGGGGGGTATTGTTTTGTTTTATAGCTCAGATGCGTGTGTTCATTTATATTTATAATGGCTGGTGTCCAGGGTGATGTAAAGGAAGAGGGGAGAAACCTGCAGTTGATCTCATGGAACGTGAATGGACTAGGCAATCCTATAAAAAGGGGAAAGTTTTCAAGCATTTGAAATCCTTACCTGCAGGTATTATCCTTCTGCAAGAGACTCATATTAAAAAAGACACACAACATAGATAAAGTGCAACTGGGTATCTCAGATATGTCAGTCACCATATTATTGGGGAAGAATGTCCCATTTCAGATGACTTGTGTGGTTAGCGGTCCCTTAGGTAGATATATAATGGTCTCTGGTACTATAAATTCTCACTCATTACCACTTCTAAATATATATGATCTAAACACAGATGAACAGAGTTTCTCTAAGAGAGTTTTTGATCTGCTCACAGATAACAAGGATTCTAATATAATAGTGGCTGGAGATCTTAACTGTTATCTTGACCCCTTTCTAGATAGATCATCCACACGACTAGTGTCAGAAACATCCATCCATCCATCCATCTTCATCCGCGTTATCCAAGGCCGGGTCGCAGGGGCAGCAGCCTAAGCAGAGAGGCCCAGACCTCCCTCTCCCCGGCCACCTCCTCCAGCTTATCCGGGGGAACACCAAGGTCTTCCAGGCCAGCCGAGAGATATAATCTCTCCAGTGTGTCCTGGGTCTGCCCCGGGGCCTCCTCCCGGTGGGACATGCCCGGAACACCTCACCCAGGAGGCGCCCAGGAGGCATCCTTATCAGATGCCCGAACCACCTCAGCTGGCTCCTTTTGATGTGGAGCAGCAGCGGCTCTACTCTGAGCCCCTCCCGGATGGCCGAACTTCTCACCCTATCTCTAAGGGAGAGGCCAGCCACCCTTCGGAGGAAGCTCATTTCTGCTGCTTGTATCCGCGATCTCGTTCTTTCAGTCACTACCCACAGCTCGTGGCCATAGGTGAGGGTAGGGACGTAGATCGACTGGTAAATTGAGAGTGTCAGAAACAGCATCTGCAAAACTTTTAAATAAACAGTCTTCTAAATACTCCACTGATTTACTTAGGTCCAGTCTCTCAGCTCATCCTTATGTTCCCCAAGGAAACTACAAAGACTGAGGTATACAGAAAAAGTAAAAAAAAAAACAGAAAAGTAAAAGAAATAGCAGTATAAAATAATTTATGCCAGGCGGGGAGTGTGTTGTTATAGCTTGAATGTGTTAATATACTTTTGCTTTGTATGATTTGGCATCCTCTTGTGGCCACAGTTGGTACTTGGGAAACTTGTTATGCCCAACTAGTTCGATACAAGTGTGCAGTAGAGGTGAAACTTTTGCCCATGCATGCCTGTAAGTGCCTGCTTTAATCTGACTCTCTGATGCCTCCTATGTGCCGATGAAGCTGTTGATGCTCTGCGATTTCCTGATAGAGTTCAGTTCCATTTTAAATCATTTTGCCATTTTGTAAGAAAAACACTTGAATGACTTCACTCCAGGAAATAAAAAGAAAAACCCTGAAAATCAAACAGAGGGTTTTTGTTCTCAAACATCAGCTATGGAGGAGCAAAACCAAGGTAAAGAAAATAAAGTCAAACTGAAAATGCTTTAAAAAGACATTTTGAAAAATAACTACAACAGTTGTGTCCGTACACTAAACCAGGTGTTTTTTCCTACTGACCTTCCTTCGTCATTTCTAAAATCAATCTGGACACCTCCATCACACGGCCAGAAGTGTATGTCTCCACCATAAGATCCACTGTTTTCATTCTGCTTGCGTTCTCCAGATGACTCTTTTTGATGGTTGGAAAATCACCTACAGGTACATTCAGCAGGTACCAGTGGAAACGTTTCAGCTCCTCCTCTCCCAAATCATCCAACAGGTCTAATAGCTGCTCCTGAACAGGCGTCTTCATCTTAAATCTACAAAACACGAGGGGATATTTTGAGCAGAGGGAACAAAGTGAAACAGGATCAGTGTTACAACAAATCATATTGTCTTTGCAGTTTTTTGTTGGATTCTACTGTTTATTTACTGCAATGACATGATTTTAATGAAAAAAACCTGCCGCTCATACAGAATCTCAGGCAATTAGACTGATACTATAAAACCTGAGGACGAGGAACTCTGATCTAAAAACAGCCAAAGATCAATCCTGATAAACTTGAAGATGATTTTTGCCTTTAATGTTATTGCAGAAGAACTAAGAACATGAACACGAAAATCAAATAAATATAGACCAGTGGAGAAGAGTGTGTAAGAGGGCAGAGACATTTGTGATTATTTGCTAAGGTTTGATTAGTGTCATGTTGCCAGAGAAGAAAACACATACCATAATATAAACTCTGACTCTAATATGAAGCAACACTGCACTCTTAAATAAAGAAAGCAGTTTAATATCTACAAACAAGTTCAGTAAAAGCTTTAATTTTTTTGAGATTGTTGAAGTTAAAAAAATAAGTTGTTCAAGTTGTCCTTTTAGTAGCTCAATGATCACATTCAAAGGTCAAGTTGATTGAACTTTTCATAATCTTATTTCCTTCTCTCGGGTCAAGTTTGTCCAATTTTCCCCTCACTTGAGGTATTGAGTTATCAGCTTATTCCAATTGTTGGGTCGGAATAATTTGACTTTTGGGTCATGTTCATACACCATGTGCCATTTGAGCATGTAAAGGACCGAGTCTGGTATAGTTTTTATTAGTTTTTTTGGTTTCCTTTTATCAGTCCCTTAGAACTGTAAATATGTAACGATGTTTTAGATCGTGTTTATTTGTGAGAATATGTTGGTTTTTTTAAATTATACATATTTATATATATACTCTGACATTTTATGCGTGTTGATGCATGCTCAATCATCCAGGTCAGGAAATCCCAAAAAGTTGGTTCTGTTCATCTGGACATTTTCAGTTCTTCAGTCTCAGCTGACTGCAAGTTTCCCCAACCTTATAAACAGTATCTTTGCACAAAGACTGAAGCTAGAACCACAGAATGAACAATGGGCTGTGAGGTCAGTTCCTTGATCATTAATATGCAAATTGTTTTGCCCATTGATCAACAACCACTGGTTGATCAATGGGCAACCAGTGGCTGTGAGTACCATTCACAGAGATTTGGGGAATGGCTGTTAGAATTACGTTTTTTAACAAAATAATTTCTAATGAGCAATGAGCAACATGGTGACTGACCTCAGTTACTCCAGTCTGCAGCCTGAACTCTCCTGAAAACTATGCAGCTCCTTCAATTCTGAATAATTCAGGTTGTTGAAAGTCAGGTTCAGATGTTTCAATTGGGAGTGGTTGGACTTCAGAGCTGAGATCAGAGAGGAGATTTCTGACAAACCACAGTTCATCAACCTGTATAAAGAATGAGAGATGTAAGTTTATCAGAGAAAGTTTGCATTTGAAATCAGTGTTTCATACCTACAGTTCTCTCCTGTCCCTGGTGGACATTTATTCCTCCCGCTGCCTCAGCAGAGCAACAAACATCATCAAGGACAGCTTCTGAGCTATTCAACATGCTTCCCTCAGGGAAGAGCTACAGGTGCATCAGCAAAAAGAATGACAGACTCAAAAATAGTTTCTTCCTAAAAGCCAAAGCCACCCTGATATCACAGGACTTCCTAAAAACTACACAACTGTCATCACCAATGTGCAATACTTAATTTTACATGCAATAACCCACACTGTAAATATATAACACTATTTATTTATTTTCCCCCCCTTCTATTCTTCTATTCTATTCTGTTCTGTTCAGAGCTGAAGAAAGTTCAGAATGTAGAAGTTTAAAAAATGGAAACTCCAGACAGCTGAAACCAACAGGATCCATTTTTAAAACTCTTCAAGAAACTCGAACAAATTTTTTTTTCACATTTACATACACTGATACTAGTTTCCAGGACCATTTAAAACATCAAAATACATGCTTTTAAAGACATTTGTAAGACCTACAATGTGAATCATACCAAACGATGCTGAAATTGTTGAAACAAGCTAAACTACTTAGCAGGAGAGTGATACTATAGAAATCCAACTTCCTGAACTCACACACTAAAAACATCAAATTGAAATACATTTATCATTTATTTAATTAAAATGTAAATAAAGAGAATAACACTTATTTTGGCTGCTCCCTTATTCAGAATGTGTTGCCACAGCAGATCTGCACATTTTGACCTGTTTTTTTGTTTGTTTTTTTGTTTGTTTGTTTGATAATGCCCTTATTAATACCTGGTCTTAAGCAGGGACATGTCAAATTTTAGGTAAATGTGTAAACTATACTATAGAGCCACTAAAGAATGAATACTGTATGTGGAATAAATCAAATCATTAATGGAAGAATTTATTGAAAAAAAAATCAACTACCCCTCCTTGAATCGCTACCTTATCGTGGTGGAGGGGTTTGTGTGTCCCAGGGATCCCAGGGGCTATGTTGTCTGGGGGCTTTTGCCCTCTGGTAGGGTCTCCCATGGCAAATTGGCCCTGGGTGAGGGACCAGACAAAGAGCGATTCATAAGACCCTTATGAAAAGGACACCGACGGAACAGTTTATTTACCCTGCCCGGGATAGGGTTACCGGGGCCCTGCCCTGGAGCCAGGCCCGGGGAGGGTGCCCGAGAGCGAGCATCTGGTGGCCGGGCCTTAGTCCATGGGGCCCGGCCGGGCACAGCCCGAAGAGGAGACATGGGCCCATCCGCTGGGAGACTTCAATGCACATGTGGGTAACAACAGCGAGACCTGGAGGGGCGTGATTGGGAGGAACGGCCTCCCTGATCTGAACCCGAGCGGTGCTCTGTTATTGGACTTTTGTGCTAATCACAGTTTGGCCATAACGAACACCCTGTTCGAACATAAGAGTGTCCATAAGTGCAGCGTCTCCATTGCCGAAGCTGCTGCATTGAGCTGCAGCCGCAAGGTGGTTGGTGCCTGCCGTGGTGGTAATCCCCGAACCAAATGGTGGACACCAGAGGTGAAGGGAGCCACCAGGCTGAAGAAGGAGTCCTATCGGGCTTGGTTAGCCTGTGGGACTCCGGAGGCAGCCGACAGGTATCGACAGGCCAAGCGGAATGCGGCTCGGGCAGTGGCTGAAGCAAAAACTCGGGTGTGGGAGGAGTTCAGAGAGGCCATGGAAAAAGACTTTCGGACTGCCTCGAAGAGATTCTGGCAAACCGTCAGACGTCTCAGGAGGGGAAAGCGGTGCTCTACCTGCACTGTGTATAGTGCTGGCGGAGCGCTGCTGACGTCAACTGAGAAAATTGTCAGGCAGTGGAAGAAATACTTCGAGGACCTCCTTAATCCCACTGACACGTCTTCCGAGGAGGAAGCAGAGTCTGGGGATGAGGGGAATGACCCGCCAATTTCCGGGGGCGAGGTCACTGAGGCAGTTAAACAACTCCTTGGTGGCAGAGCCCCTGGTCAATGGCGTGTCCAGCGGGGTGGCCTGGGGGGGCACAGGCCACCCCCCAAACCAGACTGGCCACCCCAGGTGCCACCCCAAAGGCAAAACAATAAAATTCAATCAAATATCAAATGTCCGATTATGTTTTCACGGTGACGCTCAGATATCCGAGTGTAAGTGAATGCAGCATCGGCTTCTGCGCTATGCGCATCACGTTAGCAAAGGTAGGAGAGCCAAGCGCGAAAGATGGCACTGCAGGAAACAATTTTTCGGTGAAAGAAAATGAGGACAGAATAAATGTCCCGGTAAGTAATATCAAGTTTGTTGAGTTTAGTAAACTTCGGTGAAATTAGAATACCAAGGAAAAAAATAACACTTAAAGAATTAATGCAGCTGTGGAATATTTCAGACAGTATGCTACTGAGGGCAGTTAACATAAGAGTTATGCGTTATAAGATATAATCTAAGTCGTAACATTGCTGTATGGAGCTGCAGATTTGGTTGCAGGTTAACATAGCTGGACTGGCCATCGGGCATACCGGGCATGTGCCCGGTGACTTATTTTTTTATTTTTTTTTGTAATGGCATGAACAATGACAGGTGGTGGATTGGCCAGATGCAGGTCGATGTGTAGAAATAACTCCGTTGTTTGGTGGTGGCTATGACGGGGCTTCCACAGAGGCAACAGGTGGATGAGGGAAGGGGAGGCAGGAGGAGAGACCCGAAGCAGCCGCCAGTCCGAGTGTCAGGTGAACTGAACTTCAGGTAAGAAGTTATGACCTGCAGTCTATCTGGGTCAGATATAAACCAAGTTTAGGTGGAGTTTATTTTCATGTTGCTGACTTTTTACTGTCAGTTGCAATAACTCATACTGCGTTCTAGCCAGTTTGACGGAGTTTTTATACAGCTGGGTGGGTGCTATGATGTTACTGATAGTGAACTTTATTTTATTCATAAGGTTAGTAGAGTTGCCAACGGCTCCTTAAAAAAATGGAATGGTCCCTCATTCAGAGAAAATATTACGCGTTTCGTATTGAGCTGAGAAGAGACGCGGTTTGTCCCGGACTTTAGCTAGAATGGAAAAAAGACACAAAGCTGGATTTATTCTGTCTTTATGCTGCACAGCTGCCTCTTCTCTCATTCTCTCCCCCTCCCTCTCCTGTTGCTACTTCAATCATGAAACTGATCAATGATCAGCTGATCGGCTTTTCTCTCTTGTTTATTTATCGCCCACTTTGCGCCAGAAAGAGGAAACCAGCAGATATTGCGCTAAACAACAGCAGCACGTTTAAGCTTGATCAGCTGTTGTTAGAATGTATTTAATATTAATTTCTAGTATCAGCTGATGTTTGCTGGAGCCACAGCTGTAAAGCTGCTGGTCATGATGTCTGTTTAGATATGTGGTGAGAGGGAAACATGAAGATGAAACCAGGAGATGTCCTTACTGAACCATCAGAGCTGAACAGGTGATGGAGAAACAGGTTTACCTTTTAGGTGACATGAATGAGTTGAAGGGAAGTTATGAACTGTTTCTGAGAGACAAATAACACCAGGATCCTTTTTTATGTAGCTGACAGCTGGTAACTGTGCAGGGGCGGGTCTAGCAAAGTTTTGCCAGGGGGCCAGGTAGGGCATTAACAGGGAAAGGGGGGCACAAAGAAATACTTTTCTTTCTCATTCTCATTTAAAATACCTAGTTTTTATTAAATAATTATCTAAATCTTACAACCAAAGTTTTTATCTGACGTAAAATGTATAGAAATCATACATATACCAACAAGACTGTACATCACTGTCACAACAGGTTTTGTTTTCAGTCAAAGTCTTTATGGCTTTACTACCTGGTGGGTCGGTCTGTAGTAAAAATGCCCAATTTTTTTGTCCCAGTCCAGCCCTGCAGGTTAATACTGGCAGTGTCACCATGCCAGCTGACTGTATTTTATCATCAGCCAGTGTTGTTCTTTATCAATATTACCAAAGTTTACGATAAGGCAGCATAGAAAGTATTTACTTGCTTTCAGGTTTTATTCAAATGTTAGTCTTTTCATTTGTTTCCCCACTTTTTTCCTGTTTCAAAATCAAACACCAGTTTGTGAGAAGATTATCTTCTTTTTTTAACAGGCAGATAAAGTTTTGCATTGGCATTGGCTAATTTGTCAATTGTTTGTTACAAATGTTCGTATTTTAATATTCAAAAATGTTTTTGCCCAAAACATATGTGCACTATATGTCAGTAAAAATACTATGCAAATATTGCTGTCCTTGAATGCTGAGTAAACACTGACAAAGCACTGATTGTATCTCTTGTACTTTATCAACGCAGTATCTAAAAACTTTGCACCGTAGTGGTTAAAATCTCATTCTAATAAGAGTTAAAAGTGCATTTGGTTATTAGGTTTATAGGATTATTGAATTATGGTTAAGGGTTGGTAGAATTTTTTTTTAAACATTATCTGCCAATTAAATCTGCCACCCTTCTCCAAATCTGTGCCCCTACCTGCCCCCCCAACAAAAATTTTCTAGACACGCCACTGCCCCTGGTGTTGATGAGGTCCGCCCTGAGTTCCTGAAGGCTCTGGACGTTGTAGGGCTGTCCTGGTTGACACGCCTCTGCAATGTTGCGTGGAGATCAGGGGCAGTACCTGTGGACTGGCAGACCGGGGTGGTGGTCCCCATCTTTAAGAAGGGGGACCGGAGGGTGTGTTCCAACTACAGGGGGATCACACTCCTCAGCCTCCCTGGGAAAGTCTATGCCAGGGTGCTGGAAAGGAGAGTTCGTCCGTTAGTCGAACCTCGGATACAGGAGGAACAATGCGGTTTTCGTCCTGGTCGCGGAACACTGGACCAGCTCTTTATCCTCTCCAGGATACTTGAGGGTGCATGGGAGTTTGCCCAACCAGTCTACATGTGTTTTGTGGACTTGGAGAAGGCATTCGACCGTGTCCCTCGGGGTGTCCTGTGGGAGGTGTTGCGGGAATATGGGGTGTCTGGCCCATTGCTACGGGCCATTCGATCCCTATATAACCGTTGCAAGAGCTTGGTTCGCATTGCCGGCAATAAGTCGGACTCGTTCCCGGTGGGTGATGGGCTCCGCCAGGGCTGCCCTTTGTCTCCGGTTCTGTTCATAATTTTTATGGACAGGATTTCTAGGCGCAGCCAAGTGGCGGAGGGCTTTCGCTTTGGTGGCCTCAGAATCTCATCTCTGATTTTTGCAGATGATGTGGTTCTGTTGGCTTCATCGGGTGAGGGCCTCCAGCTCGCACTGGAACGGTTCGCAGCCGAGTGTGAAGCAGCGGGAATGAGGATCAGCACCTCCAAATCTGAGGCCATGGTTCTCAGCCGGAAAAGGGTGGAGTGCCCACTCCGGGTCGGGGATGAGTTCCTGCCCCAAGTGGAGGAGTTCAAGTATCTCGGGGTCTTGTTCTCAAGTGATGGGAGAAGGGAGCCGGAGATCGACAGACGGATTGGGGCTGCAGCTGCAGTAATGCGGACGCTGCACCGGTCCGTCGTGGTGAAGAGGGAGCTGAGTGTAAAAGCGAAGCTCTCAATTTACCGGGCGATCTACGTCCCTACCCTCACCTATGGCCACGAGCTGTGGGTAGTGACTGAAAGAACGAGATCGCGGATACAAGCGGCAGAAATGAGCTTCCTCCGAAGGGTGGCTGGCCTCTCCCTTAGAGATAGGGTGAGAAGTTCGGCCATCCGGGAGGGGCTCAGAGTAGAGCAGCTGCTGCTCCACATCGAAAGGAGCCAGCTGAGGTGGTTCGGGCATCTGACAAGGATGCCTCCCTGGGCGCCTCCTGGGTGAGGTGTTCCAGGCATGTCCCACCGGGAGGAGGCCCCGGGGCAGACCCAGGACACGCTGGAGAGATTATATCTCTCGGCTGGCCTGGGAACGCCTTGGTATTCCCCCGGATAAGCTGGAGGAGGTGGCTGGGGAGAGGGAGGTCTGGGCCTCTTTGCTTAGGCTGCTGCCCCCGCGACCCGGCCCCGGATAAAGCAGATGAAGATGGATGGATGGATGGAAAAAATCAACTATTTGGTACTATTATTATGTTTTTTACAGTGACCTCTTCTTTTCAGTTTTCCAGTTAGACTGGAGAAGGCTAAGAATGAGGCTTTCAAATGAATAAAACCTGTCTGGATCTTAAAAAGTTAATTCTGTTCATCTGGACGTTTTCAGTGGGAGAAACGTTTAATCACGTATCCAAGTAACTTCTTCAGTCTCAGCTGACTACAGGTTTCCAACCTTATAAACAGTACATTTGCATAATGATGACACTAGCACCACTGACTAACAATAGGCTGTGATGTCATTCATGATCATTTCATCATCAGATGTGAGGGGCCTTTAGAGAGAAACCAAAAAAAGCCAATTCATAACAGGATGACACAACATAGAGCCACCTTGACAGGACAACACTCAGCGGTACATCTGCATCTAAAGGCCAAAGGTGACTCTGTCTAGGATGACAATGTCCACATTTTGGAAAGAGAAAACCGACTCACATCTTGTGTCAGGTGACCTCAATATGACACATGATAGGATGAGGCAAGGTCTCACAGCTCTTATCCGCAGAGGTTTCCCCTGAAACTTCATAATGTAGCTTCATAATGTAGAAGTTCAGAAAATGGAAACTCCAAACAGTTGAAGCAAACAGGATACAGCTTCCAGCAGTTTTCAAGAAACTCCAACAAAGTTATGGAAAATTCATTTTTCTCACATTTTATCAACAGATCAGGATAAAGTGTTGGGTATCCAACCATTGAAAAATAATCCCCAAAACACAGTATTTGATGCTTTTCTTTGACACGCATGACAGTAAAGTCAGTCTTTTTGTAATCTGGAGTGTTGCTCAGACCAAAACATAATTTGAAAAAGTCACTGTTTCCACTGTTTGAGATTTCTGCATGTTTGATGACCACAATAACTGGTTTTCCATTAACCATTTAAAACCGGTCGGAGCGGGCACGCTCCGTTTTGCATAACTATTTTTAAATCCCTGTAGAACTGGAACCATGTAGGCTAGCGCAATAATTTTTTTTGCATATGAAACCGAAGGAGTTGTACTTACATCTTATGCCATCAGCCTGTCCTAGGTCACGGTTTTTGCTCACAGAGGGCTTGGGAGGCAAAGTCTAGTCTAGTCTAGCTTATCTTTTTTCCACCTCCTCTCAGACTGACGACAGATACAACGTAAATCTCATATAGAGTCATTTAACCAGGATTGAGGGGAGGATCTAAGACGCTTCATCTTTACGGGGGCCACTAGGCAGGGCTCTAGACTAACTTTTTGCCACGGTTGCACTGGTGCACCAGCAAAAAAGTTAGGCGCATCCAAATTTTTCAACCGCATCGCTTAACACCACAGTTTTACATGTGCACTTTTTGTGGGGGTAAATTTATGTCCATACAGACAATATTGATTTGTAAATGATTAACTAACAATCTTGTGCTTAAAGTGATTTTGCACTCTTTGGAAATATTGTAGACGATATTAAAATTAATCATCACATTGGCCTCCTCTGATGACCTGTTTGCTGCTGCCTGCCACTGAAAGGCAGTGGGGAGAGGGGACACTTGGGCAGTAGGGCTGGGCTATATCATACCTGTGATGTTTACAGAAGTTTTATTTTGAAAAGGTCGAACAGGAAATGGAAAATGAACAAGTTAGCGCTGCAGACTGTGTTATCGCTGCAAGCCTGAGAATTAAAGAATGGAACTGAGAATTACTGAAGGTGTGATCATTAATGTTTGAGGCATGCAAACATTACATTGGCGACGAGAGTAAAGGTTACAACCAAAGCAAGACGAAGAAAGTTGCCCTACCCGGAGCTTAAGAGACAAGAACATGGCTGCACACGCTACTCCACTTCCACCCTTCGACACGGAGACCGACCTCGGTTCCGTCGGACCTCGCTGGACGAAATGGCTTCAGAGGTTTGAAAACTACACCACCGCAATGAATATTACTGGAGCACATTATTGCATATGCAAGCAGAGCACTGAGTGATGTGGATGTGGAAACGAGATACTCGCAGACTGAGAAAGAAGCACTCGCCATTGTGTGGAATTGCGAACATTTCCATTTGTATGTTTATGGACATCCATTCACACTGGTGACCGATCACAAGGCACTCGAAATCATCTGGAATAACCCAAGATCAAAACCACCTGCCAGAATAGAAAGATGGGGACTGAGACTTCAGCCATATAACTTCAGAGTGGAATACAGAAAAGATAATCCAGCTGACTTTATGTCACGTCATCCAGTGCCAACACAGGAGAATGAAAGTGCTCGTGCATGTAAGGTTGCAGAAGAGTATGTCAATTTCTTCTCTTATCACTCCACCCCAAAAGCCATGACACTTCGCGAGATAAAAACAGAGACTCTGAAAGACCAGGTTCTGCAGGAAGTCATCGGTCACATCAGGAACAACACGTGGCATCTAACAGATAAATCCCAGCATGCTGACATTTTGAAATCATTCAAACATGTTCAAAGTGAACTAACAGTAGCCGACTCATCTGACTTCATCCTCAGAGACACGAGGATAGTCATTCCAACTGTCCTACAAGAAAGAGCAATACAGCTGGCACACGAAGGGCACCAGGATACCGTCAAGACCAAAGCGTTGCTACGTACCAAAGTATGGTTCCCAGAGATCGATCGGAAAGCAGAATCTGCAGTTCAAAACTGTCTGCCATGCCAAGCTAGCACACCTGTCACACACACTGACCCTCTGCAGATGTCACCATTACCGGAAATGCCCTGGCACAGTGTCAGTGCAGACTTTTATGGACCACTCCCTACGGGGGAATACCTGCTCGTTATCACAGACGAGTATTCTCGCTATCCAGTCGTTGAAAGTGTACGCTCAACATCAGCATCTTCTGTTATCCCAGTAATTGACAAAGTGTTCTCCATGTTTGGGATCCCAAGGACAGTAAAAACTGACAATGGTCCTCCTTTTAACAGTGAGGCTTTTTCACAGTTTGCAGACTACCTAGGATTCCATCATCGCAAAATCACACCTTGTTGGCCTCAGGCGAATGCCATTGCTGAGAGATTCATGAGAACCCTAGGTAAAGCACTGAGAGTTGCCGAGACGCAGGGCACACCATGGAAACAGCAACTAAACATCTTTCTTCGTGAGTACAGATCTACACCTCATAGCACAACAGCGAGCTCACCAGCTGAAATACTGTTTCAACGCCAGCTATACACCAAGCTCCCTTTCGTTAACACCACTCCACGGAAGTGTTCAGATGCTGAAGTGAGAGCAAGGGATGATAGTGCAAAGATCAAGATGAAGGTGTTCGCAGATGCAACTCGTCGTGCCAAACCACACACACTAAGTCTGGGTGACACAGTGCTGCATCGCCAACCCAAGCACAACAAATTATCCACACCATACAATGCAAAACCCTACAAAGTGACTAAGGTTAAGGGTTCTGAAATTACAGCTACACGGGATGGACACTCAATTGTCAGGAATGCCTCATTCTTCAAGAAAATCAGACATGGACTTGAAGATGCCCCACCTGGACGGCATGTCGACCCCGCCTTAACAGACAAGCCCAGATACCCAGTCAGATCAAACAGACGCGCACCTATGCATTTGTCTGATTACATCAGATCTAAGACTTGAATATCTGAGTGACCAGTTAAAGGTTATGCTGCGTGTAACATGTTTGTTGTTCCTGAATCTAACACTGTAACCAGTATTATAGTGTTGAATGTTGATAGTGTTTAGTCACAGATCTGCGCAAACGCAGTGCTGTTTAAGTGATGTTTAGGTGTGGAGAAACTCAAGTAATAAGAACGTTCAGTAATTTACAGAGGTGTGGACTCGAGTCACATGACTTGGACTCGAGTCAGACTCGAGTCATTAATTTTATGACTTTAGACTTGACTTGAAAAAATGTTCTAAGACTTGTGACTTGACTTGGACTTTTACACCAATGACTTGGGACTTGAATTGGACTTGAACCGGTTTACTTGAAAAGACTTGATATTTCACCCCAAATATAAAATTTAACACGCATATTATATAAAGATTGAAAATGTGACGTCATTCACGGGTAGAACCGCAAAGGATTCTGGGAACTCGTGGCAAGAAGTACTAGCGCACGCAGGCTTTCAATTAAAATCAGTTACACAGCGATAAAAAGAAACACAAAAATGTCAAGAAGCTGTTGTATTATTAACTGCAATAGCCGGTCGCATGACAGCCACGGGAAGCCGACGGGTAAAGAGATCGGTTGTTATCGGATTACGACATTTAAGAGAAATTGTTCGAGCCATGTTTCCGAAGTGACAAACAGGCGACGGATGGCCTGGATTGCAGCCATTCAAAGATCAAATATAACGTCCCAGAACACTCCAGCTCACAGGTTAGTCTGCTCCAAGCATTTCCACAAAGGTCAGTCTGCTGTTGTAGTTAATACGTCATTTTCATAACATAATTAGTGATATAGGTTACAAGCAAGTCTGGCGCTGAACAGAAATTGTCGCGCTATGCTCCTTTGTTTATTGTGCATAAATAGTGAATTGTCCTGACACAATATTGCGTTTCGCTTCTGTTATTATGGTACATTGACAAAAACATATACTTTTATTCACAGGATAAAACAGGTTTTTTGTATCACTAATTGCCCAGTACGATTACAGCATACAATATTGTTGTCACTGCTACATTTCTGTGATGGGTACCAGAAATTATTTCCACTACTAATTAATTACCATTGAGCTCAAAGGTCCTATTAATAAACGGTTAACGAATGTGTATTTATGACGACGATTTGTGAGACTGGTAAACTTATGATACGTACGATGGTCTTTCGTTTTACACGGTGCGTTTCAAGGTCCTGTACCCATCCGGCGGTAAACTGTACCTGGGCTTGTTGCAGTGACCGGAAGTTACTAAACTTCATGAGTGTATGCACTCACTCCAAGAACCGTATAATTATAAATATGCATATAAATATGCTAAGATGAGATAGCTGACTTCATCTAACTAGCAAATGTTTTCCAGGCTCCGTTGGTGATGCAGTTTTTTTTAATGTGTATGATATTTTTGTCATGCGATTTTAAAGCCGGTCCTACAACCGCATCCAAGAATAACATGCAGCTTATCTCAGAACTGTCAGTGAAAATTATTCTTGGAGCTAGGTTTAATTGAGCTGCATTCTAAAGAGGTGCAATTTCACAATTTGTGTATATTTTCTAAGTTCACTATTTTGTCATGTGTTGAGAAAAACACAGATTTAAAAATTACATGGTCTAATATTTACATTTAGCATAACTGCAACATGCTTTTTTTCGTTTTTTTTAATGACTCGAAAGGACTTGAAATTCAAAATTTCAGACTTGTGACTTGACTCGGACTTTTACACCAGTGACTTGAGACTCGACTCTGACTTGCCTGACATTACTTGAGACTTGACTTGAGACTTGAGGATAAAGACTTGAGACTTACTTGAGACTTGCAAAACAATGACTTGGTCCCACCTCTGGTAATTTATTAGGTGTCGTTGTCATAGGTTCAGATTAATAATTCACCTCGCTGAATACCTAAGTTTGTTTAAAAAAAAAAAAAGAAAAAAGGTGGTGATTGTGATGTTTACAGAAGTTTTATTTTGAAAAGGTCGAACAGGAAATGGAAAATGAACAAGTTAGCGCTGCAGACTGTGTTATCGCTGCAAGCCTGAGAATTAAAGAATGGAACTGAGAATTACTGAAGGTGTGATCATTAATGTTTGAGGCATGCAAACATTACAATACCGTTCACGGTAATACCGGTGTAATTTTGGGCAACGATAGGAAAATGAAATATCGCGATAGAATATGGGTAAAACGCGCATGCGCAGTGCCTATGTTTACATACTGTTACACCCCTGTTACAATACGCACATGGCGGCGACGCAGAATGAGAATTTCAATTCAATTCAATTCAATTTTATTTATATAGCGCCAAATCACGACAAAAGTCGCCTCAAGGCGCTTCATAGATACAGAGAAAAACCCAACAATCATATGACCCCCTATGAGCAAGCACTTTGGCGACAGTGGGAAGGAAAAACTCCCTTTTAACAGGAAGAAACCTCCGGCAGAACCAGGCTCAGGGAGGGGCGGCCATCTGCTGCGACCGGTTGGGGTGAGAGAAGGAAGACAGGATAAAAGACATGCTGTGGAAGAGAGACAGAGGTTAATAACAGATATGATTCAATGCAGAGAGGTCTGTTAATACATAGTGAGTGAGAAAGGTGACTAGAAAGGAAAAACTCAGTGCATCATGGGAATCCCCCGGCAGCCTACATCTATTGCAGCATAACTAAGGGAGGATTCAGGATCACCTGGTCCAGCCCTAACTATATGCTTTAGCAAAAAGGAAAGTTTTAAGCCTAATCTTGAAAGTAGAGATAGTGTCTGTCTCCCAAATCCAAACTGGAAGCTGGTTCCACAGAAGAGGGGCCTGAAAACTGAAGGCTCTGCCTCCCATTCTACTTTTAAATACTCTAGGAACAACAAGTAGGCCTGCAGAGCGAGAGCGAAGTACTCTAATAGGGTGATATGGTACTACAAGGTCATTAAGATAAGATGGGGCCTGATTATTTAAGACCTTGTATGTGAGGAGCAGGATTTTGAATTCAATTCTGGATTTAACAGGAAGCCAATGAAGGGAAGCCAAAACAGGAGAAATATGCTCTCTCTTTCTAGTCCCTGTCAGGACTCTTGCTGCAGCATTTTGGATTAGCTGAAGGCTTTTCAGTGAGTTTTTAGGACATCCTGATAAAGAGAAGAGCGAAAGTGGATCGTTAAATGAAACAGATGAACCAGAATTGGTTTGTAAAAATGCTGCAACTTCAGTGGTGCGGAACTGGTTTAGCTTTCGTCCGTCAGATACACAACAAAGCACTATTTTTGGTAGAGCATGCTAGCGGGTCGTCGTTATTACCGTGTTGTTTGGAAAATACGGCACACTTAAAATCAATCCTTTGATTTTTCTGAAAATCGACAGTGCCCCTTATAATCCCGTGTGCCTTATGTATGAATTCTGGTTGTGTTTACTGACCTCGAAACGATTTTATGTGGTACACGGCGCTCGAAAATCTGTCAAATGTTTTAATACGACTTGGCTAAGCTATGACCCGCACCACTTGATGGACTGTCGGAGCATTACGGCTATCGTAGGCAGCCTCGCGGAGTGATACGTACTGTGCTTCAACATAATATTACCGTATTGTGTGTGTATAACCTCTTTTTAAGTTTTGTGGATATTATACATGGCTATGCTGAGGATATGTTGGCCAATTTCCACTGGAAATGCCTTTTGGTTAAACTGTCAGCAAGGAATTTGCACTGTCACATTTTTATATAACTTTAATGCACAAAAAAAAACCAGCTGCTTGTTTAAGTGAAAATACATTGATGGGGTTTTCTGCACTAATAAAGTTGTGGAGTTGTAAAGTGTTTTGTCTAGTGTCAATTATATCGTCAGTTATATTGTTATCGCAAATTTTCAAATGTATATCATTTATCACATTTTTCAAATGTGATAAATATTTTTGGTCATATCGCCCGGCTCAACTGGGCAGTGCATTTATCACGACATGTAATGTGTTTTCTGGATACACTGTGCTTTTTCAGTGTTCAAAGATTGATGGCTCCGTGTCAGAGCACTGGCTATGAATTTCAGATGGATCAGGCCTTAACTTAACCTCTTACTTTTGCAGCAAAACAGCAAAAGTAAGAGGGAATTCATGACGATGTTTGTTAAATGTGAAGCGTAGTTTCAGAGGTTTTTTTTTTTGTTTTTTTTTAGACGCCCCATTAAAAAATTTTGTCGCACTCTAGAGTCCTGCAACTAGGTCCAAGGTGGTGGAGCATGAGGATAACATAGCATTCATAACTTCATCAGCCGAGGGGGGAGTACGACACTTGGGGTCCATCATATCAAAGACAGTAGTGAAATTAGCCACAATCTCAGAGTTGATTACACGTACAGGGCAACAGAGATCAGCAGTGTTCATGTGTGTTACACCTAAGGCAGCAATAAACGTAACCAGATGATGATCAGAGATGCCAACATTGTCAATGTCCTTAATGTCCTTGAAGCTAGAGAATGTAGAAAAAGGCAGTCGCTGAAGTTTACGTTTATTTTTAAAAACCGTTGCTATGCCTCCACCCTTCCCTGAAAGTCTCGGTTAGCTGAAAAAAACACAGTCAGGGGAAGGAGTTCAGAGAAGTAGAAAAGCTAACTGGGGCAAATCCAAGTTTCGGTCAGGAACAAAACATCCAGGTGCAGGGTGAGAAAAAGATCATTTAGGATGAAGGTTTTATTCACCAGTGATCTTGTGTTAAGCAACGCCATAACGCTCTTAGTCACCTTGTCCCTGACAGAGGCGCGTCTCAGCTTGCCTGTGTTGAGCGCAAGTCCCAAAGGTCCCAATCCAGGTCCGAAGCGATGAGCACACCACTGGAAAGGCCAGATAAAATTGAAGTCCAACAGGGCAGATCCAGCGATGGCTGAGCAGTTTGAAGGATGGCCGGCCGTGGGAAGTGAATGGAAATTGCAGAAAGTCCAGGAAGGGAGAGGAGTTAGCTGCAGCATGTGCCTTAAGTAAGGCTTTAAGGTTAACCCGAAGTCCACTCCGCTTACCGTGCCTCCTGGAGTGCCTCTTGAACAGGGAAGGTGGAGGCAGGCAGAAAGTTCTAGTAGACAGGCAGGTACGCGGCAGCGTAGCGTCTCCTAGGTCCCAATGTAGCTCCGGCTCATGGAAGAGAGGTGGCCGGAGATTTAATAGAGTTAGCCGATCATATGTGATTAAAGCATTGTTCTCAGAGAGGCACAAAGCCAAGACGAGAATAAGAAGCGCACAACAGTCGAAATAAAAAGTATGAAAATGGAGACGAGGGTAAGAAGAGGTAGCAGGAAAACAACCTGCCGAGCAGACTGGCGCTATCTTGGTTTACTCTTCTTCCACAGACTATGAGCTAATACTGGGTATAAGCAGGAGCTGAACACATGTGAACGATTCAAGTCTGGAGGTTTACAGTTTTTGTTTTTCATTTTATGATCTTAGTCTGAAATGTTTTTGAATGTTTCCTTCTCCAAAGCTCCTTTTATTTAAATATCGAACTGTCATCATACACAGTTAATGTTTTGAAAATTAGATAGACAAAATATTCCAATACGTGAGAGCTTAATCAATCCAAAAAATATTTCGTTCCAGCCCTGGTAAGAATTTTAACTGAAGAAAACCATGAGGAGAAACTGAGTGAGTGTGTCAGAATGAATTGTCCGATGGAGGACATTTTCATCTATGAAGGTTTTAAATGTGTAATATTGTTCTGGTACAGTCAATGAACTAAACCAGAGAGGAAGAAAACAGACTTTACCATGAAGGTCCTCAGTGTGGATCAGTATAATATCAGCCTGCTGCTGATGTTTGCAGTTTAGTCTCAGCATAACATTCGCATCATATTTACCTCAGACAAACTGAAACATGGTGACTGACCTCAGAGTTTTAAGTCCACATCCTGGACTCTACAGAAAACCACACAGCTGCTTCAGTCCTGAATCCTGCAGCTTGCTGTTAGTTGGGAAAAAACTGTCACTACTCAAGTCTAGATGCTTCAGGGAGGAGTTGGTATTCAGAGCTGGGATCAGAGAGCTGACCTCTGATGAACCACAACTCCTCGATCTGTATAAAGAATGAAAGATGTAAGTTTATTAGACAAAGTTTGTGCCTGAAATCATTCAGTGTTTCATAATCTGTTAAGAGCTAAAAAAAAAAAAAAAGGTTCAGAATGTATTTGTCACATCTGCTGTGGCAGGTGGCATGGAGTAGAGAGAGTGTGGACCCAAATACAGACAACGGAGATGGAATGGAACATTAACAGAAAGCGTGTTAATGCATGCTCAATCATCCAGGTAATCTCCAAAGGTTGATTCTGTTCATCTGGACGTAGCGTTTTCAGTGGGAGAAACATTTTGTCACTCATCCAAGTGACCTCTTCAGTCTCAGGCTGAAGAAGTCAGCCTGTCACGTTTTACCCTCTTAAAAAAGAGGGTAAAACGTGAGCAGAAGTTAAACAGCAGAAATAAATATACAAATAGATAAAAAATAAATAATAAATAAAAATGTTTAAAAAAAACCAAAGTGACACTGGCTTTAAAAGCACAAAAACACTCTGCTGTCTATCTAAATGTGGGTTTTAGTACTGACTTTAGAGACAATTAAAAAAAAAAAAAAAACATTCGCCCAAACAAAGTCACAGATAAACAGTTAAAAATATAAACTCAAGAACTGAAGAAAAATCGTCCTGATTTTAAACATCCGCATCAAGATAAACTTGCAGATTTACGAGTCAAAATGTGTCAAAAAGTCTGTATCCTTACCTGAGAGTTTCAATTTACAGTTCGTGATTGGTCTGTGGGCTACTTGCTGTCTGTGTCAGCTGGCCTTGTAGGAGAGTCTGATTGGTCTGAAGTGAAAGACCCAGGAGGAAGCGGAGGAACAAGTCCAGGTGTCCATTTGGACTCTGTAAGGCCTTGTTCACAGCACTCTGGTAGAAGAGTATCTCTGTAGATTCTCTTGTTTCAGACTCCTGGGAGGTTGTTTGTTTCTCTTCCAGCAGATTGACTCCAGAGTTGATGAAGGTCAGATAGACATGAAGAGCAGCCAGAAACTCCTGAACACTCAGATGGATGAAGCAGAACACCATGTCCTGGTACAGTCCTCTCTCCTCTTTAAAGATCTGTGTGAACACTCCTGAGTACACTGAGGCTGCTGTGATATCGATGCCACACTCTGTCAGGTCCGATTCATAGAAGATCAGGTTTCCTTTCTGCAGCTGATCAAAAGCCAGTTTTCCCAGAGACTCAACCATCTTCCTGCTCTCTGGACTCCAGTGTCGATCTGTCTCAGCTCCTCCATCATATTTGACCTTCTTCACTTTGGCCTGAACCACCAAGAAGTGGATGTACATCTTAGTTAGGTTCTTGGGCAGCTCTCCTCCCTCTCTGGTTTTCAGCATATCCACCAGAACTGTAGCAGTGATCCAGCAGAAGACTGGGATGCGGCACATGATGTGGAGGCTTCGCGATGTCTTGATGTGCGAGATAATCCTGCTGCTCTGCTTCTTATCTCTGAATCTCTTCTTGAAGTACTCCTCCTTCTGTGGGTCACTGAACCCTCTGACCTCTGTCACCATGTCGACACAGTAAGGAGGGATCTGATTGGCTGCTGCAGGTCGTGTGGTTATCCAGAGGTGCGCAGAGGGAAGCAGGTTGCCCTTGATGAGGTTTGTCAGCAGCACATTCACTGAGCTGGACTCTCTAGGGTCAGTCAGTATCTTAGTGTTCTTGAAGTCCAGAGGAATTCGATACTCATCCAGACCATCAAAGAATCAAATCAAATCACTTTTATTGTCACATCACATGTGCAGGTACATTGGTACAGTACATGTGAGTGAAATTCTTGTGTGCAAGCTTCACAAGCAACAGAGTTGTGCAAAATACAATAACGTAAACAAGCAAAATACAAGAATGGCTACATCTGAAACTAATAAATATATGTACAATATATAATAGTATATGCATTTCTGGATGTGTATACTAAATATTTTTCTACGTGTGTGTGTGTGTGTGTGTGTATAGACATATTTTACAAATTAAATAGAGTAAACAATAAATAAAATCTATAAAAATATACAGAGTTGAGACATGTGCAAAACAGTGGCATTACTGTACGGTATGGAGTGCATAATGTTAAAGTTCCAGTAGTGAAGCTGAGGTGTCTATGACGTGTTCAGCAGTCTGATGGCCTGATGGAAAAAGCTGTCTCTCAGTCTGCTGGTACGGGACCGGATGCTGCAGAACCTCTTTCCTGATGGAAGTAGTCTGAACAGTTTATGGCTGGGGTGACTGGAGTCCTTGATGATCCTCCCCGCTTTCCTCAGGCACCGCTTCCTGTAGATGTCTTGGAGGGAGGGAAGCTCACCTCCAATTATCCGTTCAGAGCACCGCACTACTCGCTGGAGAGCTTTGCAGTTGTAGGCGGTGCTGTTGCCATACCAGGTGGTGATGCATCCAGTGAGGATGCTCTCAATGGCACAGTGATAGAAGGTCCTGAGGATGCGGGGGCTCATGCCGAATCTTTTCAGTCTCCTGAGAAAGAAGAGGCGCTGCTGCGCCTTCTTCACTGTTTTGTTTATGTGTACTGACCACGTAAGATCCTCAGCCAGATGTAAACCAAGGAACCGGAAGCTGCTCACTCTCTCCACAGCAGCGCCGTTGATGGTGATGGGGGTGTGTACTTCTCTGCACCTCCGGAAGTCCACTATCAACTCCTTTGTCTTTGCGACGTTGAGGGTGAGATGGTTGTCTTGACACCAGTGGGTCAGGGCGCTGACCTCCTCCCTGTAGGCCATCTCATCACCATTGGTGATAAGACCCATCACTGTAGTGTCGTCCGCAAACTTCACAACGATGTTGGAGTTGTCAGTGGCTGTGCAGTCGTAGGTGTAGAGTGAGTACAGGAGAGGGCTCAGTACACACCCCTGTGGAGCACCAGTGTTCAGTGTGATGGGGGATGAGGTGATGCTGCCCAGTCTGACCACTTGGCATCTGTCAGACAGGAAGCTAAGCATCCAGCCACAGAGGGAGCTGCTCAGTCCTAGATCCTGCAGTTTCCTGTCCAGCTTCGAGGGAACGATGGTATTGAATGCTGAGCTGTAATCTACAAACAGCATTCTCACATACGTGTCTCTCTTCTCCAGGTGTGACAGGGCAGTGTGTAGTGTCAGGGCTATGGCATCATCAGTGGACCTGTTGTGGCGGTATGCGAACTGTAGAGGGTCCAGTGAGTCGGGTAGTGCAGAGCAGATGAAGTCCCTGACCAGCTTCTCGAAGCATTTGCTTACGATGGGGGTCAGGGCTACAGGTCGCCAGTCGTTCAGTGAGGAGATGGTGGAGGATTTGGGTACAGGGACGACGGTGGCCATTTTGAAGCAGGCTGGGACTACAGACAGAGAGAGGGAAAGGTTGAAGATGTGTGTGAACACTCCAGCCAGCTGATTCGCGCATGACTTGAAGACGCGGCCGGGAATCCCGTCCGGACCAGTAGCTTTGCGTGCGTTCACCTTCCTGAAGCACTTCCGCACATCCTCCTCAGACACAGTGTGCGCACTGACGTCATCCGCGGTGCGCACACTGTCCGGTCTCATGGTGTTCGCTGTGTCAAATCTAGCGTAGAATACGTTTAGATCCTCACACAGAGAGGCCGTGGTCTGCGGTGTGCTGGTTTTCCCTCTAAAGTCTGCGATCGTGTTTAGTCCCTGCCACATACTCCGAGGGTTGTCAAACTGTTGCTCCACCCTGTCCCTGTACTCACGTTTGGCTGCTTTGATCGTCTTCCGGAGTTGGTAATGTGCGTGTTTGTAGTCCGATGTGTTCGCGGAGGCAAAGGCGGTGCTCCGTGCCGCCAGTGCCGCGCGAACATCTCCGGTAATCCAGGGTTTTTGATTTGGGAAGGATTTAACTGTTCTGGATGGGACGACATCTTCCACGCATTTCCTGATAAATCCGCAGACTGAGTCTGTGTACTCATCAATGTCCCTAGCAGCCACGTGAAACATTTCCCAGTCTGCGTGATCAAAACAGTCCCGCAGCGCAGACTCCGATTGGTCCGTCCAACGGTGCACCGCCCTCCGGGTTGGAGCTTCCTGTTTCAGCTTCTGCCTGTAGGCGGGCAGGAGCAGGAGCAGGATGGAGCGGTGATCTGATTGGCCGAATGGGGCGCGGGGGAGGGCTTTGTACGCATCCTGGAAAGAGGTGTAGCAGTGGTCAAGTAGCCGGTCTCCACGAGTGTTGAAATGGATGTGTTGGTGGAGTTTTGGTGAGACTTTCTTCAGGTTTCCCTTATTAAAGTCCCCGGTCGTGATAAACGCTGCCTCTGGGTGTGCGGTTTCCTCACTGCTGATCGCGCTGTACAGTTCCCTGAGTGCACGGTCAGTGTCGGCTTGTGGGGGAATGTAAACAGCCAGAATAATCACTGCTGTAAATTCCCTCGGTAGCCAGAATGGCCGGCACTTAATCATCAGGTACTCCAGGTCCGGTGAGCAGAAGGATTTGACCGGGTGCACGTTCGCATAATCACACCAGCTGTTGTTGATCATGAAACATACACCACCGCCTCTGCTTTTCCCAGTAAGATCCTGTGACCTGTCCGCGCGGTGCACAGAGAACCCCGGTAGTTGTATTGCGGAGTCCGGTACCTTGTCCGATAGCCAGGTTTCTGTGAGGCAGATCACGCAGCAGTCCCACATCTCTCGCTGGAATGAGATCCGTGCCCGAAGCTCGCACAGCTTGTTCTCCAGAGACTGCACATTAGCCAGTAATAAACTGGGTAGCGGTGGTCTGTTAGTGCGCCGTCTCAGTCGAACCAGAACGCCAGATCTTCTCCCTCTGCGTTGGCGTTTGCGGCCTCCAGGGCCAGAGAACAAAGGTGTCTCAGGTGAGATGAATGGGGGTCTGCAAACGGAGCGTCCGTGTTGCAAAACTTGAACTCCAGAAAGTTATAAGAAAGTCCGTCTTTTATGTCCAGTAAGGTTTGTCGGTCGTACACAAGGAGACATGTGCTACTCGCGAAAAAATGAAGGAAAAGTAAAATTAAACACAGAAAAAAGCTGTTGCTTAGGGGAGCTCACGACGAGGCTGCCATACTCGGCGCCATCTTCATCTTCATCAAAGATGAACACAACCTGGAAGTCTTCAAAGCTGCAGATTCCTGCTTCTTTGGTATCAGTAAAAAAGTGATGAACAAGTTCCACCAAGCTGAACTTTTGCTTTTTCGGAAGATTCAACTCTCTGAAAGTGAATGAAAATATGAACTGGAGGTCCTGGTTGGCTTTGTCTTCAGCCCAGTCAAGAGTGTATTTCTGTGTTGAGACTGTTTTCCCAATGCCAGCCACTCCCTTTGTCAGCACTGTTCTGATTGGTTCATCTCTTCCAGGTGGAATTTTAAAAATGTCTTTTTGACTGATTTGATTGACTGGTCTGTCTGGTTTCCTGGATGCTTTTTCAATCTGTCTGACCTCATGTTCATCATTGACCTCTGCAGTCCCTCCCTCTGTGATGTACAGCTCTGTGTAGATCTGATTCAGAAGGGTTGGGTTTCCTGCTTTAGCGATCCCCTCAAACATGCACTGGAACTTCTTCTTCAGCTTAGATTTTAGTTCCTGCTGACACACCTCAGGAACCCCCGACTGACATGATCGCTGCAGCACCGGGCAAACCTCCATCGGCCCCACTTCTGCTAAACAGGTGAAAATAGGTTTAAAAGCGACAGCAATTAGTGCTGCTGAATCTTGGATCTTTATTTATTTTTTTGCTGTTTTACTTGATGTGGGCTGCCACAAACGATTATTTTGATAGTCGACTAGTCACCGATTATTTTTTGCGATTAGTCAACTAATCAGATCATGCGTCCATTGGACATAAAACGTACAGCTTATTGCATCAGCATGTGTCTGCTCTTATATAATTATCATTAGCTTACAGCTTTAAGTGTTTAATGTATGTGCTAACTAAAAATAAAGACAAGATGATAGTTTATTAAACTTTTAATGACATTTGCAGATTGTCTCGGGGGAGTTTAATAAACTCGTCCGTCTGTTCTTTCTGTGTAAAATATAACAGGACACTGGAGTAAATTCTCGACCATTTCACGCTTCTGTTTAATCAGTTCTGTTTGACATTTATTCAGCTGTGTAAAAACTCTAACTTTAATCTCAGCCAAACCAATTTATTGAGGAACAAATAAAACACTGAAAAAAGCCAAACATTAACAATGCGAAAGAACACAAAGGGGTTTGAAAATGATGTGCCGGGAGTTCACTGTTCTCGCCAGCTCTAGTGAACCTTGAACCCTCTAGCTATTGAGCGGGTGGGTAACAGACATCTCCGAACACGTCAGAGCCCTTTTGCAAATATGTGATGTCTTGATAAACCGAGCAGAAATTTGTAAGTAGCTGCCGCCATTGTTGAAAACTGGAATTGGCAGGGCCACGCTATGAATTGTGGGATAGGTTGGGCCACGAAGTATACACCCGACCCATCCTTCAAATCTGGGGAAATGAAGGACGCATTTTTCGGCCACGTTTGGGGGAATCTTCGAATTTGGACAGGCTTCGCTGCGTCGCTGTTATGTAATTGGCCTACAAATGCTGCCTCTGAAGGATGCAGCCGCTAAATTTGGACACAGCTATGAAATCGGACACTGCTTCTTCTTCGGGGTTTAATGGCAGCTGGCATCCTTGTACATGCAGTGCTGCCATCTTCAGTTTCAGTCTGTTATTACACTCTTAAATCCTACTTATTCCTGCGTTTTTCGGGATCTTACAAAGCTTCAAACGAAGCATCAACTATTAAATTTGTCGTTGACGATTTTAATAGTTGACGTAATCGTGACTAGTCGACTAATCGTGGCAGCCCTAGTGTAAACACAAAAAAATATTTTATTTCATATCTTGGAATATGCAGAAAATAGAACTAAACGTTAAACAAATTTCTTAAAGTCAAAGACTGTTTCATATAATTTAATTTTTCCTCAATGCCATGTGCATAAAATTAAAAGATTAAAACTAATAAAACATTTTTTAAAAGAGATTTTTTGATTTGATTCTATTTTATATTATCGATTTTACAGAAAAAAATGTATTCAGGTTGTGTATCATGTTTTTAAAAAGTAACTAAGTAATAAAGTAACTAATTACTTTTGAAAATAAGAAATCAGTAAAGTAATGGGAGTAATTGGAGAAGTAATCACCAATTACCATTTTCAAGTAACTTGACCAAGACTGGTTATAACTCAGTGGAAGGTTTTATGGAGAAATATTCAATTCAGTTTTATTTATAGAGCACCAAATCACAAAAACAGTCACCTCAAGGTGCTTTATGTTGTAAGGAAAAACCTCAACAATCATTTGAGCCCCTATAAGCAAGCGCTGTAATGACAGTGGAAGGAAAAACTTCCTTTTATCAGGAAGAAACCTCCAGCAGAACCAGGCTCAGGGAGGGGCAGCCATCTACTTTGACTGATTGCTTGAGAGAAGGAAGCCAGGATAAAAGACATGCTGTGGAAGAGGGTCAGAGATTTATTATAGCTGCAGATTAGCAGCTAAGTGGTGTATAAACAGGCAGAGAAGAAGAAACACCCAATGCATAATGGGAATCCCCCAGCAACCTACACTTGTTGCATCGTAACTAAGGGAAGTTTTAGGGTTACCCGATCCAGCTCTAACTATATGCTTTAGAAAAACGGAAAGTTTAAAGCCTAATGTTAAAAGTAGAGATAGTGCCTGTGGCGAGCGAATGTGAGTGTGATTGGTTGTCTCTATGTGTTAGCCCTGCGACAGACTGGCGACCTGGCCTGGGTGTACCCTGCCTCTCGCCCTAAGACAGCTGGGATAGGCTCCAGCGCCCGCCGCGACCCTGAAAAGGATAAGCACAAGCGAATGGATGGATGGATGGATGGTTAATAAATATTGATTTGCTTTGATAATATTACAAAAATAGCATAATACACAATATAGTGTTCAAATATTTAATAACTTTAGAATATCGTTTCACTTAATAAAAAATTAATACATTTCTAAAAACTCTGGTTTAAAATTTAAAAGCCATTTGAAAGCACAAAGAGTGAACGTCTGAATGTATTATGAGATCCTAAAGCATGACCTGTTTGGATATTTCTGATCCCAAACAGGTTAGATGCTTTTCTATTTTTTTTTAGAATCTGCTATAAACCATCCTTACATCTCATCTAAAGGTCAGTTGTCCTCAGTTTTAACTGGATCTGCTCCTGAAGCATTAATATGAGGTAAGTGCTGTTATAGCCAGTGAACTAAAGCCAGAGATTTTTAAACCAACCAGCCATTCATTCATTAGAGCTCTGACATACTAGAGAGCTAAACTGAGGCTACAGAGATATCACATGGAAAGAATCGGAGTTCTGATTGGTCAGCTCAGAGTTTGTGTGTTTCTGCCTTATCCACGTCTCTTCAGACAAACTCATGGAATCTTACCTTCTGATTCTGATGAAAGTAATGAAGCCTTATGGGCTGAGGGCCTTCCTGTTGGAGGAAAGTGCACCTGAAGTGATCATGAGGTGGACTGTTTAAAAATGAAAACCTGCATGGCTTCAAAGTAATGTAAATATAACATTTGTAATCAAAGATTATTTGAGGAGGAAAGACAGACAAAATTAAAACTTTTAATACATAAAATAAATTGTGAGAATGTTGTGTCTTCCTACCATACTGAGTCTTTGATGTTTATTTTTTTCTCTGACTTTAATCATACTGGAGAGCTACATTGAAGCTACAGCAATGTCACATGGAAAGAATCAGAGCTCTGATTGGTCAGCTCAGAGTTTGTGTGTTTCTGCCTTATCCACGACTCTTCAGACAAACTCATGGAATCTCTGAATGACCTTTTTTAATCTTCTTTAAAATCAACTCCGCCACCTCCATCACACGGCCAGTAGTATATGTTCCCACCATAAGATCCACTACTCTCCTTGTGTCTGCTTTCTCCAGGTAGCTCCTTTTAATGGTCATGAAATCACCTCCGGGTCCAATCCGCAGGTGCCAGTGAAAACGTTCCAGCTCCTTTTTACCTAAATCATCCAGTATGTCCAGCAACTGTCTTCGAACCGGCTTCTCCATCTTTAATCTGTAAAACAAGAGAGCATGTGAATCATGGTCTCATCACAACTTTTTTTGTTTACTTATTTAGTATATTTCACAGCAGATTTCATGTTCAATCTGTATTATTTATACTGGCACCAGTCTGATATCATGTTTCTAAACCTGCTCTGGTATCAGGAACATGGTACCAAGAAGGAATCGTCACAATAACAGTTACAATATAATTATCTGATGACAGGATAGCTCTGGTCATTGGATATATTCTCATGTTCCCATTGATCCTAATGAGCTGGTTATCCTCTATTAGAGCAGACAAACATAAGGATCAGCTGAGCTTAAAGCCACTCAGGGCTGCACGAACAGGCTAGAACGGTTTCACATAAGTTTCACATAAATCAAATGTCTCACTAAACAATTTGTCCTCGTCCATCTAGCAACACCTGAAAGTTCCTACCTTCACTGTGTTTGAAGCAAAGAACAAAGGAGACAACTGCTGGAGCAGCTGGAGTCCTACAGACACTCAAAACACCTCCTACAACATCCATTCTTTACACTCTGACTGCTGTGTTTGTGGAAACACAGTCATGGAGTCATGTACAGTTAGAGATGGTCATCTCACCTCTGAGCTTTGGTCTGGTGTAACCCAGTCATAGATTCGCAGAAACACACCGGTTACACTGGCTCTCAGGTTCCCCACACAGAGTGGTTTTAGAGGGAGGGGCTCCCTTCTCTTTGTCTCTCTGATCCATGCTGCTAAATCCACATCCACCTCAATTTGTGGGTTACAACAGAAAATGATACATTTCTTGTTCTCCCGTATTATAAGACGGGATTATTTCATCAAACAGAGGACATTTTGCCTGATAATTATTACCAGAATTCCAGGAATAGTTAGTTATTATTAGGGCTGTGTGATATGACCAAAATCTCATATATAAGAATTCTATCGTCCCGATAACGATATAAATCACAAAAATGTAACATTTTCTGTAAATTCTGTGAATCTCCGGCAGCTCGACTTGCGGGAAGTGTTTCCAGCTGCGCGCCATGTAGCTGGAGTCAAGTGTTTTAACCAATGCATGAAACTATACAGTTTTAGACATAAGTTGTAAAGGCCGCCGTTTTCTTTGTGAGTATTTATTACACGGCGTGCTGCGGGGAAAAGCCTGTTCTAACGTTTGAGTCTAAGGTTTATTTTTTAGCACCTGGCGGCTCTTTTTTAATTCTCATCCGTAAATAATCTGCTCTTTCACGTGATTCAGTTTATTTTGAAAAGTTTCAACAGGAGCTTGAGCTTTATTGTGAAAGGTTTATGTGGAACATAAACAAGCGGACATGCGATGCTGTTACCATCGTTGTTGCTAACCATAACACATTAAAACAGGCGCTTGTCCGTCTGTAGTGTGGTTATATAAAATATAAGAGAAAGAGAGAACTTTAAGAAATTAATATAGCCACTACAGTGACCATCAAAATGATGGAAAAATATTGCCGTAAACAGTTTATTTTGCAACACCACGAAACAAATGATAGCGTAAAATGAAACGATAGATGTTTTTATATCGTCATCCGATATATATCATTATATCTAACAGCCCTATAATAATAATAATAATAATAATAATAATAATAATGGATTGGATTTATATAGCGCTTTTCAAGGCACCCAAAGCGCTTTACAATGCCACTCTTCATTATTCTCTTCCTAGTTATTATAAGAAGTGTTTGTGGACTAAAAATCAATAAATAATAATAAAACGAAAATGCTTAGACAGTGCTAGCATGATGGACAGGTTTTTGACGGGACTGTCACACAAACGCAAAGCAGAAGATGAAGCATTGTCAAACCAACTTGCTTTTAAGCCAAATACTAGAAAATATGAAGAAGAATATCTTGCCTTTGGCTTCACCTGCACAACGGTTGTGCCAAGATAGGTATCTCCGACAGAATTTGTTTCCCCTGCGTTGGGAGCATACGCTGGGCTGTCCAAATCACGGACAAACAGTGGTTGCCAAACTTGTTTTGCTACACCCCCCCTTATTTTTACAAGAAAATCTTCGCCTCCGACCCCCACCCCCCTTCTCCTCAAAAGGGGGGTGGGGGTGGGGAACCTGCTTCCCTCTGCACGCCTCTGGATAACCACACGACCTGTGCACCTCGGAAACTCCCTGATATCTGGCAGGTTGTGATTTATTTCTGCTGGTTTTCCTGTTTGAAACACAAACACATCTCATTACTTTGTTGTTCTTCTTGGTGCGGCGTTTGAATATTTCAGCACCAAACTGATTTTTCTTCAAAGCTCGTTTCGACATGTTGAAGTCTTAAATGAAAGTGCAGACTGAGAGTGGATCACATGCTTTTTAAGTGCATCATGTGACATGTTCAGTATTGTCACACATGTCTAGATTGCCCCTGATATCATAACTGCTCAAACACTGATTATTATATTTGAAGAATTATTACTGATGGCAGCAAAGTTGATGCTGATTTGTCGCCACCTAGAGATCAAAACACAAACTGCATGATGTCGCTGCAACTCATAGTGAAAGGAAGTGTTTAAATGACTGAAACACATTCAGCTTTCACAGCCAGCCAATATCCTGTGACACTGAACATGTACAAACACAGGTCTTGAACTTTTCCACATTTTGTCACATTACAGCCACAAACATGAATCAATTTTATTGGAATTTCACGTGAAAGACCAACACAAAGTGGTGTACACGTGAGAAGTGGAACGAAAATCATACATGATTCCAAACATTTTTTACAAATAAATAACTAAAAAGTGGGGCATCACCAGGTCATGACTACAACCCCCGGGTTAAGCCTGTTGGATTTATATTTTATTATTGTTATTTGTATTGGGAAATATCTAACCATATATGCTTAGAGGTGTATAATCAGTTGTGTAGTGATAGGATATGTGATCCTTAGTGGTCTGCAACGACTTTGTTTTCTGGTGTTCTGGCATTCACACCCACATCCTGGGAGCATGGGAGAGGTTGTACCTTCTCTTATTGTTTTATGGTAGGATAAAATATCTATATCTGTTTTAGTCTAAGTGCCTTTTGTTTAGATGAACTGCTGGACTTCCAGACCAGCAGGTTTAGGGAAGTTGTTTATGGGGTCACATTCTGGGGTGCAGGTGTGTCACTAAGGTGCAGGAGAGGCATTCCTCCTCTGTCCCCTTCGGGTCACCTGTACTTCAGTTTTATTCCACATCCTATACATCCACATTACTCACACTATCATAGCACATACATATAGGGCCTTGGGGGGTGGGCATGTTATATGGTATCCAGAGGACAGTCTGGGTATTTAACCTCAACTCTGGTGTCGGTGCCCGTCTCTCAATTTTAAATGCATGAAGATATTGAGGGTTCTCGGGAGGGACCATGCTGACACCGGCTGCTCTCTGGCAGGAAGAACCATGCCTCTTCTATGTTTTAAATACACTTTAGAACAGCATGCAGCAGCACCACATATGAGCGGGAAGAGGGAGACATGGGGTCTTCACACTCCCGTTCTCTGTTTATCATCGGGACGGAGGGGCTGGGAGGAAGAGTTGGCCGTCTGATGGGGGTCTGGTGGGGGGTCTCCCTGCTGCTCCGGGACCGGGGGTGGTCTGCTTGTCTCCACCCCAGGAAAAAGGCTAAAATCTCCTGGGTCTGGGTACCATCACCCCTCGGGGGTGGTGGTGCCTGGACCTGGGATATAGAGCATGTTTGGAGAGGGTGTGTACAGTGTCCATTTATGTTTGTTTCTACTTTGGGCGAGTGATGAGTATTTGTATGGGGATGGGGGGCCCTTGGACCTTGGGCCTCTGCGCCTGGGGCTTGGTGCACTGTGGCGTGGCTGGATGCCAGCAGAGCTCACAGGCACATCACCACAGCTCCCTCTGGCTTCTGCTCCGTGGCTTCTGGGTGACCCCTTGTCTTGGGCTCTCCTTAGCTCTTTCCAGGAGAGTGGCACGGTTGCACCTCTGATGGTACTTCTTGGGCTCTCACGCTCTGGGGGCCTCTGAAAGTCTGGGGCCTGGATCTCCTCCATGCCTGCTTCATGCCCTTGGGGACGGGGCTATGGTTCCCCACACCCTCTAGCAGATTACATGAAGAAAACCTTTTGAATGCAATACAATACAATACCTGAAAATGCAGGTGCTCATAGACACACACTATATCTTTCTTGGCTGCTACCTCAAAGCACACTGTGCGCTGTTGGTTGCACATACACAACTGTTCTACTATATTAATGTTTAGCTGCCAATGGACTTGAGGAGTAAATAATAAAAGGCCAAATGTCTGTAACTGAGGATTCTGTCTCAGTGATTTATAGCTGTAACGTGTTGGGTAAATCATGTTCATGTTGCATGATCACAGTCCGCTTCAGGACCTGACAAAAGTTGATTAAGAATTAAGACCAGGTTTACTTTAAGAAGTAAGATCAGAGCATTATTATTTTTAACTGTTTGGCCTCACATACTGAAGAGCACCAACAGGACAGACTTACCTTTAAGCCTCACCAGTGTCCAGAGTAATTAATCAAATTCAGCTCAATGTACAGTTATGTTTTTTTTACTCTATTACTTCAGCCTGATTTAAGTGTGACTGATCTTTTTATTATACATTTTTAAAAAAGTTTTGTTCTATGCTTTATAGATTTTATAGAATATTTGTTTACAATGATTTATTTGCATCACACCAATCACATGTAACAAACACAGCATATTTCATGCCAGAAATAAAAGGTCAAACATTCTGGAAAATTATTCTGAAGTGAAACAAACCTTATTTCATGGCAGAATCATAACTAATGCACTTTTGTCAGTTATTTCAGCTCCTAAACAGTGGCCGGAGGAAAGAATTGGCAGAATAATGTGGCACATGTTAGAGAGGTTTCCTTGTAGATACTCTGTACAAATATTAAAACCATTAAAATCATAGAATTATTAACACCTGTTTTGAATTTCCCCAAAAAAGACAAGAATGATCACAAAAGCAAATCAAATATAGACCAGAGTCATCCAGCTACATATAGATCACTATCTTTCATAGATACCGATATTAAAAAACACCGTGTTTAGAAAAAGTCATTCCAGCACTCAATAAAACACACACACACATTCCTCCCCATCCCCATGTGCCTCCTACTTTCCGCTCCACCACACCCACCCACACATGCAGAGCCTTGGGGTGCAGGTGTGTCACCAGGGTGGAGGGGAGGCATTCCTCAGCACACACAACACACATTCCCATACCGAGTTTTTCACTGAGATGAGACAAAACCTCACAGCAATCATTAAATAATGGATGAATTGTATTTCGTATGCATTATTTATTAATCGAAGAAAAGTTCAGTCTTTTTTTTATTACACAAAGGTTTTCTCACATTGTTTTTGATCAGTTTGTTATTTGATGATATAAAAAGTACACACAAATTATATACACAACGTTAGCGCAAAATAACCACAGACCAGCTTTTATACACGCTCTCTACTTTCCTCTGCATCTGGAGGGCTGTGTTGACGGAGCTCATGCTCCAAGTTGACTCTCCTCTATCACATTTATCTTCACAAAAACAGACTGAACATCCAAATGATGTTTACCAAAGCAAAGGTAAAATAATTCCTGCTTATTAACCACAAAATATCTTCACTGATGACCTGACTGACCTTGTCCTCCAGAGCTACCCTCTGGGTATCGTTTCTAACTGAATTCTCTGTCACACCAGTGCTGCTGACTGCGGGTGGATGTGCAGATATCCCTTGTGTATTTTCCCATGGTTGTTTTTCTGCAGTCGCCTCACACTCCAACTCACACTCACCGTACATCATATGCAATCACAGATGCATTTCATCTAATACTCTGTGTCAGTTTTCGCTTCTCTTGTTCTTTGTTCATCCTTAAATGTTTTCTCTGAGTGGCCGGAATTTGTGGGGGTTTTTCTTTTTTTAAATTAAACAAATAAGCAAAGAAATAAGGAACAGGATCTGATTCCAGTCAAACCAGCAGGATACAGCAGATTTCACTTTGCATATGTTAAAAGTCTGCATGTTGGATGCATTCCTGTTTTTTTGAAGTATATGGATCTACTGCTTGTCAGTCAGCCACTGTTGTCAACAGTAACAGGCAGCACAGGGACAGCTGCCTCATTCCTCTCAGAGTCATCCCCATCATTCTTCTTCTCTTCCTTCCCCTTAGCTTCTAAACCAACCCTCAGAAAAGATGCCAAGCACGGCACTAGATGCACCTCGCCACTTTCCTTTAAGAGCTGGACACAAGTGTAGAAGTTTTGTGGTGAGTGGCTGGTGCTGAAAGTGAGTTCTGGGACCAGGACAGTATTGGGACCGCAGGAATATTGCATCATGCTGTAGTCAGTCCCGGGCAGTGATACGATCTTCAGCATCGGCCATGGAGAAGGAATACTCCGAGGTTTGGTGAAGGCTTCAGTGGGAGAAGAGCTGTAAGGCGGCACACTCTGCACAATCAATGTAGGGTTTGGAGCCGTGAGCTGATGGTGGGCGGACACTTGGGTGCCGGGTTGCAGGGAACTAGTAAGGTGTCCCTCTCTGATTCTGTAGGGTTGCGTGGGTCGCTGTTGTCCTTTGGTGTGTTTAGATAGAGGTCATTGGCACTCACATGGTCCCAGACGTCCTCGGAGGAGCTTGGAGGCCTGTAGCTGTGGAAGTTACTGAACTGACAATTGATTTCATCCAAGTTCCCCTTCTATGGATGGAGGTGGGGGTGGGAGGAGGAATGAAAGACAAAATTGAAAAAGTAATGAAAATTAAGATACGGAAGAAAGTGGGAAAAGAGGAAGAACAATAATCTTAAAGGAAATTACAGGAAGACAAAGTGATAAAATAAGAGGAGAATGGAGCAGGGAAAAACATATATGGAGTGAGGCATGAGAATTAAAAAAGAAGCGTCCTGATGCATGCTCAATCATCCAGGTAAGTAAATCCCAAAAAGTTGATTCTGTTCATCTGGACGTAGCGTTTTCAGTGGGAGAAACATTTCGTCACTCATCCAAGTCACTTCTTCAGTCTGAGCTGACTGCAGGTTTCCCCAATCGTATAAAAAGTATATTT
Organism: Rhamphochromis sp. 'chilingali'; assembly: GCF_963969265.1. Lineage (NCBI taxonomy): Eukaryota > Metazoa > Chordata > Actinopteri > Cichliformes > Cichlidae > Rhamphochromis > Rhamphochromis sp. 'chilingali'. The sequence continues at coordinate 25,581,952 of NC_137931.1, forward strand.
GCATAATGACTGAAACCAACCCACTGAAGGAGCAATGGATCAGTATTTAACTCATTCACTGCCATTGACGTCTATAGCCGTCAATGGCAGTGAATGAGTCAATGGGTTTAACTCATTCACTGCCAATGGCTGGCAGTGAATGAGTTAAGGTTTGACTCTCATCATCCACTGGAGCATAAACTGGATGTCATCAGGACGCTACAACACAGAGCGAACACCATCCCCACAGACACAGCGGCCAGGAAAGCAGAAGAACATCAAGAAGGCCCTGAGTAAAAGTTGCTATCCAAGCTGGATATTTATGAAAGCTGGGAAGGCGCCAAAAGAAAGCTCCAGCTGATCCAGGACAGAAGGACAACTGCTGACTAAGCGAAAACCTGTAGGGATCCCGAGTATCGGAACAGTTGAGATGCATTTTTTCTAAACACCGTGTTTCTGTGGCTTTTAAATCCCAAAATACGCTGCGCCAAAAATTGGCCCACCCCAAGGATCGGGTCCCCTGACACAAACAGCACAGAAGAGCTACCTCGTCAGGCCAGGACTCTGCAGTCTATTTACACCTACAGGCCAGTGGACACTCTTTCAAGGATGAGGATGTACACATCCTGGACAGGGAGGAACAGTCAGGGAGGCCATTTACGTGAAAAGGGAAAGACCATCTCTGAATCAAGGAGGGGGCCTAAGTGTCCATCTTTCACCATCTTACAATGCTGTGATTGCAGCCATTCCCCAACTCTCTGTGAATGGTACTCATGGCCATTGATCAGTGGGCTTTGGTCAGTGGTTGTTCATCAATGGTCATGAGAATTTGCATAATTATGATTAAGGAACTGACCTCCCAGCCCATTGTTCCTTCAGTGGGCTGGTTTCAGTCATTATGCAAATGTACTGTTTATAAGATTTGGGGAAACCTGCAGTCAGCTGAGACTGAAGAAGTCACTTGGATGAGTGACGAAACATTTCTCCCACAAAATGCTACGTCCAGATGAACAGAATCAACTTTTTGGGATAAGAAAGGAGAGAGAGATGAGGGAGGATATGGGGAAACAAATTAGCCTTAAAATGTAAATATAAAATTAAGCAAGAGGACATGGGAAAATTATGGAAAAGAAAGAAAAGGGCAACAAAACACAGGGAAAAATTGGACTTGACAATACAATTAGAAAAAGGGGGGAGAAGAGATTTAAAAAAGAGACAAATGGAGGGAAGAAAAGAAAGGAGCAGAAGTACAAGGTCAGAACAAATGGCTTTAAACCCTGAAAGCAGCGCTGCACGCAGGCAAGTTACCTTCAAAAGCACGGGGTCAATGCCAATAATCTGTGATTTTGGAATGGCCGGCAGGAAGAACTCTTTTATTCTGAAGGTGAACGCAGACAGGGAGGAGGGTTGAAAATAGCAAAAATGAAAACAAAAACACACAACACATTCATCCTCCAACACTGTGACTGTGTGACAGCAGTAACTTCTGCTAACTGAGGTTCTAAGGGTTCTAAATAAGGTCATTGTAATGTTATAGCCATTATAGAGATCAAGGTAAGACCAAAACCAAGTTAATGACTAGCATTTGATACAAAGTCAGCAAGTAATTTTATTTTGAAGGAAAGATGTGTTTTTTCTCACCTCTTGGTCTGTAGAACAAGACTAAAGGCGATAACAAGCAGAGCCAGAACACCAACTCCAGTCTCCAGAATCAGCACCAACAGTTTACCTGCACAGGTAAAACACATTTACTCAGCTTCTGTTTCCTGCTCTCCATCAGCTTTATGACACAGTGACACATTTAACTGGAAAAGTTACAGTTCTTATAGAGATTCTGTGTGTAAGAAGCTGTCATTTTTTATTATTATTTTAGCATCTATAATGCATGTAACAGAAATGTGCTTAATGCAGTTACATAACTTATCTTTTATTAGTCTGCAGGATTAATGTCTTCTGTCGAGCTCTACATGTTTGACACATCTGTTCTTTCCTGCCACAGCACAGCTGTCATGGACTTTGTGTTCAAAGGATTTTGTTTTAGGTGATTAATGTCTAAAAATTCTGTGCACAAAATGCAAAGGGATTTTACGCCTGCTTAATAAATTTTAGTTAAGCACTATCATAAAAAAGTGCCTACATCTTTTTTATGCATAGCCAAATTGGTTTTACATGGACATAATGAGAAAAAATATCAGAAATTTATAAAAACCAAACATTAAAAGTAGAAAGACAACTGTATTCACTACAATTAAAACTAAAATAATGGTAACAAATAAAAACAACTTACTAATCATCAAAAAGTATGTAAATCAGCACCATATTGCCATCTGCCTGCTGACATACCTGCAGACGGTTTTGGGGGGATGCTCATCACCAGCGTGGTGCTCCAGTCACTCCACAGCTTGGAGTGCTGCGCACGGCAACGAACTCGGACCACGTAGTCGTCAACAGAGAGTCCAAGCAGCTCCACCTGAGGCTCACGCAGAGGATACTTCACCTGCAAACAGATAGCATGTTCTATGACATGCAGACTATAATGAACTACTTTATTCTTGAAAATATGTCAGCAGAAAAGTAAAGAATTCAGTCTAATGAATAAATTTTTTTAAAAATCTAAGTTTTTCATTCTCTCTTTTTCAAAGTCTTAGTCTCTCACAGTTCGGGGTTTCTTTTGTATTTTGCTTATTTTTTGTTTTATTTTATGATGCTGAGTTTGGGGTTTTTGTCTGTATGTTATTGAGAGTTTTTTGTTTGTTTGTTTGTTTGTTTGTTTGTTTGTTTGTTTGTATTTTATTGTTTTTGTGATGTTTCTTTATACTTGTGTTTGTTGATTTTTGTGGTATTGTGACTGTGATTGTCAGTTTTGTGATATGTTATGTATTCTGTTTTGGTTTATTTTTACTCTTCAAGACTCACAGATCTTCCTCTGTCTAACCTTTGTTGTTTCTTTTATTATTCCTCCTTTTTCTCCTTGAGACTTTGTTCATCGAGTTAAACATGCTCACTTTTTTCACACAGCACTGATCACAGTTTTTAGAACTTTGATCTTTATACATAGTTGTGCTTATCATCTTCTGTGCAGATGTTACTGTAGAATACCCAACATCTTCCTCACAGCCGCATCCTGACTTCAGTGAGCTACAGTAAACTCTTATTCATCCGACACCAGAGTTAGAGTCAATGAAATTACTGTCATCTCACATCTGAATGGGTTTTCTGCACAAATGCAGAAATGAATACGTTGAAGACTAATTTAACCAGATACAAATACAGAAAGGGCTCAAATGTTATGTTTTATATTTTAATGTTTCTTTTAGCATATTTAAAACCTTAAATATCTGCTGAAAACACCTTAAGCCTCTTAACCCAGATCTTAAATATAAATCTTACTTAACAAATAGCAACATCAGCTCTGACGTTCCTTGATTGAATAATCAGATTAAATTTAAAGTCCAATCTCTGCCCCTCCTGGAATCGCTACCTTATCGTGGTGGAGGGGTTTGTGTGTCACAGGGATCCCAGGGGCTATGTTGTCTGGGGGCTTTTGCCCCCTGGTAGGGTCTCCCATGGCAAATTGGCCCTGGGTGAGGGACCAGACAAAGAGCGATTCATAAGACCCTTATGAAAAGGACACCGAGGGAACAGTTTACCCTGCCCGGGATAGGGTTACCGGGGCCCCGCCCTGGAGCCAGGCCCGGGGAGGGTGCCCGAGGGCGAGCGTCTGGTGGCCGGGCCTTAGTCCATGGGGCCCGGCCGGGCACAGCCCGAAGAGGAGACATGGGCCCATCCTCCCGCAGGCCCACCACCCGCAGGAGGCGCCATAGGGGTCGGGTGCATTGTGTGCCGGGTGGCGGCCAGGAGCGGAGGCCCTGGCGGACTGACCCCCGGCTGCCAAGACTGGCAATAGGGACATGGAATGTCACATCTCTGGTGGGGAAGGAGCCTGAGTTAGTGCGTGAGGTTGAGAGGTACCGGCTAGATATAGTCGGGCTCACCTCTACACATGGCTGGGGCTCTGGAACCAGTCTCCTGGAGAGGGGCTGGACTCTGTCTCAGTCTGGAGTTGCCCCTGGTGAGAGGCGGCGGGCTGGGGTGGGTATCCTAGTATCCCCTCGGCTTGCTGCTGGTACGTTGGGGTTTTTCCTGGTGGACGAGAGGGTTTGTTCCCTGCGCCTTAGGGTCGGGGAATGGGTCCTGACTGTCATCTGCGCGTATGCGCCGAGTGGCAGTTCAGAGTACCCAGCCTTCTTAGAGTCCCTGGGCGGGGTGCTGGAGGGTGCTCCACCTGGAGACTCTGTTGTCCTGCTGGGAGACTTCAATGCTCACGTGGGTAACGACAGCGAGACCTGGAGGGGCGTGATTGGGAGGAATGGCCTCCCTGATCTGAACCCGAGCGGTGCTCTGTTATTGGACTTCTGTGCTAATCACAGTTTGGCCATAACGAACACCCTGTTCGAACATAAGAGTGTCCATAAGTGCACGTGGCACCAGGACGCTCTAGGCCGTAGGTCGATGATCGATTTTGTAATCGTATCAGCAGACCTGCGACCATATGTTCTGGACACTCGGGTAAAGAGAGGGGCTGAGCTGTCAACTGATCACCACCTGGTGGTGAGTTGGATCAGGTGGCGGGGGAAGACGCTGGACAGACCTGGTGCACCTAAACGCGTAGTGAGGGTGTACTGGGAACGTCTAGCAGAGGCCCCAGTCCGCGAGATCTTCAACGCACACCTCCGGCAGAGCTTCAACAGCATTCCGAGGGAGACTGGGGACATTGAGTCCGAATGGACCATGTTCAGCGTCTCCATTGCCGAAGCTGCTGCATTGAGCTGCGGCCGCAAGGTGGTTGGTGCCTGCCGTGGTGCTAATCCCCGAACCAAATGGTGGACACCAGAGGTGAAGGGAGCCACCAGGCTGAAGAAGGAGTCCTATCGGGCTTGGTTAGCCTGTGGGACTCCGGAGGCAGCCGACAGGTATCGACATGCCAAGCGGAATGCGGCTCGGGCAGTGGCTGAAGCAAAAACTCGGGTGTGGGAGGAGTTCGGAGAGGCCATGGAAAAAGACTTTCGGACTGCCTCGAAAAGATTCTGGCAAACCGTCAGACGTCTCAGGAGGGGAAAGCGGTGCTCTACCTGCACTGTGTATAGTGCTGGCGGAGCGCTGCTGACGTCGACTGAGAAAATTGTCAGGCGGTGGAAGGAATACTTCGAGGACCTCCTTAATCCCACTGACACGTCTTCCGAGGAGGAAGCAGAGTCTGGGGATGAGGGGAATGACCCGCCAATTTCCGGGGGCGAGGTCACTGAGGCAGTTAAACAACTCCTTGGTGGCAGAGCCCCTGGTGTTGATGAGGTCCGCCCCGAGTTCCTGAAGGCTCTGGACGTTGTAGGGCTGTCCTGGTTGACACGCCTCTGCAATGTTGCGTGGAGATCAGGGGCAGTACCTGTGGACTGGCAGACCGGGGTGGTGGTCCCCATCTTTAAGAAAGGGGACCGGAGGGTGTGTTCCAACTACAGGGGGATCACACTCCTCAGCCTCCCTGGGAAAGTCTATGCCAGGGTGCTGGAAAGGAGAGTTCGTCCGTTAGTCGAACCTCGGATACAGGAGGAACAATGCGGTTTTCGTCCTGGTCGCGGAACACTGGACCAGCTCTTTATCCTCTCCAGGATACTTGAGGGTGCATGGGAGTTTGCCCAACCAGTCTACATGTGTTTTGTGGACTTGGAGAAGGCATTCGACCGTGTCCCTCGGGGTGTCCTGTGGGAGGTGTTGCGGGAATATGGGGTGTCTGGCCCATTGCTACGGGCCATTCGATCCCTATACAACCGTTGCAAGAGCTTGGTTCGCATTGCCGGCAATAAGTCGGACTCGTTCCCGGTGGGTGATGGGCTCCGCCAGGGCTGCCCTTTGTCTCCGGTTCTGTTCATAATTTTTATGGACAGGATTTCTAGGCGCAGCCAAGTGGCGGAGGGCTTTCGCTTTGGTGGCCTCAGAATCTCATCTCTGATTTTTGCAGATGATGTGGTTCTGTTGGCTTCATCGGGTGAGGGCCTCCAGCTCGCACTGGAACGGTTCGCAGCCGAGTGTGAAGCAGCGGGCATGAGGATCAGCACCTCCAAATCTGAGGCCATGGTTCTCAGCCGGAAAAGGGTGGAGTGCCCACTCCGGGTCGGGGATGAGTTCCTGCCCCAAGTGGAGGAGTTCAAGTATCTCGGGGTCTTGTTCGCGAGTGATGGGAGAAGGGAGCCGGAGATCGACAGACGGATTGGGGCTGCAGCTGCAGTAATGCGGACGCTGCACCGGTCCGTCGTGGTGAAGAGGGAGCTGAGTGTAAAAGCGAAGCTCTCAATTTACCGGTCGATCTACGTCCCTACCCTCACCTATGGCCACGAGCTGTGGGTAGTGACCGAAAGAACGAGATCGCGGATACAAGCGGCAGAAATGAGCTTCCTCCGAAGGGTGGCTGGCCTCTCCCTTAGAGATGGGGTGAGAAGTTCGGCCATCCGGGAGGGGCTCAGAGTAGAGCAGCTGCTGCTCCACATCGAAAGGAGCCAGCTGAGGTGGTTCGGGCATCTGACAAGGATGCCCCCTGGGCGCCTCCTGGGTGAGGTGTTCCAGGCATGTCCCACCGGGAGGAGGCCCCGGGGCAGACCCAGGACACGCTGGAGAGATTATATCTCTCAGCTGGCCTGGGAACGCCTTGGTGTTCCCCCGGATAAGCTGGAGGAGGTGGCTGGGGAGAGGGAGGTCTGGGCCTCTTTGCTTAGGCTGCTGCCCCCGCGACCCGGCCCCGTACAAACCGGATGAAGATGGATGGTCCAATCTCTGGTCTCACAGTATAAATTTAAATTTATACCCATTAGAAATACCTGCTTTTACCTATAGACACCACCTATGAACCTGAATAATGTACCCTCTAACCACAAAGACAATGTTTTTGTAATACACTATATTTAGTGTATTTGTGTGTATATTTTACACTCAATATCACAATCATTATAAGTATTTGTGCAACAAATCTTCATAAATGACCAATTAAACGGCCAAATTTGACTCAAAATTTGACTCAAATGTTCATGTCCCCTGTGAATGTTCATGTCCCCTGTGGGACGTGAACATTTCTTTTCTCCCCTAAAGAACGTTACCAGAACAGGAAATGCAAGCGCCTTTACCCAAGTCCATTGTATTATTTTTATGACATAAGACTGCCACAGTAAAGAGAAGTCATATTTGTTCCTCTCCATGTTTTCTCCCCATACCTTCCAGTTGTCAGACTCTGTAACATGTCTGTACTGCAGCTCATAGACCAGTGTGATCCAACCATACTGCACGTGGCCGGGCACCGGGTAGGTCCAGGAAATCAACGCGTTTTGGCCCATTTCATCGCTGCCTGCATTTGTCAAGTTGTAAGTCACGTTGACTGGAATTTCAGTCTGAACTGTTAAACACACACAAAATGTGTTTTGAAACATTAGCTGTGTGTCAGTAAATAGTTCTAGTTTCTATTTCCTGTCTTTGGTGCTCAGGAAAACAAAAAAAGAACATCTATAATGAGACGACAAATTTTGATGCTAATGTTGAAACTCCAGCTTTCTCCTGCCGATGCTTCCAGACATCCATCCTTGTTGAGACTTTTTCTAACTGCAGAGTCATGAACTTTAACATGTAACATGCTACATGAGGCCTGTAGATTCTTAGAGGTAGCTCTTTGTTTTTCTGCAGCTTTTCTGAGCTGTCCACTCTTGGCATGATTGGCAGCAGTTTCTAAGATCATTGTTGATGTCTGTCCTCTTTGGCTTTATGTGAACACACACCTGAATCATCCAGATCAAAAAACTGCAAAACCACTACTTTTACAGAGGTGCTCACATTTTGTGATCATCAGTTAGTCAAGTGATTTTTCACCTGGCTTCTACTTGTCCTCTAAATTCCTATGGAAGCAGTAAGAGTGTGCATAGTTTTTCCACACACTGCTTCTGCATTTTGGATTATTTTTTGTCAAATTAATAGTGTCAATGTCTAATATGATATAGTTCATCTGAGGTTGTATTGAAAAAAATCATCCCCCGGCTTCCAGTGTTGCTATAAAGTTTGCGATTTGGAGTTTAAAAATAGTCAAATAGTTAAATAGTCAGATATAATGATAAAAGAGGTGACCGGCTAAAACACATGTGCATAGTTTACTCCCAAGGCTAATTTAGAGCAAGGAAAAATCCTACCACTCACTAATACCTAAAGGTCACTAAAGGTCTGCTTGCACTAAAAACATATCAGATGTGTTTTTTTTGGGGGGGACAGTCATGGATATGCAGACAATTATACATGGATCACGGTGACAGTAAAGAAAAGTTAAAGACACACACAGGAGCACAGATTTTTTAGCTGGTTGGCGGAGCATGAGGACTCGTTTCTGGTTTAATTAATTTATAGCCTCGAACTTACTCTTTTTTCATCTGTTTTCTTTGTATCATTTTGTTCTTCAGTAAATAAGCAATAACAAGGAGAAATTTGCACTAATATCTGATTCAATTCAGAATCAAACTCAGAACAGAACCGCTTTGGTTTGTTTTTTGGGTTTTTTTTTTTGTTGTTTTTTTGCTAAATAACAAACCAAAAACTAACTACAAAAAAGAAACTGAATTTTGTGTTATGGAGTAATGGAGGTAGTTTGAATCAGTATTGATAAGCCAATATCATCTCCATCTTTACCTATTTCTGCCACATCCAGGCAGTGCTGCTGGGAGGTGTAGTTTCTGTGGGTGGTTATGGCAATCACGGTCAAACAGTACACCGTCCATATAGACGTATGGCTGCTGTCGAAGTGGCAGCTGTTGGGGCCGCCAGTCACATAGTCTGGACATTCAAGGTTGGGTTCCTGCCTTCAAAAAAATCAAAGAAAAAACACATTTAGATAAGCACTAACACACAAAAAGGAAATCAGTAAATTAACACTGGACATTTTTTTATACAATACCTTTCTTTTGTTTTGTTTTTTTTTCACACTTTTTGTTTAACTTCTAAGCAGGTCTGCAGAGTTTAGTGGTGTTAGACAATTTGATATATAGCCATCATGAAGCCATTGTTGTAGCTTCACTCTGCAGTTCAGAGATCCACCCAGAGTCCTGAAGAACTGTTTACAACCAAAAGAAAAACAAGGAATCCCACAACAGATGGTCTCACTCCTGAGGACCTGAGGTTAATTTGTCTGAGACTGAAGTGATGCTCAGAGACGTTTTCCATCATACCTCAATATGAAGACTAAACCAAGTCGCCACCTGGTTTTCCCAACCTCTAAAACCAACTTAAAACCAGTTTCAGAACTAGTCCAAAGACAATGTCAAATCATATTCCAAATGCAAGAATGTCAAGGAACCTGTCTTTAAGTTTCCAAACTTTTGTATATGGAGCATAATCCCAAAATTGTGTTTAGCCTCATTGACATGCAGCACAAACATCAGTGGTGAGGTGTGCCTGCAGAGTGTAATCTCCCTCTCTGAGCTGTGACTTTATTCCTAGTTGCTTTGCTGTTTGGTGAAATTTTGTCTTTTATTTGTCAGATAATCACTGATCTACATTTGTTTTCCCAAACAAGCACTGGTGGGTGCGCTGAAGCCACGTGGAAGTCAAAAGCACAATCCAATTTCTCCTGATTAGTGGAAGCGTTTTCTTTGCTGTGGCTGCCATCTGGGCCAGCTGGCATCTGTTTGAGGCCACATCTGCGTTCAGGACTTCAGAGTAGCTAAAATGTGAACGCTTCCCAGTGACACGAAGCACGAGAAATCAAACTGCACAAACTCACCTGACCCAGAAACTTCAGTGTGCTGCTGATCTGGGGCTTCTTTTATAGTTTCACAAGGCTAAAACAAGGCTCTTATTGTTTGTTATGGACTCTGGCAGATGCCAGTGCTTCTCACTGGGCTCTCCTCTCAGAAATCTGTGCCCAGTCTTCAGTGAACTAATATTGCTGTCTAGCCTCCACTCTCCTTGTCTGGATCCTTACTCCCCTGTTCCTCATTTGCTGTTCCATGGAGTCCAGTGCTGCCTCCAGCTCTTGCTTCTGCTTAGCCACACCTCTAACCTGTACTCAAAGGACTTACCTGGATACATCCAGATTCCTGCTCTGCTCGGAAAACCTCCTCCCTAAACTGAAACCTCTCTATTCACAGGTAAGGCTATTTCCATCACTTACTCCACAATCACATCTACACGAGCTTGCCTCCACCTAACCTTCTCCTCTCCTCCCCATCACAGATCTCCCAGCTGTTTGTCTTTGCTCAAACTCTGCACCAGTTTTCAGTACGTCATTAGTTGTCTTTTCAATAAACCTTTTATTTAAAGAGTTTGAATTCTGAGTCCTAACCTGCCAGCATGACATGTATAAAAATCTCTAGGGAAGTTTGATTAAAACACATTTAAAATTTATACCCCAGAATAAGTTTTGACTTTGACATAGCGGGTTTATGCCTCTTGCATCTTTGCTTTTGTGGAGCATTTCCATTGAGTTCAGTTCAGAATTTTGGAGAGCCACATTTGTCAGTTGGTATAATATCCTGCCATCCCTGTAGGATGTATTTTTGTATATTTCTATGTATTTTTTACAATGTGGGCTAGTTTTACTTATAAAATATTTTTAATGTGCAGTGTTCATACTCTGTAGAGTAGGTGAGGATGTGGGTGACTTGCTCGCCATCTGTCAGGTTGCTGAGTGGATGCCACCAGCAGGTGAAGTCCTCCATGTTGGGCGAGCGGCAGAAGTAGATGTGAGGCATCACTGTGGGGCCACCGGTCGCCTCTGTGGAGTCAGACACAGGTGGAGTTACAAGCAGCATGATGCAGTAACACTCTCTGCCAATTATTCATATTTTGCTTCCAAGAAAGATCCTGGGAGGTTTTATTTTAGATTTATCTTGTTACTTGCAGTTGCAATACTTTTTAGTTGTTTTTTGATTCTGATGGAGTAACTTTGTATTATCAAAAAGTGGAAAAATGTTAATTTCTCTTACTGTTATCTCATTTTGTGTCAATTTATCCTCCTTTTAATCTAATCCCTTTTGATTATCCAGCCTTTTTTATTTCAGGCGTCCACTTTTTGTTTAATGAAGCAATGAGGCAGAAATCCCCTGCCTCCAAAAAAACAAGTAAATCACAGTGTTATAATTGTAAAAATTTAAAGTATGCTACACAGATTCTTAAATATAGGATTAGAGGTTGTGTATGAAAGGTTTCTGCAGTCACAGTGCTGTTAAATAATAATCAAAGCTCTGATAGTAACGGATGCACACAAACAGCAGAATGAAGTTTGTAACCAGAAGAAAAGTAACTTCTCTGATACTGCAGCACATCTTTACCCTCTGGAGCTCTTATCTAGTGGTTGCTGGTCAGGCTTTTGCTGCTCCTCTTCCCTCAGCTGTGGAACTCCTACAGAGTTTATGTAAAGATGGGCGTAGCTTTTGGTTTCTGGATGCTGTAGTTTGAATCCTTTTGGTTGCTGTTGTGTTGGTTTTATGGATCAAGAAGTAACGATATGTGTATGAAAGAGTGGAGTACTCAGTTATCAGCTAATCTATAAAATGTATGAATGCAACACCCAGACTGAGATACCTGCCAAGGAGTAACTTCTGTGTCCTGTTAAAGATTTATTACATAAAACTTGGAGACTTTAAATATAATTTTGTGCTGGGTAACTGTTTCACTGAGTTAAAAAAACAAAAACAAAAAATATTTAGGCTTTTTACTCGAGTAAAAGTTACAATCCTAGTTAAATAGCTTAAAAGTAAACAAGCTCTTAGAATCAAAGTAATTCGTCTTGTGGGATTAATATAAGTGTCTATGTATCAGTCTTAGCTATAGAGAGCATTCTGTTTATGTAAAAAGACCATTTCATATACATTAATGATCTATATGAAATGGTCATTTTACATAAACAGAATAACTTTACTGCTTTACAGCATAACTACCTCTAGGCAGTTTAATTCTTAGCAGGGCCTCAGTGTAGTGATTAATATAGTGAAACCCTGCGTGCCCATCAAGATGATGCCGTGGGAAGTGAGCAGTAATCCATTGGAAAATCTGTGGCGCTTCAGTCTGCAGCAGCAGGGGGAAAAGGGAAGGCCGTATGTTTGCATCCAGTATGCAGTTTTATGGCTTTTCCCTTTGATTTTCCCTCTGAGATTTCGCCAAAATGCTGGAATAGTTTGTAAATATAGTTTTGTATAGAATAGTTAGTACATAATTATTATATACTATGATTAGATAGTCTTTGCACTTTTAAAATGAAGAGCCACCAGTTGTTGTTCCACGATGCCTGTTGATACTAGTTTTTTACAAATTGGTGAAACTGCCTTTATTTGTGCAGGAGTTTCACACCCTGTGAGGTTCAAAGAGAAATTTCTAAAGAACAGAAAGAATGGAGGGATGACTTAAAATAATCATGCCCTGGATTGATGTGAATCCTGTCAGAGGATTTACAGTAATAAATTTTAAGAAACACATTTTTCCTTAAAAACGTTTTATTCCACTCAAATTAAACTGTTATAATTTCAGCACCATGGACCGCACACACAGTTTTTATGTTGATCTCATAAGCAGTCATCTTACACTTGACTTTTGAGTAGTGGACCTAACATGCAGAAAATAAAAAGAAATCACCAGTTTGAAAAACCGCCAGTCTTAAGCGGTTGCGCTCAGACTCACCATGGTCGTGTCTTTCTGTGTGAGCGATGTTCTTGGCGACGATGCTGCCATTGCTCACTGGAGGAAGCAGAAAGAACAGCAACCACAACATCTCAGATCTATCTGGTAACCTGTCAACACAAACAAATAAACATTCAAAGATGAAAACTGGAGAAAACGCCACTGAACCCCTAATGCTCTTAACACTCTTACTGTGATTTTTTTACTGTGATTGAGTCTCAGTGTCCACTTGTGTCTGTGTCAGGCCAAGAGGCCAAGTACATCTAAGATTTTCTTAGGTTGTTTCAAGTTAGTGTTTGAAAGCTGTACTACCAACCAAAAGTCAAGAAACAACCTCACTACTAGACACTGGACACATAATATTGGCACCATGTTTTGAAATTTGAGGGCTTTTTGCCTATGTGTCAAGTAAGATACTGACCATTTCAAATCCAATCTGATGGGTTCATTTTACCACAGCCAATATTACATTACTTAAAATCACCTAACTTCTTAACTCAGACTTAATTATCACTCCAAATACTTTAAGTTGCTTTAAAAACATATCTTCTGTGCATTTAAAAAAAGAAACTTGGTGTATATTCCCTTTCAAATTCTGGATGATTTCCAAGCTGTTGTCTTTTGTTCTCCTCTGTAACCCTGACAACAGCTGCTGCTCATTAGCTCCAGCTTACATTCAGATCTTTCTAAAAGTTAATAACCCTGCAATGTTTCATGAACTAAAAAATATTTCTGAGAAAATATCATTGCCTTGACACCGACCTTTAGATTTCTGTGTTCAATCATTTCTATCAAAAACATCAGATATTAGAGGTTCTGTTGAAAGCTTATTATTTTAAACAGCTTAGTCCACTGAACTGCTTCCTCAGGCTGGGCATGTGCAAGAAGTCATAGATGCACATTTACACACACTGTTGAAGGACCAGGAGAGTGGACTTATTGATATGTTTTGGTAGTTTTCTCTGAAACCAACATAAGGGGCTGATGTCCCTCAGATAGAGGGGAAAATAGAGAAATAAAGTCAGTAATAAGCTGTTTGAATGTTGGATTTTCCTGAAGCTGTTGAAGACTGCTTATCTGCAGCTTCCTAGAATCAGCTAATCAGGGTCTAATTTGGTTCCTGGCCTGGCCACCTTTAATATTTCAGGAGTGGCAGTTACCTGCCATACAACTACAAACCTCTTTATTCCTGATGACCTGCACTGGCTGTGAAGTTTATTTCTCTTTGCAAATTGTAGAAAAACCACTGTATTTCCCTCAGCAGGTGGATGCGGCGGCATTAGACGTAGATGAGACTTTAAACCAGGAGTCTCGGACATTTTCCTTTGCTTTCTTCTCCTCTGTTTTATTTTTTTCCTTGTTTGTCTTTTTCCATCCTTACTTACTTTCCTTTTCATCACATTCCTCTTCCTTACACTCCTCCTCTTCTTTTTCCAACTTTTCCTTATTAATCTTTTCCTTCCTGTTTTCCTTCCTTCATTTTTAACTCATTTTTTTCCTCTCTGTGCTTGCCTCTTCCTTTTCATCCTTGCACCTTAAAATGTTCAACCTTTTCATCCATCATTTCACTGTCCCTCCTTATTTCTTCCCTTCCCTATTAAGTCCTCACTTTAACCCTTCATACTTGCTTTTCAGCAGTCCTTTTCCCTCCTGACCTTCTTTTCTGTCCTTACTCCTGCCCTGCTTCCATATAACCACTCCTGCTTATTTTGTTTCTTTACGTACTTTTACCCCTCTTTTCTTCTTCTTTATGTACTTTCGCTATTCATCCCATTGCCTCCCTTTTTCCTCTAAATCCCTTTTTTTACTACTCATTTTTATTCTCGTTTTTCAGTTTCCTCTGATCTGTCCCACTTCATTCACCTCTGTTGACTCTGCCTTTCCAGCTCATTCTTGTCCAGCAGCTCAGCTCTATCCTGGAGTACTAAGACAACAATTACCTCGAATAATCCCCACCTTGATCTCACAGGATTACTGCGAAGCCTTTTTGGGTTTTATCTGGCAGCCTCGGCTCACACTGACACGCCACAAGGTGCAACATGACTGCCTCAAAAAGCACAAAAAAGAGTGTCTCGTCCTTCAGACTGACCCACGTCAGCAAGCACGCAAACTTCTTCTGCAGGTTTCTAATCCCTTGGCGTCCCTCACCAAACATCTGACCTACAAAAAGCCAAACACTTGTTTTAAAAGCTTCAGATTTTATGTTCCCCAAAATCAAACCCCATGCTCTGTCTTGTAGGATTTAATAGGTTTTTTGCATTTCTTTATGAGATTTTAATATTTATGTAACAGCAACATGTAATTTGCTACAGAGAAGAGGGCTATCTCTCTGCTCTACTCATCAAAGAAAATGAGTGATATGAGTTTGACACACCGATGTGCTTTGCTTTGAGATGCTGACAGAAAGTAAAAACCCCAGACTAAATCCAGTTATTTGGATCTTTAAAATCCAAAAGCAACAGGAGGAAATTTTGCTAATAACCCAGTGAGCTCATAGCCTAATTAGAGGGGGAAAGTCTTAATTGACAGATAATTGCATTTGAAAGCTTTGTCACTCAAGCATGACCCACCTGGAACTTGTTCAAAATGCAGCCGCAAGGCTCCTGACGGGTACTAGAAAGAGAGAGAATATTACCCCAGTACTCGCATCTCTACATTGGCTACCAGTTAAACATAGAATCGATTTTAAGGTTTTACTATTTGTTTTTAAAGCTCTCCATGGTTTGGCTCCAGGTTACATTTCAGATCTTCTTAGCCTGCACTTACCCACTCGATCTCTGCGCTCCTCCAGTCAGATGGTTTTATCAGTTCCACACTCCCAGCTCAAATCTAGAGGTGACAGGGCTTTCTCCATTGCCGCCCCGAGACTCTGGAATAGTCTTTCCCCCTTCATAAAATCCTCTTCATCCTTGGAAGTCTTGAAATCGAATCTCAAGACCTACTTATTTTCCAAGGCTTTCGGATCTCTTTGATATCTTTTTTATTCTGTCTATTTGGTCTCTTATCTTATTGGATGGTGTTGTATGTGTATATACGTTATGTTCACATATGTGTGCTTGTGTGTGAATGTGTACAGTTTTGTATATGTATGTGCATATTTGCATGTACATTATATGCTATATACTCTTACATGTCTTACAATTCTTTTTTAAAATGTTTTCTTTCTATTTTAATTCTTTTATTATATTATCCCTCTGTTCAGCACTTTGGCCGACACTTGATGTCTTTTAAATGTGCTATATAAATAAAGATGACTTGACTTGACTCCAAAATGAACTAATGGCACAAACACGCCTAACAAGATGAAGTTACGTAATGCCAATTAGAAGAGATGAAGGGCAAGACAGTCCTCCTCTTTAAAAAACACTGGTACTCACACTTTAAGGTGAAACAAGCATCGTTATGACTGAAACAGCTGGCTCTGATGTAGAAATAATCTGAACTTTCCAGATATTGTCACTTTAATATATCAACACAATTTTGACACTTTTTTAAATCAAAGAAAAAAAACCAACAAATTAATTATATGTAAATTTTCCATTGTTTTTTGTAAAATGTTACATTTATTGGATTCGGGTCAAATGAAATGTAATTTATTGATTGGCATACATTCAGTTTATACCTTCTGAGTGCAC
Organism: Rhamphochromis sp. 'chilingali'; assembly: GCF_963969265.1. NCBI lineage: Eukaryota > Metazoa > Chordata > Actinopteri > Cichliformes > Cichlidae > Rhamphochromis > Rhamphochromis sp. 'chilingali'. Next base: position 25,598,259 of record NC_137931.1, read on the forward strand.
TCAGTAAATTATAATCCCCGCTGGTTTCATTGATGTCTCTGAAATTTTTATGTTTTTTTCATCAAACAGAAATGAAAATTGGACTCTGTGCGATATTAAAAAGGTCAACCATGGAACCAAATAATTATAAGAACTTATGGGTAGATAACTAGTTTAACTCCACTATTTAATTAAATTAAACATGTAAAACAAAGTGTACACTCAGCTGGGAGAGGATCCAGAGTCCTACTCAACATCAAAACTGGATCAGCGTCTACAGTTTGATCAAACAGACAGTCTGAGACACAAGTAACAGATTCACGAACAGGCTGAGCGGGTGTACATGTGTTAGTCAGACGGCAGTTTCACTGTCCTGTTTAAATTGATTAATTAACTAATTAAAACTTGGGTTGCACTTTCGGCTTTGCCTTAATAGGTTATTGATATGTTATTAAATAGAAACAAACAGTTTTGAATTTTGCAGCACTGTTTCCTGCATATTAGACAGAAATTACCCCAGGTAAATGAGTAGTAATTACTCAGAAATTACCACATTATTAAATTCTTGTTTCTTCCTTGTTACCCTACTATTACCACTTTATTAGCAAGCTGTAATTCCATATCCTTGCCCCCAGTTTTAGGGCCCTTATTCTCCAATCACACACATTTCAGCATAATACTGTAATCACTGGTACTACCATGATATTACTTGAATATTAAGTGGTTATTACTTTGGTAATTGCATGGTAACAAATTAGAAATTAGTACATTAGTACATTATTACATTCTTATTTCCCCTTGTTACCCTACTATTACCCCTTTATTACTCAGCTGTAATAGAAAGTATTATTATTTATATGAACTGTTAATAGATCAGCATGTGCTGTTAAATTGCAACACACCAAATAACATCGGTTTTATAAGTAATTTGATTTCTTGTCCTTAAAAAAGGTCCATGGTCTAAACGAATTGCTCCTGTGACGCTACACCAAATAATAAGATGTTGTAGTAAACAGTGGCTTGCTGCTCTAAACACTTAATTAATCCTTCATTAGTTCGTAATGTTAAGACTTTAAGGCATTTTGGATCTGGTTTAAATTAAGTTTGTAAACTGGGATCTTCTTGTTAACCTTACAAACTAGCACGTTTGACTAGCAGATTATAAAGCAGGAATCCGTCTTACCAGGAGTAAGCCTCTTTAACGCCTCATGTGGCGCGATTCCTCAAACATGAACCCACACCGGGAGCAGGAACCGGCTGGAGGCCCGTCGATGGATGAAGTCCGTACAAAGAGTCGGGACCTGTTCTAACAGCTGCTGATGCTGCTGCTTGGTGCTGAAGTGCCATCCATGGAGCAAGTGCGCCTTTCACCACTCTGTCACAGTATATCTGCCCCCCTCCCCCCCCATAAGACGCTTTTCCTCCACCTGATCCCACGTCATAAACACCAGCTGGAGCTCCGGACCCCAACCCTTCCCTGTGTGTGTCTAGCACTGCCAATATTAGAGTATATAAGTGGCACGAAGTAATTAAAATTATACTGTAAATTTCGGAATAATTTAGGTACAAATATAGTAATATAGTAAATGAAAGAGAAACAAACAAGACTATTTTACAGTATGGTTAATGTAAAAATCTTTAAAGCAGGAAAAAATCATGTAGCAAATGTTGCTTACAGTAAAAGTACTGTAAATTTCTTTTACTGAAAATTAGTTGTAAACTTAATTTAAAACAAGATTTTCCTTGCTACAAATTACTTTCACAGATGATTACTGTATTTTCTTTTACAGTAACTTACTGAGACCGAGCTCCCATTAAGTTATTCTAATATTACAGCAACCTGTTTACATGAAATTTTGGAAGAACAACTGTGTGTGTGAGAAATATTAATAATATTAAATATTAACTATAACCAGGAGATCTGTCATGTAAATCAAATAAAACAATAGCGTGAGACAGCTGGAAACAGTGATGATGTCTAAGCATAAACTGTGCTCTCCCGCTCCCCCTACACACCAAAAAGCTTCAAATTTATAAACAGTTAGCAAACTCTAAACCTGCTTCAAAAAGTCCAGATTTAAGCTCAAAAGAACACAAAAGAAGAAGATGTTGTAGTAAATAGAACACAAGATCCACTTAATGGTTAATTCATCCTTCATTAGATTATAACGATAAGACTTTAAGGCATTTTGTCTTTGGTTTAATTGAAGTTTGCAAACTCTGATCTTCTTGTTAACCTTACAACATTGGCATTTGACCTGCAGATTAAACAGCAGTAAACCATCTTACCTGAAGTAAGCCTCTTTAACACCATAGAGAGATAATCCCATACAGCTTATGACAAAATTTAATCCGAAGTGATTGATGGCCCTAATCACGACCTTTTGACCTCCCCCCCCCTCCCCCCCGGAAGTGTGTAATGAGCGTGACGAATCGCATCCGGAGAAGGGGGGTGGGAAACCCCCCGCGTGTCGAATTGCATCCTGAGAAGGGGGGTGAACCCCGGAAGCGCGCCATCTGTTGCTAAGCGTGTCGAATTGCATCCTGAGAAGGGAGGGGGGAAACCTCCGGAAGAGCGCCATCTGTTGTTGGGAAAAAAAGTTTTTAGTGGGAGGGACTGCAGCGGGGGAGGAGAATAAAAAGCAGAGAGGAGGAGTCCGTCACAATTTCTAAGTCACAGACACACAAGATGGAATCTTTCATTCTGCAGCCCCGCAGCGTTCCTGTGTCCGATGAGATCTGCTCTCCCAAAGAAGAAGGCTTTGAATATGACATATTCAAATACAGCATATTTACTATGGAAGGCCTCGATCCGGACCTTATGACCCTACCGGAAATACTCCAGAAGTGTCTAGTCATTTTCAGACCTGTTGCGTCATGTTCCCTAAGCACAGCGGTGATGCAGCAGATGATTCTGTGATGTATAGAGAGACAGAGCGGATGTAATTTTACTTTCTTAAGCTGCACCGGCGTTTGTAATGGAAATAAAGAGTGACTTCCTGTAGAGATTTCAATAGTATTTTATTTTCCTATAATACAGACGCTGTAAAAAACCTTTAAGATACACCATAGCTTGTGATGAAAAGAAGAACTTTCTATCCGCTTGTAACCTACAGGCTGTCTATGTGTAAAAAACGAATAACTATCCCTTACTGAATACTACTTTTCCTTTTGAGAGACTGAAAAACAAACCAGCGACAGGCGATCTTGTTTCACTCACACACACACACACACACACACACACACACACACACACACGCACACACACACACACACACACACCGCGGGCCAAGGAGGAGTTTTTTTTCTTCAATACTTTAACAATAAGTTTTCTCAATAGATAGAAAATGATGACGCTGAGGAGTCAACATCCGATATTATCATTGCTTGTAACCCGGTAAATGATTTCGTACATCTCCCCATAAAACAAGTCTTAGCGGGGAAAAAAGCTCATATTCGAATAAGTTTATTAAAGCACCCCCCTCTGTGGGAAAGAGTCAACCATGAGGCGAGTTTTGTCAACAGCAATTGTCCATTTGGTAAAACAAATATCCGTCTCAAAGTCGTATTTTACCGTTGCAGAATGCGGAAAACAGACGGCGTTCGCAAGAAGGCACACACACACACACACACACACACACACACACACACACACACACACACACACACACACACACACACACACCGCGGGTCAAGGAGGAGTTTTTTTCTTCAATACTTTAACAATAAGTTTTCTCAATAGATAGAAAATGATGACGCTGAGGAGTCAACATCCGATATTATCGTTGCTTGTAACCCGGTAAATAATTTCGTACATCTCCCCATAAAACAAGTCTTAGTGGAAAAAAGCTCATATTCGAATAAGTTTATTCCCCTCTGTGGGAAAGAGTTTTTTTCTCAGAGTCAACCATGAGGCGAGTTTTGTCAACAGCAAGAACAACTGTTGCCCATAAAGTAAAACAAATATCCGCCTCTAAGTCGTATTTTACCGTTGCAGAATGTGGAAAACAGACAGCCCTCACAGGAGGCACCATAGTTAAAATATTTAAATTTCAACTAAATTTGTAGTAATGATCGGATTTCCTCACTTATCTACACCACACTCCTTGTCCTTGATTTCTTATCGTTTCTTATCGTTCCTCTGTCCCTTAATAGAAACCACATATATAGAAACTATCCTCCCTTTCAGTTGTCTTTTGCACTTCCATATCGCAAAGCAGTTACTGTAGGTTATTTTCTGCTTATGCATTAATGTAATTAATTAACTTATTTATCCTTAAGTAAGGTAATGACTTGAGTTCTAATGCTTTTTGTCTCTTGAGTTAGCTGTCAATGTGGGATTTTTTTCCCCTTTTGTCCAGTTAAAGCTGCCTTTCATTCTTCAACACAGCTTAAACTCTAATAGGTAAGCTTTCTTGTAATTTCTTAGTTCTGCAGGCTTCTTGAAAGACATCCGAGACTCTTCTTTGGATGCTGGCTGCCTTTTGTTTTGTTTTCTGTCAAGATGATCCCACACTGCTTCGATTATCTTGAGGTTCGAACCCTGGAGAGATCAATCCATGACTGATGCGTTGTTTCATCCAGGCATACTTTGACTACATTGGCAGTATGTTTGCGATCATTGTCGTACTGAAAAATGAAGTTGCTGCCAATCAGACACTACGTGGTATTACATGGTCGATCAAAATCTGGTGGAACTTTTCTACATTCATAATTTGATTAATTTGGATAAGAGCTCCAACAACACTGGCTGAAATCCATCCTCAAAGCACGGTAGAGTATCCACGCTGTGTTAAAGACGGCTATAGACATTCACTGTTGTATCTCTCTTCGGACCTCTTCCATGCATATTTCAAATTTGGATTCATTACTCCATAAGACATATTACAGCTGATTTCTTTTTCCAGTCAATTTCTTGTGTAATTTGGCACACCTCAGTCTTATTTTTCTCTGTTCTCCTTCCTTAAGAATGGCTTATTAACAGCCACCCTTCCAACTCAGATAACTTTTGATGAGGTTTCATGAAATGTTTACAGCACTTGAGTTACTCGCCACGGCCATCCTAAATGCTAAGAACACTAAACTTTAATTCTAAATTACGTAATTAACGTTAACCAGAAAAAACAAGCCAAAGTCGAAATGTTGCTGAGCTGACCTGTGGTATGCTATGTCTTCTAAAGCACGTATAATGTAAACAGAACTGGTCTTTGCACAGAAGCCTGTGGAGCTTCATAATTAACCTCAGTGTGTGAAGAGGACTCTCCATTTAATAATAGCTGTAATAAAATGTTCTGGCCGACGGTGTTAAACGCTGCACTTGGGTCTAGCAGGGAAGATTTCAACTTTTCAATATGAATGAAGGCTGAAAACTGATTAGATTAATGTCTGATGATCTTTTCTGTGCTTCTTCAAGTTTGTAACACCAAACATATTAAAGGATGATGTAAGGCTCACAGGAAGAGTTTAATTAGACACACATTTACTATTTTTCTTTATACTCTTTCTTTCTTGACATGTTTAATATGATTACTATCAGAGGAGAAAATGAACCTTGTGTAGTCTAAAAACTTTTTTATTTAATCAAACTGTAATGTTGTTGAACTCTGACGGACGTGTCTTTTAATCTTGTCAACAAATCCTTAATCATCTAAATCTGCCATTTATCATCTTGTAAAATGTTCCCTCTGCTTCTGTTGCACATCTCCCCGGACACTCTCTGCTTCACCAGCCCTGTGCAGGTGGTCCAACCCCTGCCTGCCTCCTTAAACTGGGGTGTTTAAATCTCTTTACCTCTGTTGTGAACTTCACACAAAGTTTGTGGTAACAAAATCAAACTGACGAGGATCTCGTTTGAAAAACACACACACTCACGAGACAAAATAAAAACAGACTGCTCAAAGCAAAAGCAGAGCCCTCACAGCTGGTAGTACAAACACAGTGACAACATGCGTATTAGATACCCTCAGTGCCAAAAGCATAAATATGAAAAAATGTGATCACCAAGAATATCCTAAAAATGGCATTGAGGTGGGTGTTACAGTAAAGAAAAAAAAAAGTAGCCAAATTTTCATCGGAAAATGTTGAATTTTAGTAAAAACAATGCTCTGTAGTTTGATACTGTCGTTACAGACAAAGCAGATGTTTAAAGCCTTTGGACGCACATTTGAAATGCACTCATTCTCCTTATCAGCTGGAAACATTAAAGCCGTAAAATGACTTTTTCAAACGGATAAAAACTATTGAACAGCAGCAATGTTGAGCCTGTTCCAAAATTTGAATGTACATGTGTTGAAGGTGCGGGTCTTGTTGAATTATTAAACATACTTTCTTTAATTTTTCGAGCCACAAAAACAACAACTTTTAATTTTCTTCTGCTTGAGTCTCGGCCTCGGGTAGCTCTACTTATCATTGCTCAGTCAGTCGTCTGTTTGTGCTACTTTTTTTCAAGGAGCAGTGGATTATTGGTAAGGGTGACTTTATGTGTTTAGCTACTTAAGTGGAAGTACTGTGGAAAGTTTTACCTTACATACATAGATCTACCAGTACAGCTTCTGAGGTAACTGTTTACAAAATGTTATAATCTATTCAAAGGTTCTTTGCAATTTTACATTGATAAACATTATCCTTAACACATTTGGCCCACATAAAGTACTATGGCCATCACACTGTCATTTAGAATTGTTTAAATAACTCGTGTCTTAAGTCCTTCCATCAAACAGAAAATTTAAAAAAAAAAAAACATGGTTCACTTTTATATCACAAAATGTTAGAAATATAAGCCGTTCATAACAACCTGAAAGGTTGGGAGTTTAAAATGCAAACCGATGGAAGCAGAAGTAGAAGACTATAATGTCTCAGAGCACACGGTGTCTATTAATGTGTAGACATGTATAAATAAGAGCTTAATAAAGATGCTTAATTTCTTAAGAAATAAACAGGTGGAGTGATCTTTATCAAAAGTGGATGTTGCATCTGTGGCTAAACCACTGTACCCAAAAAAACTTTAAAAATCTACTGTGTGTGAGGCTGTGTAAGTAAAGCTTGCCCTTCACACCTGCGTGTAATAAACCATTTGTTGGGGGTTGTGGATTTGGCACCTCAGCATTGTGAAAGTGGGGAAACATGTTTCTGGCTGTGCATAAGATTCCTCCTTACAACTTAGAATCTCAGTTCTAAATGAAATTCAGATGTTTTTTTTAAGTATGGCTAATGTATTAATTGACTTCTAAGGCGCACACACACACACACACACACACACACACACACACACACACACACACACACACACACACACACACACACACACACACACACACACACACAAGAACAACACAGAGAAGAAGAAGAGGGGGTCGTTTTACTACACATCATAAAAACGCAATCATTCATCTTCCAACTGTATCTTTCTGTTCTGGCTTTAGAGTCATAGGTTGTTTACTGAGCCGTACTTTGGGAGTCATACTGTTGTGATACTGAGGAGAAAAGGGTAAGGTTTGATAGACTAAACCCTTACACACATAACTTGAAAAACCTAAAGAGTGTGTGAGACTGCTAGCTGTGTTGTTCAGCATTAAACTCATCTACAAATGTGTTAGTAAAGAGCGACTTGTACTTCTGTCCCATTAAGCAACGGTTTAACAAATTTCACTGCAAACTATAAAAGGAATCTGGATTTATATAGAACATAGTAGTGATGGATTAAGTGCAGGAAACACTAGTATAAGGTGTCTATTGAACAAATCTCCTTCAGCGTTCAAAATGACCAAAGTGAGGCCTACAGGCGTTTCTCTCGGTTGGTTGTGTTCAGGGAAAAAGCAGCTAAATACACTGAGACTGCTCCGCATTGTTAGCGAGTTAACTCTGGATATCTGTAGGTTTTGTCAAACTTGGAGTGAACAAAAGCAGAAAAACAGTAAAAGATGCAGACAGTGAAAGTCTGGTTTATTTCATGAACACAATGAAACATTTTACAGTCCACAGAGCAAAGTAGCATACATGATAAATAGATACACATAACATGAGAAGTAAAACTCGTCGTCTTACCACATGTTATATTCTGTAAACTTAAAATAACCACAGAAATTAGAGTTTAGTGTTTTAAAGTCATTATTAAAAACATGAGTCAACATTACTGAAGTGACGCTTTAACGATGCGTCTTATCACCGTGTTTATGATGATAAAACATGTTCTCTCGTTAGTAGATGTCAGCGCTGTCACTTGTCATGAAAATGTCCAGAGCCAGGGTTCCTCTTTAATTACCATTGATCATTAATAGGGTCACAAAAGATTTGTCACATTATCCCCATAAACAAAATTGCTTTTATAGAAATCATTGTGATACAAATATTTAGATTCTTGATTCACAATGTGCACGAACTCAAAATCTTTAGAGGTTCATATTTATAAAGTATCGCAAATAATACATTTATACCATTGTATGAGCTACACTTCTTGTAAAAACTGATTGAAAAAAGCTCCTGTCGTGACCTTCCTTCTGTGAGGACACACACACACACACAGAGAGAGAGAGAGGGGGAAGATCATTAGGATTGGAGGCGTTTTTGGATTTTCACTTATTGTTGGCTTTACAGTCACATAAAATTCATTCCAATTTTTTTGCCTTTGCTTCAATTAAGGTGTTTCTTTAAATCTACAGCAGCTTCCTTTTCAAAAAGTTTACTGACATAGTAAGGAAGTAGCTAGGGAACTCAGTAAGTATGAGCAACAACAGCTTAGGGACTGTTTCTACAATAAAGAGGAATTCATCATCATCCGCAGTTCATCAAAAAAAAAAAAAAAAAAAAAAAAAAGTGCCATTAAAAACAATTCAGCAGATCCTCAAAGTATGGATACAATCTGTTTTCAGCTGTAGAGGTACGCTTCACGTACTTATCAACATGCAGTTTAGAGGCTTGCATTAGAGTGCTTTGGTACTTGGGCCTCTTTTATTTAGCACGGTTATACCATTGTGTATTTAGCTATATAAATATGCTCAAGAGTCTATTGTATGTTTGTCATGCAATTAAAAATTCAAAAATATAATTTTTAAATCAGTAACTTTGCAAATTTAGAGGAAATGTTTTTGGATAACAAATATGTCACATTTTCAACAGGGTTTGAATAATCAGCGTTAACACAGAGACATTTATGCGCTGGGTATAACAGACATCCTTACCTTGGAGCAGAGAAACACGGTGTATTGTTGCTTTTCTCTATTGTATAAGCAGCGCCCGACTGTCAGAAACGCTCTGTGCGGGTAGCAAAGTCGGATCCAACGCACATCCAGGAATCCGTGTGAAAGAAAGGTCTCGCTGCAGCTAGGCTCTCAGGATAGTGATTTAAAAATTATATTTTTGAATTTTTAATTGCATGACAAACATACAATAGACTCTTGAGCATATTTATATAGCTAAATACACAATGGTATAACCGTGCTAAATAAAAGAGGCCCAAGTACCAAAGCACTCTAATGCAAGCCTCTAAACTGCATGTTGATAAGTACGTGAAGCGTACCTCTACAGCTGAAAACAGATTGTATCCATACTTTGAGGATCTGCTGAATTGTTTTTAATGGCACTTTTTTTTTTTTTTTTTTTTTTTTTTGATGAACTGCGGATGATGATGAATTCCTCTTTATTGTAGAAACAGTCCCTAAGCTGTTGTTGCTCATACTTACTGAGTTCCCTAGCTACTTCCTTACTATGTCAGTAAACTTTTTGAAAAGGAAGCTGCTGTAGATTTAAAGAAACACCTTAATTGAAGCAAAGGCAAAAAAATTGGAATGAATTTTATGTGACTGTAAAGCCAACAATAAGTGAAAATCCAAAAACGCCTCCAATCCTAATGATCTTCCCCCTCTCTCTCTCTCTGTGTGTGTGTGTGTGTGTCCTCACAGAAGGAAGGTCACGACAGGAGCTTTTTTCAATCAGTTTTTACAAGAAGTGTAGCTCATACAATGGTATAAATGTATTATTTGCGATACTTTATAAATATGAACCTCTAAAGATTTTGAGTTCGTGCACATTGTGAATCAAGAATCTAAATATTTGTATCACAATGATTTCTATAAAAGCAATTTTGTTTATGGGGATAATGTGACAAATCTTTTGTGACCCTATTAATGATCAATGGTAATTAAAGAGGAACCCTGGCTCTGGACATTTTCATGACAAGTGACAGCGCTGACATCTACTAACGAGAGAACATGTTTTATCATCATAAACACGGTGATAAGACGCATCGTTAAAGCGTCACTTCAGTAATGTTGACTCATGTTTTTAATAATGACTTTAAAACACTAAACTCTAATTTCTGTGGTTATTTTAAGTTTACAGAATATAACATGTGGTAAGACGACGAGTTTTACTTCTCATGTTATGTGTATCTATTTATCATGTATGCTACTTTGCTCTGTGGACTGTAAAATGTTTCATTGTGTTCATGAAATAAACCAGACTTTCACTGTCTGCATCTTTTACTGTTTTTCTGCTTTTGTTCACTCCAAGTTTGACAAAACCTACAGATATCCAGAGTTAACTCGCTAACAATGCGGAGCAGTCTCAGTGTATTTAGCTGCTTTTTCCCTGAACACAACCAACCGAGAGAAACGCCTGTAGGCCTCACTTTGGTCATTTTGAACGCTGAAGGAGATTTGTTCAATAGACACCTTATACTAGTGTTTCCTGCACTTAATCCATCACTACTATGTTCTATATAAATCCAGATTCCTTTTATAGTTTGCAGTGAAATTTGTTAAACCGTTGCTTAATGGGACAGAAGTACAAGTCGCTCTTTACTAACACATTTGTAGATGAGTTTAATGCTGAACAACACAGCTAGCAGTCTCACACACTCTTTAGGTTTTTCAAGTTATGTGTGTAAGGGTTTAGTCTATCAAACCTTACCCTTTTCTCCTCAGTATCACAACAGTATGACTCCCAAAGTACGGCTCAGTAAACAACCTATGACTCTAAAGCCAGAACAGAAAGATACAGTTGGAAGATGAATGATTGCGTTTTTATGATGTGTAGTAAAACGACCCCCTCTTCTTCTTCTCTGTGTTGTTCTTGTGTGTGTGTGTGTGTGTGTGTGTGTGTGTGTGTGTGTGTGTGTGTGTGTGTGTGTGTGTGTGTGTGTGTGTGTGTGTGTGTGCGCCTTAGAAGTCAATTAATACATTAGCCATACTTAAAAAAAACATCTGAATTTCATTTAGAACTGAGATTCTAAGTTGTAAGGAGGAATCTTATGCACAGCCAGAAACATGTTTCCCCACTTTCACAATGCTGAGGTGCCAAATCCACAACCCCCAACAAATGGTTTATTACACGCAGGTGTGAAGGGCAAGCTTTACTTACACAGCCTCACACACAGTAGATTTTTAAAGTTTTTTTGGGTACAGTGGTTTAGCCACAGATGCAACATCCACTTTTGATAAAGATCACTCCACCTGTTTATTTCTTAAGAAATTAAGCATCTTTATTAAGCTCTTATTTATACATGTCTACACATTAATAGACACCGTGTGCTCTGAGACATTATAGTCTTCTACTTCTGCTTCCATCGGTTTGCATTTTAAACTCCCAACCTTTCAGGTTGTTATGAACGGCTTATATTTCTAACATTTTGTGATATAAAAGTGAACCATGTTTTTTTTTTTTTAAATTTTCTGTTTGATGGAAGGACTTAAGACACGAGTTATTTAAACAATTCTAAATGACAGTGTGATGGCCATAGTACTTTATGTGGGCCAAATGTGTTAAGGATAATGTTTATCAATGTAAAATTGCAAAGAACCTTTGAATAGATTATAACATTTTGTAAACAGTTACCTCAGAAGCTGTACTGGTAGATCTATGTATGTAAGGTAAAACTTTCCACAGTACTTCCACTTAAGTAGCTAAACACATAAAGTCACCCTTACCAATAATCCACTGCTCCTTGAAAAAAAGTAGCACAAACAGACGACTGACTGAGCAATGATAAGTAGAGCTACCCGAGGCCGAGACTCAAGCAGAAGAAAATTAAAAGTTGTTGTTTTTGTGGCTCGAAAAATTAAAGAAAGTATGTTTAATAATTCAACAAGACCCGCACCTTCAACACATGTACATTCAAATTTTGGAACAGGCTCAACATTGCTGCTGTTCAATAGTTTTTATCCGTTTGAAAAAGTCATTTTACGGCTTTAATGTTTCCAGCTGATAAGGAGAATGAGTGCATTTCAAATGTGCGTCCAAAGGCTTTAAACATCTGCTTTGTCTGTAACGACAGTATCAAACTACAGAGCATTGTTTTTACTAAAATTCAACATTTTCCGATGAAAATTTGGCTACTTTTTTTTTTCTTTACTGTAACACCCACCTCAATGCCATTTTTAGGATATTCTTGGTGATCACATTTTTTCATATTTATGCTTTTGGCACTGAGGGTATCTAATACGCATGTTGTCACTGTGTTTGTACTACCAGCTGTGAGGGCTCTGCTTTTGCTTTGAGCAGTCTGTTTTTATTTTGTCTCGTGAGTGTGTGTGTTTTTCAAACGAGATCCTCGTCAGTTTGATTTTGTTACCACAAACTTTGTGTGAAGTTCACAACAGAGGTAAAGAGATTTAAACACCCCAGTTTAAGGAGGCAGGCAGGGGTTGGACCACCTGCACAGGGCTGGTGAAGCAGAGAGTGTCCGGGGAGATGTGCAACAGAAGCAGAGGGAACATTTTACAAGATGATAAATGGCAGATTTAGATGATTAAGGATTTGTTGACAAGATTAAAAGACACGTCCGTCAGAGTTCAACAACATTACAGTTTGATTAAATAAAAAAGTTTTTAGACTACACAAGGTTCATTTTCTCCTCTGATAGTAATCATATTAAACATGTCAAGAAAGAAAGAGTATAAAGAAAAATAGTAAATGTGTGTCTAATTAAACTCTTCCTGTGAGCCTTACATCATCCTTTAATATGTTTGGTGTTACAAACTTGAAGAAGCACAGAAAAGATCATCAGACATTAATCTAATCAGTTTTCAGCCTTCATTCATATTGAAAAGTTGAAATCTTCCCTGCTAGACCCAAGTGCAGCGTTTAACACCGTCGGCCAGAACATTTTATTACAGCTATTATTAAATGGAGAGTCCTCTTCACACACTGAGGTTAATTATGAAGCTCCACAGGCTTCTGTGCAAAGACCAGTTCTGTTTACATTATACGTGCTTTAGAAGACATAGCATACCACAGGTCAGCTCAGCAACATTTCGACTTTGGCTTGTTTTTTCTGGTTAACGTTAATTACGTAATTTAGAATTAAAGTTTAGTGTTCTTAGCATTTAGGATGGCCGTGGCGAGTAACTCAAGTGCTGTAAACATTTCATGAAACCTCATCAAAAGTTATCTGAGTTGGAAGGGTGGCTGTTAATAAGCCATTCTTAAGGAAGGAGAACAGAGAAAAATAAGACTGAGGTGTGCCAAATTACACAAGAAATTGACTGGAAAAAGAAATCAGCTGTAATATGTCTTATGGAGTAATGAATCCAAATTTGAAATATGCATGGAAGAGGTCCGAAGAGAGATACAACAGTGAATGTCTATAGCCGTCTTTAACACAGCGTGGATACTCTACCGTGCTTTGAGGATGGATTTCAGCCAGTGTTGTTGGAGCTCTTATCCAAATTAATCAAATTATGAATGTAGAAAAGTTCCACCAGATTTTGATCGACCATGTAATACCACGTAGTGTCTGATTGGCAGCAACTTCATTTTTCAGTACGACAATGATCGCAAACATACTGCCAATGTAGTCAAAGTATGCCTGGATGAAACAACGCATCAGTCATGGATTGATCTCTCCAGGGTTCGAACCTCAAGATAATCGAAGCAGTGTGGGATCATCTTGACAGAAAACAAAACAAAAGGCAGCCAGCATCCAAAGAAGAGTCTCGGATGTCTTTCAAGAAGCCTGCAGAACTAAGAAATTACAAGAAAGCTTACCTATTAGAGTTTAAGCTGTGTTGAAGAATGAAAGGCAGCTTTAACTGGACAAAAGGGGAAAAAAATCCCACATTGACAGCTAACTCAAGAGACAAAAAGCATTAGAACTCAAGTCATTACCTTACTTAAGGATAAATAAGTTAATTAATTACATTAATGCATAAGCAGAAAATAACCTACAGTAACTGCTTTGCGATATGGAAGTGCAAAAGACAACTGAAAGGGAGGATAGTTTCTATATATGTGGTTTCTATTAAGGGACAGAGGAACGATAAGAAACGATAAGAAATCAAGGACAAGGAGTGTGGTGTAGATAAGTGAGGAAATCCGATCATTACTACAAATTTAGTTGAAATTTAAATATTTTAACTATGGTGCCTCCTGTGAGGGCTGTCTGTTTTCCACATTCTGCAACGGTAAAATACGACTTAGAGGCGGATATTTGTTTTACTTTATGGGCAACAGTTGTTCTTGCTGTTGACAAAACTCGCCTCATGGTTGACTCTGAGAAAAAAACTCTTTCCCACAGAGGGGAATAAACTTATTCGAATATGAGCTTTTTTCCACTAAGACTTGTTTTATGGGGAGATGTACGAAATTATTTACCGGGTTACAAGCAACGATAATATCGGATGTTGACTCCTCAGCGTCATCATTTTCTATCTATTGAGAAAACTTATTGTTAAAGTATTGAAGAAAAAAACTCCTCCTTGACCCGCGGTGTGTGTGTGTGTGTGTGTGTGTGTGTGTGTGTGTGTGTGTGTGTGTGTGTGTGTGTGTGTGTGTGTGTGTGTGTGCCTTCTTGCGAACGCCGTCTGTTTTCCGCATTCTGCAACGGTAAAATACGACTTTGAGACGGATATTTGTTTTACCAAATGGACAATTGCTGTTGACAAAACTCGCCTCATGGTTGACTCTTTCCCACAGAGGGGGGTGCTTTAATAAACTTATTCGAATATGAGCTTTTTTCCCCGCTAAGACTTGTTTTATGGGGAGATGTACGAAATCATTTACCGGGTTACAAGCAATGATAATATCGGATGTTGACTCCTCAGCGTCATCATTTTCTATCTATTGAGAAAACTTATTGTTAAAGTATTGAAGAAAAAAAACTCCTCCTTGGCCCGCGGTGTGTGTGTGTGTGTGTGTGTGTGTGTGTGTGTGTGTGTGTGTGTGTGTGTGTGTGTGTGTGTGTGTGTGTGTGTGTGTGTGTGTGTGTGTGAGTGAAACAAGATCGCCTGTCGCTGGTTTGTTTTTCAGTCTCTCAAAAGGAAAAGTAGTATTCAGTAAGGGATAGTTATTCGTTTTTTACACATAGACAGCCTGTAGGTTACAAGCGGATAGAAAGTTCTTCTTTTCATCACAAGCTATGGTGTATCTTAAAGGTTTTTTACAGCGTCTGTATTATAGGAAAATAAAATACTATTGAAATCTCTACAGGAAGTCACTCTTTATTTCCATTACAAACGCCGGTGCAGCTTAAGAAAGTAAAATTACATCCGCTCTGTCTCTCTATACATCACAGAATCATCTGCTGCATCACCGCTGTGCTTAGGGAACATGACGCAACAGGTCTGAAAATGACTAGACACTTCTGGAGTATTTCCGGTAGGGTCATAAGGTCCGGATCGAGGCCTTCCATAGTAAATATGCTGTATTTGAATATGTCATATTCAAAGCCTTCTTCTTTGGGAGAGCAGATCTCATCGGACACAGGAACGCTGCGGGGCTGCAGAAGGAAATCCATCTTGCGTCTGGGCCTTAGAAATTGTGACGGACTCCACCTCTCTGCTTTTTTATTCCCCTCCAACAGATGGCGCGCTTCCGGAGGTTTCCCCCTCCCTCTAAAAACTTTTTCTCCCAACAACAGATGACGCGCTTCCGGAGGTTTCCCCCCTCCCTCTAAAAACTTTTTTTTTCCCAACAACAGATGACGCGCTTCCGGGGTTCACCCCCCTTCTCAGGATGCAATTCGACACGCGGGGGGTTTCCCACCCCCCTTCTCCGGATGCGATTCGTCACGCTCATTACACACTTCCGGGGGGGAGGGGGGGGAGGTCAAAAGGTCGTGATTAGGGCCATCAATCACTTCGGATCAAATTTTGTCATAAGCTGTAGGGTATTAACTCTCTCACCATCTGTGGGGAATTTCCTCAAAAATAAACCCACACTGGGAGCACGACCGGCGGGTAGCCTGCCGGTGACCTGCCGATGGAGTGGATAGTGTGGCTGAACAGACGCTGACCTCACAGCTGCTGCTTGAGGACATGCAGTTATCAATTACTGGTTAAAAATCTGCAGTTTTTTTTATAAACTGTTTTTATTCATTATCAAGAAAAGCATAAAACATGCAGACAAGAAAGAAAGAAAGAAAGAAAGAAAAGAAAAGAGAAAAAAAAACCCAAAGGGAATATATTAAAGTCATTATATACCTGTACAAATATACATATGGTGTAAAGAGGAGAGAGAGAAAAAACAACAACAAAAAAAACATATTTTCGCTCAATTACCCACAGATTTAGAAAGAGAAAAGGCTAAACTCCAAGAGTGAATTATTGTCCTTTACGCTTACTTCCTATTTAACTGAGAACATCTTAATCTCAACCATCCCCCCTCAACAGTTGGGACAAATCATTTGGCAAATAAGAAAGCAAAGGGGACCAAACATTGAGACCCTCATTTCCTCCTAAAATAGCAGAAGTTCTTTTGTGAGGAATAACTTTTAAATAATTCTCTGTACCACAAAGTCACAGAGGGGGTTTATCCTTAACCCAATTAATGAAAATACATTTCCTAGCTACCAGCAATAGTTTGTCACATAATTTGCACTGCAAGTGATACATCTGCAGTTAAAAAGAGACAAAACTGCAGGACTGGCAGACATAGGGAGCTGAAATGACATTGGAATATTAAGCATTAGATTAGATTATTTAGCTTTATAATTACAGGCCCTGGTAAAACTGTGGCATCAGTATAATATGAGATTCGTGAATTAGCTGTATTAAGAGTATTATAGTGGTTATATGATGCTAGGAGAAAAGCTGTAGCTGTAATGGAGTGAGATTTTCACATATCATGCTGCAGCAGTCTTGCCTTAATGCAGGGCTGGGATAGATTTGGATGAAAACAACAAAAAAAATCTGCTGAAAAAAGCCTAACAAATTGTACGTCTAATGTGTTTTGTTAGGTTTTGTGCACACAACATATATTGTACAATGTAATGCCATGTTTTAATGCATTTTTAACCTGCTACTGACAACTCAAAAAATAGAATTTGCAAAGTGTTTTAAAGACACATGTAAAAATAAAAAATAAGAATACAAAGATTTTCATTGCTGATTTCCTGCTTTTTCACTTATTGTCCGTGCAGTCATCATCAGAATCAGAATCAGAATGGGTTTATTGCCAGATGTTGAGGTTTACAACATTAGGAAATTGCTGCGGTGCTTCAGTGCAGACAATAAGAATTAAAGTGCTATGTAGAAAGAAAGATATGTGCATGAGATATACATGAGATATATACATGAGAATAAGAATTATGAGTGCTACGTAGAAAGATATATACATGAGTGCAGGTGGTGATCAGTGCCAAACATGAAATGATGCAGTGACACAGCGTAGGGTCATGTGTTAGTGGCGGGGACAATCATGTGGTTATTGTTCATGTGTCCAACAGCAGAGGGGAAGAAACTGTTCTTGTGGCGAGAGGTTCTGGTGCGAATGGACCGGAGCCTCCTGCCTGAGGGGAGCAGGTCAAACAGACTGTGTCCAGGGTGAGAAGGGTCAGCTGAGATCCGGGCTGCACGCCGCAGTGTCCTGGAGGTGTACAGGTCCTGCAGAGATGGGAGTCTGCAGCCAATCACCTTCTCAGCAGAGCGCACAACACGCTGCAGTCTCTGTTTGTCCCTGATAGTGGCTCCAGCGTACCACACGGTGATGGAGGAGGTGAGGATGGACTCGATGATTGCAGTGTAGAATTGCATCATCGTCCGTGTTGGCAGGTTGAATTTCTTCAGCTGCCTCAGGAAGTACATCCTCTGCTGGGCTTTCTTTATGACGGAGGTGATGGTGGGCTCCCACTTCAGGTCCTGGGTGATGGTGGTACCCAGGAAGCGGAATGAGTCCACAGAGGTGATGGGGGTGTCAGTCAGGATGATGGGGGGGAGTGGGGCTGTGTGCTTCCTGAAGTCCACAATAATCTCCACTGTCTTCTGGGCATTCAGCACCAGGTTGTTGTGGCTGCACCAAGACACCAGATGTTCAACCTCCCTCCTGTAGGCAGACTCGTCCCCGTCCGAGATGAGCCCAATGACGGTGGTGTCATCTGCGAATCATACCTGACCATTTGCCTTAACAAACAAACAAAACAAGCTATAAAAAAAAAAGACAGACAGCTTAGCAAATAACCCATTTTAGGTCCTAAGATACTGGCAGCCAGCCACATCTGTGACAGATCTTCTGACAGATGGTGATCATCCTGAGACTCCTCCTGTTTATTTGGGATCTCTTCCTGCTTAGAAGTAAGAGCGTCACCTTTAGCACTAGTGACTTTGTCGGAAGGCTGAATTTTCCTGGATGTCCTCCTTCTGACTTTGTCATCTTCTCTGCCTCCTGCTAAGAGCTCCATCATGTCGGACTGGAGTTAATTCAAAACTGGAAACTTAAGGTTTTGGATATAGGACTTCACATAAATGTCGAGAGTCTGGCTGTTTACTGCCATCATCTGTCTTTTACTATTTTCTACCCTAATAATCTCCAGTCACTGGCGCAGAGAAGTTCATGGACCAATGCCAGCAGGGGTTGTTCTAGTTCTAGTTCTGCTAATCAGCTTCTCCTGTTTATGTAGTAGGATCCTGGGACCTTGATGCTGACATGGATCGTGCAGCAGAAACAGCCTTACCAGGCTGGATAGATATATAAATGCAATCCATTATTATTATTATTCATTTATTTATTTAAATAAAGACTCCTAAACTTCTGCTGTGCGGATTGAATCCATGGTTAACAGGGTCAAGCTACAATGATATTTCCTCTTACATTGTGAAATTAGAAAAAAAAAAAATCAAAATAACAGATGGGTTCACTTCTTGTTTACAGTGGTAATAAACAGGTTGACAGCTGAGTTCAGGCAGGAGTTTCTGTGGACTGATGTTTGTAGAGACACTGTGAGCTATAGCGAAAGAAGAGGGCCTGGCGAGGTGGAGGTAGGAGAGCAGAGAAATGAAAGTCAGGAGAAGTAAGACAGAATTCGTATGTGTGAATGAGAGAGAGACAGGTGTAACAAGGAGAAGATGTAGTGAGTCCTGCCATGATGTACAGTTTGGAGACAGTGGCCCTGACAAAAAGACAAGAGGCAAAACTGAAGATGATCAAATTTTCATTTGGAGTGACCAGGAGGGAAAGGATTTGAAACGAGTACATCAGTTTTTCTAATCAAAGACACAGTCAGTTCATTTCTTTATAATCAGAATCAGAATCAGAAAGGGTTTTATTGCCAAATGTTGAGCAGGTTTACAGCATTAGGAAATTGCTGCGGTGCTTAGTGCAAACATACTGTCAGATAACGCTTAAATAGACATAAAAATAAAAATTAAAAGTGCTAAGTAGATAGATATATACATGAGTGCAGGTGGTGATCAGTGCAAACATGGAATGAACACAGCGTAGGGTCATGTGTAAGTGGTGGGAACAGTCATATGGTTATTGTTCATGTGTCCAACAGCAGAGGGGAAGAAACTGTTCTTATGGCGAGAGGTTCCGGTGCGAATGGACCGGAGCCTCCTGCCTGAGGGGAGCAGGTCAAACAGACTGTGTCCAGGGTGAGAAGGGTCAGCTGAGATCCGAGCTGCACGCCCCAGTGTCCTGGAGGTGTACAGGTCCTGCAGAGATGGGAGTCTGCAGCCAATCAGCTTCTCAGCAGAGCGCACAACACGCTGCAGTCTCTGTTTGTCCCTGACAGTGGCTCCAGCGTACCACACGGTGATGGAGGAGGTGAGGATGGACTCGATGATTGCAGTGTAGAATTGCATCATCGTCCGTGTTGGCAGGTTGAATTTCTTCAGCTACCTCAGGAAGTACATCCTCTGCTGGGCTTTCTTTATGACGGAGGTGATGGTGGGCTCCCATTTCAGGTCCTGGGTGATGGTGGTACCCAGGAAGCGGAATGAGTCCACAGAGGTGATGGGGGTGTCAGTCAGGATGATGGGGGGGAGTGGGGCTGTGTGCTTCTTGAAGTCCACAATAATCTCCACTGTCTTCTGGGCATTCAGCACCAGGTTGTTGTGGCTGCACCTGGTGTTCATGTCAGAGCCACAGGTCTGTAGTCATTTAGTCCAGTGATCCTTGGTTTCTTGGGGATTATGGTAGAGGACTTGAAGCAGGGGTGTCAAACTCCAGTCCTTGAGTGCCGGTGTCCTGAAACTTTTCCACGTGTCCCAGATGAGACACACCTGAATACAATTAGTAGGTCATTAGCAAGATGCTATAGAACTTGACTGCATGCTGAGGTGGCAATTCAGCCATTTGACTCATGTTACAGCAGCTCATGAGTGAGTGAACATGGTGCAATAAAAGTACCTCTAGTAACAGAGTTTTCCAAACACTTACATTTACTTAAATTTACTTGAGTAGGGTTAGGGGGCGCCACTTCAGCATGCAGTCAAGTTCTATACTCTTGCTAATGACCTACTAATTGTACTCAGGTGTGTTGCAACAGGGACATATGGAAAAGTTCAGGACACCAGCCCTCGAGGACTGGTGTTTGACACTCCTAATTTAAAGCATCCACTAAAACCTTGTGAGTTAAAATAATAATAATAATAATAATAATAATGCTTAGGTTGCTTAGGCTGCTGCCCCCGCGACCCGGCCCCGGACAAAGCGGATGAAAATGGATGGATGGATGGATAATAATAATAATAATAATAATAATAATAATAGCAAATCACTTGTTTTGAGAAAAATCAAAGATATTTTTGAACTATAAAGTTTAAACTACAACACATTACATTAAACTCAACGCTGTATTTTATTAAATCTTTTGCTGATGTCACATGCTGTAGAATAATTTGCAAGAATATCAGATTACTCAATTAACTGGTCAAAATCTACAGTTCTACCGATTAATTGCTCCTTCCATAATTCCTCTTCTACACCACTGCAATCGGGAAATATAAAATATTTAGGTATTAATGTTTCTCCCAAGCTTGCAGATCTAACTAAATTAAACCATATCCCACTTTTAAAGAAGGTAGAAGATGATCTGGCTAGATGGAAATGTCTACCCATATCACTCATGGGAAGGGTTGCCACTATAAAAATGATGGTCTTACCAAAAATAAATTATTTATTCTCAATGATCCCAACTAAACCGCCACAAGATTGGTTCAGATCTCTAGATTCATGTATGTCCAAATTCCTTTGGAAAAATAAACCCCCACGTATAAGCTTAAAAACACTACAAAAGACCAAGGATAAAGGAGGACTAGAACGGCCTAACTTTCAGCACTACTTCTTAGCCAACAGGCTTTAGTTTATCTCAGGATGGCTAAAACACACCCTCTTAGATGAACCTTGGCTAGATGTAGAACAAGCACTCTGCAATAATCTAGAGATCTCAGACCTACCATTTATCAGCTCAAACATCCAACAACATGAATGCTTTAAAAGCATCAACATCAGCTCTTCTCTGACAGCATGGTGGGAGTTTCTAAATTTGACGGCGTCTTCATTAATCCCATGCAAACGTACACCTATCTGGAACAACCCTGACATATTACAAAACAATAATATGATAAACTTTTCAGATTGGAGTGATAAAGGAATCAAATATTTAGAACATATACTAGAAGGAACAGAATTTATTTCATTTGACGGACTAGTTACACAATATGGGATCAACAAGAAAAGATTTTTAGAATATCAACAAATTAAATCCATAGTAAAAAAGAAATTTAAACCGGGTCAAGTTGAACTACAAACACCACCAAGTGTGGTTCAATTTCTTACTCTTAAACCCCCCAAATTACTATCCAAAATATACAGAATGCTTTCTAAAACAGATGAATCAATATCACTTCCTATTGCAAAATGGGAAGCGGATTTATCAGTTAACTTAGACCAAAACTTCTGGTCTCAGATTTGCTTAAAAACCTTTCATCTAATTAGAAATCCCAGTCTTCAATTAATTCAATACAAAATATTACATAGAGTGCACTATACAGGTCATCGGATGTTCAAGATGGGCTTTACATCTACCAACAACTGCTCACACTGCCAAACCAATTCACCGGACAATTATATCCACGCTCTTTGGTTCTGTCCACCAGTTCAGAAGTTTTGGTGCGAGATATGTGAAGACTTATCGAAGTGTCTGAAATGTAACATTCCAACTTCCCCTTTAGTGTGTTTGTTGGGCAGCTTAGATAATGTCACTTCAGAAAAGAATATCGCCCATATGGTTTTCACTGCCCTATGCATAGCCAAGAAAACAGTCCTCATGAACTGGAAAAATAAAAATAATCTTAATTCTAACCAATATAGAAATTATCTATTAGATTACATTAGTCTTGATACAGCCTCTGCCACCACATCAGATCAATTGCTCTGGGCTCCTTTGATCAGCTTCATCACCTAGTGGGGGTGGGGGGTCATAGTTTGGTCCCGCCTTCACTGTTGTGATTGGTGTGGGGGTAGGGACAGGCTTAGGGCGTCGGGGGGTTCCCCGGAGGCATCTTCCTTGGGGGGCTCAACCCGGGGTAGCGGTCATGTCCGGTTAGGGGCTCTGTTGGCTCTCAGGTGACTGTTTCCTCGCGGCTGCGTGCAGCGGGGCTAGGGGAGGGTCTGTGCTGACGGACGTGGGTTACTGACCTGGTAGCCTGGCTGCCCCTGGGTGGGTCCGGGATGGGCGTGAGGTTCTGGGGGCGCTCCGTCTCTGGGCTGGGACCCGGACCGGGCCTCGGGGGCTTGGGTCCTGGTTGGTGTGTTGCCGGGGTTGTGGGCGGGTGGGTGCATGGGGGCCCAGCCCTGGAGCAGGGTGCTGCCGGTGCGTCGAGCCACCTGGGGGGCTCTTCAACTGGTGGGGGAGATTGTCACATCTTGCAGGAGCTTTCCTCTCCTCAGGAGCTCCCTCTGCAGGAGGGGGAGATACAGGAGAGGTGGAGGAAGATCTCAGCCTGGGTGTTTATTGTCTTATGTAGTCTGGAAGATGAGTGGATGGTGGGGTGGGTGCAGTTTTCTCTGTGGTGGGGTTGGGTGGACTGTCCCGGGCTCTGTGGGGCCGGGCGGCGCTGCTGCACTGGGCCCCGGTCTGGATGGGCCTGGGCCCCCTTTCCCTGGCGGGTCGCGGAGTATGGGGGTGCCTACTGGGGTCAGCGGGGGAGCTGGCCCCAGGGAGGGGTCACTTGCCCCTCCCTTCCTTCCCTCCCCATCTCCAGCTGCCTCCCTCTTCCCGCTCCACCACAACCACCCACACATGCAGGGCCTTGGAGTAGGGGTATGTCACCAGGGTGCAGAGGAGGCTACCCCCCCTCTGTCCCCTTCTGGCTGCCTCTGCCTCAATTTTATCCCACAACTTAGACATTCACATTACTCACACTCTCATTACACATACATATAGGATCTTGGGGGTGGGCACGATACACGGAGTCCAAAGTACCATCAGGGTGTACACCCCACCCCTGGCATCGTTGCCCACCTCTCAATGTTAAATACACGTAGACATTGAGGGCTAGCAGGAGGGACCATGCGCTTACCTGCTGCTCTCTGGCAGGTAGCTCCATGCCCTCCTGGGTTTTAAATGCACCTTAGAACACACATGCATCAACACTACAATGAGCGGGTGGAGGGAGGTTTGGAGTCTTCTCTCACCCCCATTCTCTGCGACCTGCTGGAGCGGGGGGGCTAGGACTAGGAGGAGGAGTTGGCCGTCCGACTGCGGTCTGGAGTGTGGAGCCTTCCTGCTGCTGCGGAGTCGGGGCGGTCTGCCTCCCCCCACCGCAGGGAAAAGGGAAACACCACCTGGGTCTGGGTGCAGTTCCCCCCTCCAGGGGCGGGGGCACCTAGACCCGGTTTGTAGAGTACGCTTGGGGAGTGTGATCGTGTGTACAACGTCTCTTTATGTCTGTCTCCACGTTGGTTGAGTGTGGAGTAAGTGCATATGAGAGCATGAGGGTGGGAATGGATGTTTGTATCTGTGTGTGCCTGTATGTCTGTGTCTATATGTCAGGTTGGGTGTCAGGCGCCACCTCTCTGGGGACATCTCAGGCCCTCCAAGGTTTGGAGGCCTATCTCCCCCTACCACCACTTCCCCTGCCAGTGGCGGACCCCCTCAGACATCGGTGCGTTGGTGGTTCTTTGTGTCCGGGGATGGGCGTCCAGGTACACACCGGCTCACTCCTTGGCGGCCGCTTATTGGGGCCTGGAGCCTGGGGCTCGCTCGGGCCACTTCGGAGGTGGGGTGCCCCCGGCCTCTCGGCCTGGGGCTCGGTCACTCAGGCGCAGCTGGCTGCCGGCGGAGCTCACGGGCGCGTCACTGCAACTCCCCCTGGCTTCTGCTCCGCGGCTGCTGAGTGAGCCCTCATCTGGGACTCTCCTCAGCTCTTTCTGGGACAGTGGCGCGGCTGCCCCTCTGTTGGTCTTCCTTGGTCTCTTGTGTTCTGGGGGCCTCTGGATGTCTGGAGTTTTGATCTCCTCCACACCTGCTTCATGCCCTGGAGGACGGGGCTGTGGCCCCCCCACACCTTCTAGCAGATCATTACATGAAGGAACCTTTTAAAAAACAAAAAACAAGCGCGTCCATGCTCACAGGTGTACACACGGGTGATCACACCCACAAACTACACCCTTTTTGGCTCCTACCTCAAAGCACACTGTGTTCTGTTGATCTTATGTGCTGCACAATAATGTTTAATATTTAGTATTTACTGTCATATTCCCATATATCATTGTGATGTTGTTTATTCTATTACTCTTGTTCTCTTCTGCTTGTTTTCTTTTTTCTTTCTCAGCAGGTGATCCAGGTGATTGATATATGCATTTTTTTTTCTCTGCCCGTTCTGTTGGTTTTTGTCTTTTGCCCTTCTCCCCCGTCCCTCTTCTCAGCTGTTTCTCTTTCCCTCTTTCTTTCTCCCCTTCTTTCCCCCAGTCAAGTCTGTCCCGTATTCAGTAAGTGAAAATAAAATAAACAATAAAAGGTGAATCAAATGGACCATTACGGCAAGGCTGGGATGGTCAATTTGGTAAAGTAAATCCGTTGGGCATCTTTCTTTGCCTTTAGACAACAATTCTGATGGCAAAAGAGCCAAACGGGACAGGCAAAAAAAAAAAAAAAAAAAAAAAGGTGATGATTTCTTCTCAGTGAGAGGCAGCTTGGCAGCAAAAACAGTCTTAAAATTGCCAGTCAGTATAAAAGAGCTCCTCTGAACGTCCCTGGTCTTAGTGAGAGAATTCGTTCTTATGGTAGAGTCTATTTTACTTACTGCGGTGTCCTGTGCTGCTGGTCTGATAACAACTGTCTCGACCAGTACAGCAGGAGAAAGTGGAAGTGTCGTAGGGGGATGATGGCGAAGGTACCGTTTCTTCCTTAAGGGTGGATAGAGCGATTTGGCAATAAACATTGGCGAAAAATGCTGCTGGCGCTGAGAACACCAAGTGGCGAGGGCTTCTAGGAGGACAGCTGAAGCTTCCTTCCCCGACCCGCCCATGCCAAACAGTTCAAAGCTGAGCCTCACTCTCAGATCTGTTATTATTTGTTTTAGTCCGCTAATATCCAGGAAACCGACAGTGGGGATAGTGGACGACAAAAAATGATTTAAAAAAAAAAAAGAAAAGAAAAATCGACCTCCAGCTGCCTCTTGTAGGGGTCCGCAGCGTGGATTATCCTCCCGTAGTAATCCCACAGCTGCATGAGATACTCACCCTCTGAGGCGAAAAGTGAGTCCACTGGATCCATGCTGGTCGTGTCGTTCTGTCAGGGCTCTATGTGCAGGCGGAGATGAGGATCCAAATGCAGGACTCTGAGACAGAATTGTAACTGAAAATCTCAGCTTTATTGCAGGCACAAAACAAAAACAGAAACCAAACCGTGAAAACACAAACTGGAACACACAGGGAATTCTGAGGGTATGACACAACACTGACACAAAGAGTCTAAGGAGCTTGGAAAAAAAAAGTGTCTGGACTTCTTTAAGTTCCTTGAAGACGTTTCACCTCTCATCCGAGGAGCTTCTTCAGTTCTTAGGGTCAAATGGTGGAGAGTCCCAGATTTAAACCCAGTGCGAGTTTCCCCCCAAAGAGGGACAAAGGACCCCCTGATGATCCTCTACCTAATCACATGAGCCAAGGTGTGAAAACTGGTGTGGGTCACAATCAGCCAGGGTTTCGGGTGAGCTCATTGTGAAACCTGGCCCCACCCGCTTCAGATCTAAACTCCGAAACCATCTCAGAGACGAAACTCACCCTCAGGTCTGATCCTAAACACCTTTTTACACAAAGGACACTGACACCTCTCACTGATATCTCAGTGTTAACTGATGCAGTTTTTGCAGAAGTTGTGTCCACATGGTGTGGAGACTGGATCAGTGAAGACATCCAGACAGATGAAGCACAGAAAATGTCTTCAGATAGAAGACAGCTGGCAGCAGACATGTCTGCACTCTGAGTGAGAAAGAAAAGAAAATGTTTTTATTTAAAATTCAGTTTTAATTCTATTTAAAGAGGACTTCTTCTGCTTTTCCTACTTTCCTGTCACATGTCTCCTGTTCCAGTGGTGGATGTTCATGCTAAACATGACCAAAGTTTTAAATAATGTAATCGAGTAATCCGTGTGAGCCCAAAGTTTACACTTCAGACTGCTCTAAAAACTCAGTTTTACACAGTTTTTTTTAAACTGTTAGATCTGTTTGATGACAACACCAGTTGTGGGTGTTAGACAGTATCATGAGTTCAAAAGGGTGATGTTGAATGTTGTCAGTGTAAATACTCAACAGTCAGAAGAGAAAGAAGAATTCTGGAGTAGGTGGATTAAGTGGTACAGGGTGTCTCCAGTGGGGGAGAGAGTGCTGATTGGAGCAAACTTTAATGGACATGTAGGTGAACGGCATAGAATTATAGAGGTGTTGAGGAGATGCTGGATATTTATGATGTTAATGAGAGAGAAAAGGAAGGACAAATGGTGGCGGAGTTTGTGAAAAGGATGGAAATATTTGTGAACACATATGAGATGAAGGAGGAACAAAGGAGTAGAGGAATATGTCCACAGTTAGACTACATCATAGGCAAAAGGTTCAATATGAAAGGGGAGACATTAGGGGAGAATGTTGATTGGCAGCAGTGGTGACTTTGGACACCAAGAAGAGGAAGAATGTGAAGGTAGAGCAAAGTACCGAATGATGGAAGTTGAAGAAGAAAAAATGGTCCATCTGTCCTCTTGCTGTGTTGTTGCTCTTTCTCTTCTTTTCCTCTCCTACCTTCTTCTACCTGTTCATTCTGTGCAGATAACCTGGAGATCATTGATAAGGAGACTTTGGTTTCTGAGAGATTCTGTGCAAAAAGGAACTGTTGAATTGTCTGTGTGTTTGGAACCTGGACTTGACTATGCAAAACTTTTACCTGAGCTTTTGTGAACCTTAAATTTTAAACAGAACTTTGTTAAACTTTTTTCTAGAGTCCTGCATTTGACTCCAACCTGTTTGGTGGCCCCGAAATAACAATATAGCCAAGATATGGATCTGTGACTAAATGACAACGTTAACAATCAATGTGAATGAACAAAGTGAACTGAAGATTTGTGCTGTACCAGTAAATTATGATGAGTTGCACTTACCAGTGTTTGTAAAGACGGCTGCGTTATTGAGGAAAACCCGTTGATCCAGTTGATCCTGAGAGTAGACATTTAGCTGCATGCTTCTTTGTCTCTAGATGATGATCCACATTTGGACTTTCAAACTGTTCAGTCATAATTATCTGTACTCACCAGTGTTGGAGAGAAGCTCCGTTGTGCTGTTATGAAAGGATCAGTGAGCCCAGTTTAATGTTCCTTTGGAAAGAAACTGATTCTTTTCAAGTGAAACTCTGTTGTGACACAATTTCATCTGGTAAATGTTGGAATGCCATCCATCTAGAGTTTTGTGTTGACTCATGCCGCACCTTTGCTGGCTGGTTGGATTCCTCCTCAGAAACATTTGCTTTTTTTTTTTTTAATTCATATTTTTATTAAGGTTTCAAAAGCAGGCATTCACAGTATGTACATCATGTAAGCATTCTTCATACTTAGGTTATCTGCCTTAAATACTGAAATAGTATTTTAATTTACATCCAAGTCATAAGGGAAGAATACTTACAACGATAGAAGTAATTGAAACCATCACATAATCCGAAAATCAAAAAACAAAAAACAAAACTAACAAACCTAAGAAAAGAGAAAAAAAAACAAAACAAAAAAAAAAAAAAAACACGGATGTGTTGGTATGGGGTGATCCTATAAATATATATACATACATCATAATTATTGGTTTGTAATAGTAAAATCTGGCCTATGAGGCGTGATATATTTAACCCAGTTTTCCCAATATGATGTAAATTTCTCCAGCTTGTGGTTAACAGAAGCTGTTATCTTTTCCATGTTATAAATTTCCATTGTGATTTCCATCCATGTACTTATGTTTGGGCTCTCTGGGGATAACCATTTTCTGGTGATATTCTTTTTACAGGCCACCTCAGAAACATTTGCAGTGCTCAAGTCAGTTTATTTTAATGGGAATTAGAATCTCAATCCAACATTTACAATGCACTGCATCAGTTCCTAAATTGTTGAACAACTAAAGACAAAAAGTTAATCACCTTTAAGCCAATCACAGCTCAAGATTAACTGTAAATTATTCAAATGAGAGAATTCATGTTTGTCAAAGAAGTGGACTTTGCTTGTCTTTGTATTCTTTGTTTGATTCCTAATTTGTGAAAGAGGAGAATTTACATTTGGTCTTTTCAACCAGCATCATCATGATCACCTGTGCTGGACAGAAGCCCTGCTGTGCTTTGTAGCAAAATGTTCAATGAGCTCAGTTTCTCATTCCTCTAAACAGAAACTGAATTTCTTATGCTGCATCTCTCGCTTTCAGGTTCACTTCTGAATTTCTAGTCAGGTGAGACCCAGTGTTTACCAGTAAAGATTCAAATGTAGTCTGATTTCAACTGAATTTCGACCTCTGCCTATGGTGCCTGCAGGTATTTATGGACCTTCAGCTGTGGAAAGGAGTTTCAACTCATCATGGCCATGAATCCAATGGTAATCTTATGCTTTTAATGATTTCCTTGAACTGTATGTTTTTGTTTTTTTAATGATTGTACAGCATACACCTTTAATAATTTCAAAAACCAAGAAGTTTCAATTTATTTTCGATTTTCTCTAATTCACATATGGTCAGAAGTTTACATACAGCCTCAAATATGAACATACATGCCCATTAATATCTGGTTAAATTTTTAGCAGCTGCACCTACGGCATCAATTTCATAATCCTACATCACCTTGTTCTTGAGTGAACATTCAAAAACTTTGGTGTTTATGCTGTCTGCCTGCAGAGCAGGGTGACAACAATATTTCATCAGCCTTTTACAATGACGGGTAATAAAAACAATTTAAAAGCTTATAAAATGGGAAGAATTTTCCTCCACTTGTCCTTTAAATCTATTAATATTTAGTTGAAATTTGCTCTTCATTAGATACCTGTGACCAAGATTAAATTGAGTTTAGACGTCAAATGAATTCGTAGAAAACTGGACCTGGATAAAAAACACAAATGTTGTAATAAAGACAATAGAGAAAAGAAGTCTGATAGTTTATTTCAAGTTCTGCGAAATCTATCACAGGTGAAAGAGAACCAAACATGTAAATATATACAGTCATACACAGGGAAATAAACAGAATATAAATACTGTGTAGCAAGAAAGGAAACTAACCAACTAAAAAAACCAAACTGGAGCCATGCACTGTAAGTCGTTTGAATGGGGAAAAAAAAAAAGCTTGAAGCGTATTTACAGCATCATTAAAAGGTTTTCTTCTCGCCTTCAGAAGCAGTGAATCATAGTGTTAGTACAGGTTAGTATTGGACAGAACAACCAGGTGTATTGCAAGAAATCTTTCCTCAAAGGCACTCAATCAGGAAATCAAAATAATGTTCTCAAATCTTAATTTCAAGTTGACTACATTTAACGATTCCTGTGACACACTCATGCAGACGCAGTTTCAAGTTACACTGTAGATTGAAATAAAGGGAACTGAGTTTTAGTTGCCAAAACTGTAGCCTAAACTGCAGCAAGTTTAACACCGGATCAGCACCACTGGACTGGACACGCTATGGAGGACTTCGACATTCAGTTCAGAGGGAAACGCTGATCAGATTCTCAAAGCTGAGAAGAGTGACAACGGCCACTGGTACAGTACATTTAACAGTCCAAGTAATGTGTCGGAAGAGATTCAGTAAGGCCTGGAAACATCCTTCACTTTTAAAGACATTCTGGGAAATGTTTGCTTTTTACTGAGAGTCAGACGTATATGCAGGAATGTGCAGAAATAAACACTGGGACCCTCGAGAGGGTGGGTATAGCATTTTGGAAGAACAGAAAGCATTTTTATTTCTACATGCATCCGACAACACACTACCTCTGAAGATGTAAACACAGATTCCATATTGGCTTCACTTTTCAGCCCCAGAGGTTGGAAGTAAAACTAATGCTGAAACTGAAAATCCTCTAATGTGTGCTAGAGGCAGTGTCCCCATAGACTACTGTGGTAAAATGTCCAAATTTATAGCTGAAGTAAACATCTTCACAGCTGCTACAAAAACAGTTTTGGTCAGAGCAAGAGCTGCAAAGTTTTGTAGGTATTGTAATTTCATAAAAACCAGACTGACAGACAAAGCTTGATTTCACTGAGAAATTCCACTAGTTTAAAGTAGAGACCATGCTACACTGGGATCACCTGTTTCACATGTATTAAGGCGTGGCCTATCTGCTTGATGGCCAGATGGTGTGTCACAGGCAGCTATAGGTTTTAGCTGTCTGGTAGACTTCACCTCAGCCTATTGGAGTTCCTAAACTGGACCTCTGGCTTGAGGTGATTAATATATTTGGATAATAAATAGAATCACATCATCAGCATGTAGTGGCAGTTTGTGCTCAGTCCCTTTTGGAGCATTTTAATGCAGTTATCTGACACATGATATGCATTGTGTTGCTGTGATTAGCTGTTCAAGAAGTTTTCGTTTTACAGAGTCAAATTCTAGGATTTTACTTGGATGTTCCTTAGCACTGTCTACTATTGTATGTTAGTTAGTGAAAATGTAGTTAAATTAAGCTAAATGCTTAGAAAAATCAGATAAAGTTCTGACATTCTTGTAAATATCTAAAATTTAGCTTGTAATGATGGATGATCTGTAATGTTCGGATCCCCACGCAAGCCATTTCTACACAAGGGAAAAGGGTCCAAATTTACAGAATGGAATCTCTGTAATCTCATCTGACTCTCAGCAAGAAAACAAATCACTTTGCTGGAAATGTTGGATTATTTCTCATCTTCTGCCCCCTCTGGAGCGTTTGTTTGGACTCACTTAGTGTGCGTGATGGGCGGAGTTCAGCACCAGGAAAGTGCAATCAGTCAGTCGATCAATCACTATTAAAAATTTCAGTCGTTTTTCCATCGTCATCGCTTCACCTACACTTCCTGCTGAGATAAAGTACATACACCAGAGTGGTTAGGCGCGTTTGTTAGTATTATAATAAGCAGCAGAAGGTTTAATTATAGGTGCGCTTATTTGAAAATGACACTTTTTTACACTGACCGGCGGAGCGTCTCAAAGGAGGACCTAAATGGGAATCTACAGTGTTTCCACAAGGAAATCCCAGCTGGATTTCTTGAAGTTTATTGCTAATGTCCACTCTGTTTCTTTTTTTACCACTGGCACTTCACCATTCAGCAGTTCAGCATTGTCGCGCTCATGTAGTAGCATCTAATGATTCAGATCGTCAATCTTTCCCACAGGTTTGTCATTCACATTTTAAAGGTCAAAAAAGTGACTTACATTCGATTTGGGAGCCGCTGATGCAGAGAGCACGGCCGCTAATACTATTTCTGAGATATTTAGGCCTTTATTTTGACCTTCAGCTTGAGCTTTAATATATATATTACAGTATTTTGGAATGAAAGTCCCCTAATCACAGTAGTCTAAACTTGACAGCAGTCATCAAAACTAATCAACTCCCAGTTTAACCCAAGCTGGGCCGTTCAATTCACAGGAGAGAGCAACACTGCTGTCATTACAGTGGTTTTAATTAGGAGCTGATTGACCTTTTAGTTTTTGACAGCCACTAAAAACCCACCATAGCTGAAAAAAAAATTAAACTTATGTGACACTCATCAGCTTGATTTTCCATTTAAAACTCAATAAAAGACAATTTAATCTTTTTTGTTCGTTATATCAGTCTCATATTTACGTAGGACGATGAGAAGCTTTCTACCTTTGGCCTGAAAAAAAAAAAAAATCATAAATCTGTATTTAATTATTGTCTCCTTTTGGTCACAAAATGTGCATTTTTTTTATTAACATTTACAAAGTGAGTTCAGTCTTTACGTTGTCTAACATAAATTAGATGATGGTGAGGATATTTACAGTCCAAATGAGTGAACGACCAAAGCAATCACCAAAAATATGTTTTCTTTGGAATTTTTCTTATTGTGGTCCTCAGTCTGTCAAGCTGACAGTCATTTTTTACATTTTTTAATAAATAAATACTTCTTTTTTTTTTTTTTTAAATAAGAAGATGGATTAGTGCTATACTTGAAATTAGTGATAATATTTAAATGTTTGTGTGTAATTGGAAAGTATTGCTTTAAGTGTCCTGGTTCTTATATCTACTTTTATGAAAGTATGCATTTAAAGTTCTGACCGGAAATAGGGGAAAAGAAGAAAAGCTCTCCTTAAATTTAGGATCAACCCAAAAAAGTACTGGGCAGACCATCCATCCATCCATCCATGTTCTACAGTTGTGTGCAAAATTTCCTTCCTATCACAACTTAAAAGAAATCTTTGTCTTTCAATAAATCTGCCTGCTATGTTCACATCAGCAGAAATGCTACAGAGAAATCGACACGTGTTTAGGTCAGTATTTTCTGCTGCCGAGTTATCTTTGCGTCATATGTAGAGATCTGTAATGAAAGCTTAAATGAAGTCACATTTTATGTTGATAACTGGAACACATATTTAAACATAAATATTGATAATGATGATTTAAAGACTAATTACACTATTTTTCAAACTTTTTCTAACAATTAGAAATGAAGTCCAACGCAGTATTTTAACAGCTTGTTTCTCAAACACTGCAATATATTAAAACCTTCTTAAAAACAACATTTATATAAATAAAAGGCAGCATTAAATTTCAAAACTTCCTAAACTAAAGTTAAGATTACTTAAATCCTACAATCAGCTCTTCAACATGCTTCTGTAAGCTGTTTAATCAGCTGAAATTTACCCTGCTGCTGCTAAAGCTTTTATTGTGAAAGTCACGTATACAAGAAAGTGCTGTTCACGCGCATGTAGGACAAATCTAATTTCCAACACTGAATATTAAATCTGTGCAGAGTGGTCTGTCTCTTTCAAACCTCCACCTCATCTCCAACAGCTCATTTAGACAGCTAACTAAAGCAAACCTGTGATTTCAAAATAACTCTCACTCACAAGTCTAGTTCTTCATCTAAAAACACGGCCGTTTCCATTTGACATTTTTTTTCCAATTCAGGTAGAAAACTGATCTGTGAGGTGAAATATTTAGCCTTGACTATTAAATGGAAATCTAACTGATGAGTGCCACAAAAACAGAAATAATTTGTTCCTTCTTTTTCACACCTTAAAAAATGACTTTAAAATATAAACACTGCTGTTTTCTGCTGGTTCTCGGGCCCAGAACAATAAAACTTTGCTGATTTGTAGTGCTTAAAATCATTGGCCAGCCAAATGATCAATCACTGTAAACTGAGACGAGCTTCACATCTTTTGAAATAGATTATTCCAGGACTGAGTGCAACCCCGTCGATTCTCCCATCGCACTCACAGAGGCATGAGCCCATTTTCAAAATAAAGCTTGTGTTGATCTTTCGATTATCTCTGGGATTCAGCCTTTTAAAGACCGTAGTGCCACTTTCTGTAACAACTCATTCAAATGTTAAAAACTGGAAAACGTCCCATCGATGAGGCAGTAGTTCACGAAGGAGACTCGCGCTCACTCAAAGCTCTTTACATTCAATAAAAGGTTTGATGTGTCAAAGCAAAACAGTGTCCAGGAAGTGGATTAAAGGTACTAAAAAGGAATAAAAATACTGACAGAAGGAGGAAGCTACACTGCAAAAACTCTCCTCTTCAGGTCCTTCATGGTTCCACGATCTCCTCGGCTTCAAACTGCACCTCACATCCAGGAGATTAAAGACGACGATGATGAGATGAGGAAGAGGAGATCTTGGTTTCAGGCACACGGCCTCTAAAAATTGATCATTTCCATACTGGAAGATGGAAGATGAAGTCTTAAGGCTAATGCATCTAGTGGTGGATCTTCATGAAACGTCTCAAAAGCCAGGGTCACCCTACCTCCAAAAAACGAGCTGAACTTTATGGATGATGGACATGAAACTGGAGCCGTGACAGCATGAGCTCCTCAGGGACTTCAGCTCCATCAGCAGCTGAAGGAATGAGATGGAAGATGGTTTGGGAAACAGAAGCTGGTCAAGAAGATGAGGTGCCAGGCACCTGGTCCTACAAAGAAACTGATGATGATCCCACTGGTGGTGACGTCGCCCCTCAGGTCGATCACCGGCTGATGGAATGAAACCGTTTATAAGCGTGTCTGCGAGGATGGAAGCTGCAGGAGTTAGTAGGAGGAGATGTCGGAGGAGCTGCTGCTGTTGCTGGTGGAGGTCTGCGCCCGCTTGATGTACAGGTTCAGCAGCTTCATCTGCAGGAGGGAAACAGCGGCGCGGTCAGAGGACTCCAAGAGCTCTGCAGATAATCTAAAGCTCACTGCTCTTTAAACACTATACTAAAGTTAAGTTATTGTAACAAAACTTGATTTATATGACAACATTCAAACAGGTAAACACAGTTTAGGTTAGTTCACAATTAAGAAAAAAAACACTGGGAAATTTATGAAAAAAAAATATAAAAATGCAAGAAAAATACTGTTAAACAGATAAATTTATGAGAAAGATTTACTAAAAAAAATTGTCAAAATTATGAAAAAAGAGCAAATATCTGTCAAAAATTGAATATTATTAAGAAAAAATTTAAAAATTAAAAGCTTTTGTCAAACTTACAAGAAAAAGATTTACTCACAAAAATAGTGAATTTAAAAGAGGGGAAAAACAGGCAAACTGCACGATTGCAAACGCCCTTTCACTGTACTTTTAAAGACTTAATATTTCTGCGGTGAATCGTCTCTACGTGTAGGATGCCGTTTCAGCTGTGTAGTCTGAAATACCTTGCTGCCGGTCAGCTGAGCCAGGTAAGGCTTCAGCTCCTCTCCGATCACAGAGTAGATGGCCACCAGGCAGAAGACGCTGGCCTTCCTCACGCTGCTCTCAGTGTTGTCGTAGCCCTGAAACAGCAGAAGGAGAGACTGATATCAACACAATTGAAACAAAGAAGAGTTTATCTCACCGATGACTGTGTGAATAATTTCTGGGATAAAGCTGATCATACGGCAGAGGAAATTAAAAAGATATTTCAATATGTGTCTAAATTCAGTCTTTTCAGGTACAACATGAAACACACGAGTGCTACTGACACTAGTTTTATTTCAGTATAAAAAACTGTCTAAAGGCAGTCTCGGTCTATTCGTGTGCTGCATGGTTATCTTACCTGTACAAGTCTCTGGATTTTAACCATATTGTATTCTTGTGTTTGTAATAACACAGTTTAACCATTTTTAAGTGTTTTCATTTACTCAAACATTAAATACATTTCAGTTCACACATCCTGCATACTGGAGCCCAAATGGTGGATACAAGTCCGTAACATGAGCTAATCTTGCGTGTTCATGAGCAGTTAAAGCATCTACAAATTTAAAGAATGAAAAACCTGCAGGAGTCCGGGGATGATGTCGGGCAGCAGCTGGTGCAGCGGCTCTCTGGTGATGCGTTCGATGGCCCTCGTCTGCATCTTGATGGCGGCCAGGTTGATGGGGTAGTCGGCCGTCTGCACGATGGGGCAGAGCACCTTGATGCACTGCTCGGGGTGGATGGAGCCCGCCAGCGTGGAGGCCGCCTCCTCGGCCGCCCGCACCACCTTCAAAAGAAGAAAGGAGCGCCATGAGGGTCAGAATCACAGGAAGACCGGAGGAGTGGCCTCTGGTTTCTTTTTCATCCTCACCTCCTTGTGCGAGTCTTTGTGGGCCTCCAGCATCTTCATGATGGTGAGCTCAGCGTAGTTCTTGAAGCGGGCGGGCTGGTTCCTCAGAATCTCCTTTAGGACTCGCAGGGCGAGTGCCCGGATTGTGTGCTGGGACAGCGAGAGGAAACAAGTCACTCACAGGACATTTACAGCAGTGGGGAAAAAAATCAAAAACAACGGAAGCCTCGCGTCCTCACGTCTTTGTCTCCCAGCGTTTCGAGCAGGAGCAGCAGCATGGTCTTAAAGTGCTCTTCCCACACCACCAAGCTGTCCTCCCGGGCCACCTTCAGCATCTCCAGCAGGGTCCCCCGGCGCTCCTCAGGGCCCCGCTCCCCTGCCTGGCCCTGGGAGAGCTCCTTCAGCAGCTCTCCGACCAGCTCCAGCTGCTCAGCAGCCCCGGCTGTAGGTGGAGGGGAAATAGGTAGTTTTTAAAAAAAAGTGAGAACAAAGATCAAATAAATAATTTGTTCACCTCTGAGGTTTTCTGGTGAGTTTACCTGGGAAACCTTTGGGGTTCAGGATCTTGTTTTCCACACTTTCCTGCCGGCGGCCTGCAGAGTGGGACGGGAAAGACAGAAAAACTGAATCTTTACCGACGCAGCAGGACACACACTCCTGCACAGCTTTTGTCCTAAGGTCCCACCTTCTCGCAGCTGCTCCACAGCGTCCTCGTACAGCGCCTCCTTCAGCGCAGCTTTATCCATCGTACTGATGCCGTCCGTGTAGTTGTATGGGTTGTACTCTCTGAAGCGCGGGCCGGCGAAGGATCGAGGAGACGGCGTGTTCAGCAGAGAGGTCTTGTTGTCCAGGGCAGTGCGCCCGCCCTCCACTGCATCACCGCTGGGACGAGGTTCGGAGTCCGAGGAAGCCCCGCCTCCAGTCTAAGATTCAGTGACAGCGGAGCAGATGAGTTATTCTGGAGTCTTTACTCCAAAATAAAATAATCTTTTTTTTTTTTCTTTTTGACCAAAAAAAAAAAAACAACCCAAAAAAAATAATCTGTATTTGAATATGTTTAACAGTTATTTCAGTTATCTGCCCTCTGGTTCCTCCCTGTAACTCCTCACCATAACGCCATCCTTCTTGCCGTCCCGCCTCAGCGGTTCCACCAGGTCCTCCTGGCTGCGGAAGCTGAAGTTCTGGATGGCCTCGGTGACACCGCGCAGCGAGCTGTAGATCTCCTCGGAGTTCAGGTTCTCGCTGTCGTACTCCAGCATGCTGCAGCACGAGACAAGTCCAATGGGCATTTTAGACAGGATGTAGGCAACATCGTCAGGGGATCGTCACTTAAAGGGAGAGTTCATTGCAAAATCAGATTCACATGTTTTTCCTCTGGCCTGTAGAGCGTGTTATCCATATTTACCTGGAGCTGTAGAGGCGTCGGCCCCAGCACTAAATCGCCCTGAGCTGCTCCAAGCACCAAAAACACATTTGGAAAACTCAGCAGTAATGACTCCAGACCTCTTTGGGCTTTTTGGTTTTTTATATCCCCAAACACAGAGGTACTTTCATCCATTACATCATGTTTATCCAGGATCTTCAAAGCAGGATTTTCTTGTATGCAATTGGAATTTAATGCTATAAATATTTTTCTTTCCCTACAAACTAATAGTTGTCCCCATTTTACTTTGGTGGTCAGTTAATCCACTCGAGGTTTGAAGAAAACTGGTGTTTAGATCAGACTGTGCTGTGTTACTTTTTGTTTGTCTTGTAATAAATTTCTTAAGAAAAACTTTAAAGTTACAGTTTGTAAAAACTCACCACTAGATGTCAGTA
Source organism: Rhamphochromis sp. 'chilingali' (assembly GCF_963969265.1). Classification (NCBI taxonomy): domain Eukaryota; kingdom Metazoa; phylum Chordata; class Actinopteri; order Cichliformes; family Cichlidae; genus Rhamphochromis; species Rhamphochromis sp. 'chilingali'. Next base: position 25,636,426 of record NC_137931.1, read on the forward strand.
GGCTGCAGAAACGGAGTTCTGTTTTCTTACCCCTGACATGTTCAGTGCTTAATTCTAGCTACAGTGGCCACTGTAGGACAAACAGCTCTGTCTGCTGATCATCTGTAGTGAGTGTAGGCTGTCAGTCAGCCTCAGCTGTCGATATGTGTCCACATCTATTAACTCTGGAGGAGGGTATAAAACTTGTGTGAAAGTAGTCCGATACGAGTCGATATAAAGGACATGTGAAACTTGTCTCTGTCTCCTGCTGCAGTTAGCTGCTGCTAGTAAAACTTTGAACTTTGAAGTGGAGCGTTAATGTTAACGCTGTCTGGCAGGTGTGAATGCCAGAGAGGCCGAAAAAGATGACTGGAAAGTTACTGAGGGCTTGTGTCTGTTTACAAGGAATGAGAACCTCGATCAGCGCAGGAGACGTGTGGGAACAGTCGATTAAATCAGAGGATCACTGCCCACATAACTGCTTCTAGAAGGACATTTAATCATCAATATATCCAAAGCATCAAAACAGTGGAGATGAATAAAGAGCACCACAGGTCAGAGGAAGAACGTGTGCCTCTGTCTTTGAGGTGGACTGTCCCTCTAAGAGACGGGTGGAAGTACAGAGGCTCTTCTTCTTAACAGCACCTATGATCCCTTTAATGTCAGCGACATGAAGCAGCTCCATTTTCATCTTGAAGATTGTGAATGACGACTGAGGGCATTTTCCTTGACATGGATCAAACACAAAAGCATCTGCGTGCCAAACAAATTAGTCAAATCTTGTACCAAGGGATGGTTTGTCCATGACCAGGAAACAGGAAGTGCAGAGCCGTGCATGTTGACGAGCGCACGCGGACAGATGAGAGACAGAAGGAAAGCCACCTTTCAGTCACCATGACGACAAAAAGAAAAACAGACACACGAAGCTGATGGAGGCACCGAGGCAGCAGAGGTGACGACAGACTGATGGAAGCTCGAGGTTTCACAGAGAACTCCAAAATATCTTTAAAAATAAGCTTAGAAATCCATTCATCACTACAGAGACAGATCCAACTGTTAAACTGTGAAACCCCGTACAGAGGAGGGAGGAGGAGGAGGGGGAGGAAGAAGGGTTACCTGGGTGAGTAAGCTCGCCGCAGGGCCTTGAGGGAAGAGTGGGCAGTGGGTGGAGGAAGAGGGGAGGGGAAGGGTGGAGGAGGGAACTTGGAGAGGCCGTCTGCGCTCCAACCCCACAGCCGACTGCGACCAGCCGGGGAGGAAGAGGTGGAGGAGGAGCCCGGAGAGAAGAAGAGATGTGAAAAGAGTGGAAGATAAGGAGAAGCAGTGCTCTCAGTCAGAGTTAGTACAGGCGGAGGGATCATTAGTATGACAGCTGTGAGGAAACCTGCTGATTGGCTGAGAGGAGAAAACGTCTAAAATCACACGAAGCTTCAGGAAGAGACGCACGGAGCCGAACATGAGCCTAAAATTCTGACGTTCTTTTAAAACAAAGCATCAAACCGCAAGTTTAGACTTTGAGCTTTGGCTCTGATTTTGAGCTCTTCAATGGCTCCACAGTGGAGTGGTCAACATCTAAACTCTGTGGCGACCCCTCAGTGCAGCTTTACACTCCTCTGTTAACGAGCGAACAAAGAGAAGACACGGGGAAATACGCCCGCTGCGTTATAACCTGAGCTTCAAAAGAAAAGTCTGGACGATGGCAGAAATGAAGGATGAACTGCTGAAGCCAGAATTTTATCTGTGTGGATAAAATTATACACAGGAAACGTGGTTTGAATTTTAGGTGTGGCGATGGCGGGGCCGTTTCTGTACCTGGGGGAAAGGCCGCCGTGGGAGCAGTTTGTGGGGGAGGTCAGCGGGCTGCTGCGGCTGCTGGGCTGTCGCAGGGGCGTCCGACCTGCCGAGTTACTGGGAGACGCCTGCGGATCCATGAAACAAAAGTGTCTGGATTTAATGTGAGAACATTTGGAAAGCCACAGCTGTGATGATGTAAGGATAAGAGGAACAGCACACATACAGAAACTACTATATTTATCAAAACAAGTGTGTTTGTGCATCTATACAACACAAACAACAAAAAAGCCTAAAACTCTTCTTTAAAATGATTATTTTGTCTAATCAATAATCTTAAAGTCAATTACAAACATCTACAGCCATGTGACATATTTATTGTTTGAGTTAAAGTCTTAAAGTGTGTTACGATATTAGTTATCAAGGTCAGGCTACGATGATCTATCAATATATTCTGATATGGATCAATAAATAAAGGAATAAGACCTCCTGGAAATAAAATCTTTAAAAAAACATCCTGAAAGAATGTTGTTTAAATGAATCTGAATGCAAACATCTCCATATTTGAGCCTGTGTGTGTGTGTGTGTGTGTGTGTGTGTGTGTGTGTGTGTGTGTGTGTGTGTTACCATGCTGATGCTGCTGTTGGCACTGGCGTTCCTCAGGTGGTTGTGCAGCAGCTTTGTTGTCCCGTCCTGGAAGGTTTTGGGCAGAGCACCCAGCAGCATGGTGAACTCTGGAGTGTTCAGCTCAAAGAGGGCGATCAACACCACCTGGGCTGCCTGCACACACAAAGAAAACATGTTACACATCACTTTACTGACGTTTAATGACTGTCACTGCACTGATTTTGGCACTGAACATGAAGAAAAGCTTTCGCTCTGTTATAAAGGACAGCCAGAAGTAAATTAACCTGTTTGAAATAAAACAAAATATTGTTTTGCAGCATTTTATTGCAACAGTCAGCCGCACTGAAGCACCATGCAGACGTGAATGATACCAGATAATGCTGTAGTTCAAAATAAAAGCTTCCTGTTAGTCACAGGAATTTTACATGATGCTTTAGTTTCACTTTTTCCAAAATAAAAGCATCTAGCTATTTATTGCATGACGCTTAGGCTACGTTCACACTGCAGGCGAAAGCGAAACTTTTTTGACCCTATGCGACCCATATGCGTTCATGGCATGACAGTGTGAACAGCACAAATCCGATATTGTCAAATCCGTCCTGGGTCACTTTCGTATGTGGTACTGAATCCGATACATATCTGATGTTTTAGAAAGCGACTGCTGTTTGAACGGTCATGTCGCATTAAATCCGTCTTTTATGTCACTGACACAAGACAGACGCCAATTATCAGCGCCGGAGAAGACATCGTGAACGCTTCCTGGCCATCCCGTGTAGATGTCAGTGAAACTGTTGGGAAGACAACGTTGGAGAAACGTGAACATTTTATTTGTGCTGTATAATCTGCAGATTCTGACAGAAATCAGCAACTATCCTTTGAAGCACCGCTCCTCTAAAACAGCAATAAGGATCATTATTAGGCCATATGTAAATAACAAAATAACTTTATAACTTAAAGCAAAATTGGGAAACGAAACGTCCGAAACAAGTCTTTATATTAAGGGCCATCAGTCAAACAATACTGTTTGCTCTGAGTCTAAACAGAGCACGTTGTGTGTGACGTCGTCTTTTGCGGATGCGGGCCGCTTTGAGGGTTCACACTAGAGCACGTTTGCTGTCACATTTTATTTGCAGTGTGAACGAGCAGACAAAAAAATCAGATTTGATCAAAAAATCGGAATTGAGCATTAAGACCTGCAGTGTGAACGTAGCCTTAGATACTTCAGTGTTGTGGGACTTTTAAAGTAAAAGTCCCCAGTTAATTTTAGACCTTTAGACCTTCAGACCTTCAGAATAAAAGCCTTCAATTTCATGCACAAGTTTATCAGCATGCTTTAATGCCCAGACCTTTTTTTGTTTTTAAGTAAACCTGTTTACCTCCAACCTTTCAACAGTTAGTAACAGACAAAGTCCAGCAGTAACAAAAACTGTACCACAATTTCTCCACAAATTAAGACAGAGTGCTTTCAAAGATTAAATCCTCGCACAGAGAAATCAACTCTGAGTAAACATGGCTTCAGCCGTGTTCACTTATTATAACCCTGGCTTCCACTTTAAAGTGGACCTATTGTGCACCATATTTTAATTCTGGGCTTTGCATGATTTACAGTTCAAAATATTCTTTGTTTATTTTATTCTAGTTTGTCCACAATTAAGCCAGCTTTTTTCTGATTGGCTGCCCTTTGCAAACTCAAGGTTTGAACAGCAGGTGGGTGGAGCTTCTGTGACAAAAAACCCCCCAAAAACTGAGAGTTTGGAGCAATTTGACCTTTTGTTAAGTGCCAGGATTTATACATCGGGGAAACCAAACAACCACTGGCAAAGCTGATGGCACAACACAGAAGAGCTACCTCATCAGGCCAGGACTCTGCAGTCTAGTCACACCTACAGGCCAGTGGACACTCTTTCAAGGATGAGGTTGTACACATCCTCAAAGTCAAAGTCAACTTTATTTGTCAATTCTGCCACATGTACAGGACATACAGAGAATAGAAATTTCGTTACTCTCAAACCCTAGATGAAATAGCAAATGAACATTTAAATATAAGAGAGTGATTAAAAAATGCAAATAAAATAATTAAAAAGTAAAAATTTAAATAAATAAATACAATACAAATTAACAAGAAAGCTATACAATATACAATATACAATATTCAGGTAAGGGTAAATGACATCCTGGACATCCTCCCATCCTGGACAGGGAGGAACGCTGGTTTGAGCGCGGAGTCAAGGAGGCTATTTACGTGAAAAGGGAAAGACCATCTCTGAATCGAGGAGGGGGCCTAAGGGTACATCTGTCACCATCTTACAATGCTGTGATTGCAGCCATTCCCCAACTCTCTGTGAATGGTACTCATGGCCATTGGTCAGTGGTTGTTGATCAATGGTCATGAGAATTTGCATAATTACGATTAAGGAACTAACCTCCCAGCCCATTGTTCCTTCAGTGGGCTGGTTTCAGTCATTATGCAAATGTACTGTTTGTAAGATTGGGGAAACCTGCAGTCAGCTGAGACTGAAGAAGTCACTTTGATGAGTGACGAAACATTTCTCTCACTGAAAACGCTGCGTCCAGAGGAACAGAATCAACTTTTGGAGATTTGTACAAAGACTGCGATTCTCTGAAACTTTGACCATTTTAATTGGAAGAGGAAAAAATATAACAGGAAAAATAAAAGTAATAGTTCTGTTAACATGCATGTCAATTGAACTTGTTAAGCAAAAGCTAAAGGAAGCATTTATCACTCAGTTTCCTTTCAAATGATTCGAATGTTTCATGTTTTACTGTAAAGGTTAAAGGTCAGATTCATGCCTGATAATAAGAGAAACATCATAATGGTCGGCAGAGTTAGTCTTAAAGCTGCACTCAGCTGCAGCATCTCATGCACACACCTCAGGTACACAGACACCTCTCCACCTTTTTCACTGTTTGCCAGCAGTTAGTGCTGAAAAGCATTCACAGAACCCGCTCACACTCTCAGGTTAATGTCCTCTGTACGCGGGCCTGAACAAACACGCTCACAGCAGCTTCCCGCTTCTTTGTGACCGGGTTAGACAAGGTTATTCACGCTGCGCATGCTCACTGGTAGAGGATCTACCTGCTTGCACCTCTCCTCCAGGTTGCCCTCCCCGGGCAGAGAGGCCACGGTGCTGGTTCGGCCTGAGAAATCCTCCCCTGCCCAGTTATGAAGGGTCTAAGGGTGAGGTGGGTGGAGGAAGGACCATTAAGGGGGAAAAATTTAAGACATGAAAAAAAACAAAAAAACAGAACAAAACAACTGAAAATATAAAAAAAATGAAACATTTAGAGGAATTTAAAGGGATGAAAAGGGGGGAGTGTTTTAAGGAAGACGGAGGCTGACATGCCCTCCTACCTTGCGGACATCGGAGCTCTTGGGCTCGGTGGTCCAGGTGATGATGCGGGAAACGGCGAGGCGTGTCTCGCTGGAGTTGACAAAGTCGGCCGGGTCCATCTGCCTGGCCAGAGCTTCGATGTAGCGCAGGATGGCCACCTTCACCTTCAGGTTGGGGGTCTGCGTCTGATCCACGATGAAGCGCATCAGGATGTTGAACTGCTGCTCGTATGGGAAGGACTCCCTGCATGGAGGCGGGAAGGAGGAGAGAAAAACATCGTCAGAACACGAGATGAAGTTACACCCTCTTTTTTATTGACAACAGCTGCTCTTGCTTCAGTGAGTTCACACAACATACTTTATATTATATTTCCACATATTCTAAAGTAATTTATAAACTTTAAAAAAAAAACATTTAGTGCAAAATATCTCCTGTGCTCCACCTGCAGGACCAAATTAAATAACAGGATCACTTTCCCCTTTACTAAAACTGTGACTCGTTGCTCTTTTGTGTTATTTCCTGCACAGAGTTTGGTTGATTGGAGTTTAATTTGCTGCAGGATAGAAGCATACAGGACTTTTCTTTAATGATGAAAAGGTTTCAGTCTTAACCTCGTGACATCCAGAGCCTTCTGGACTTTGGCCTGGACAGAGCCCAGCAGGTCGGCGCCCATCTTCTTCAGCAGCTGTGTGAGCAGGACGAAGAGCCAGTCCAACAGGTCGTCCCTGTGCAGCACGATGAAGTCCACCAGAGTCTCCAGGAACATGCTGAAGACCTGTCACAGAGTCAGGGGTGATGATGAGGAGGAGATGTTTGAGTGTTTGTCTGCACATGTTGGTCTGAGACGAGTACACACGCAGTGAAATATGACAGCAGACAGTTCTCATGTGAGTGAGAGCAAACACTTACTCTCTGGTGTTTGTTAGAGTCCGCAGCAGCGAGGAGGCATGCAACAAGAAAACACACACTGTTAGTTTGTCCTGCTGTTAGTGACGACACGAGAGCAGTGAAATCAGCCACGACGCTCACGTCCCAGCTTCAGAGTCACAACAAACTCCCAGGTTTATCCCTCCGGCTCTCACTGTCCCCTCTCTCTCCACAGAAAGTGTGAACTGCTGCTTTCTGACGTCGGCTTTCACTTTTAATAAGAGTACGTGTGAAACATGCTGCCGTCTCACCTTGCTGTGAGGGTCCGCAAACATCCTGGTGAAGATCTCACAAAGCCTCTTCAGCTCCACACGACTGAAACAACAGGCACGGTTATTTTGTTGCCAACAGAAAGCTTTTATGTGCAGACAGAGTAAAGAAACAGGAAACATTACAGTTCTCTACTTTACTGTAGCTTCATTAGATAAACTCGACTTTGGGAGGAAGAGAAAATAGTGAGGTGAGAAGCACACTCATTTTCTCATATCCTTTTTTGTTTGTTTGTTTTAAACCAGAGGAGTCGCCCCCTTGCATAAATAAAAAAAGACCAGGGGTCATGAGAAACTTGTATCTAGTGATGGGTGTGGCTTTTTAGACTAGAATACACGTCCATCACTATATACAGTGTATAGCTACAACAGAGCAAGTTCGCTGGAGATCATCTCCTGAACCGCGCACAGTGCATTTCCAGTAGCTGAAACAGATCTGAACAGAAGTAGGAGTGTGTTGAAAACACAGCCTCTGGATCTCAGCCTGGACTGACCACTAAAATCTCTCTGCTTTAACCTTTCTGCTGACTGCCAGCATCAAGGTACAAGGTTGATTAGAAGTGTACAAAGACTACAAGGTTTCTTTTATTAAACCCTTCTTTAACAAAACTCCTGACATTAAACTCATAACCCAGCATGTTTCTTTACGATGAAACCTTATCCACCGCCCCTTTACATCAACCAAAAGTCCTCAAACCTGCAGAGGCGGAGCTTTTCAGACCTGTTTTCCACTGTTGGCACACCCACCTGAGCATCCTCTGGCTCTTGAGCAGGTTCTGCAGTCCCAGCAGTCCCTCCTTCCTCTCGGACCAGTTGGCGCTGGCACAGTGGTTCAGCACCTCCGCCACGTCCTCCGTCTGACGTAGGTAGTGCGGCGCCACGCCGCCGTTACGTGAGCTGTAGGAGCGCTCAGAGCAGGCGCTGGAGGCGTCGCTGTTGGCGTCGTCGTCTGAGTACATCCCCGGCGACTCGAACCGCCGCCTCACTGGCCTCCGCTACATCAGAGAGGAGATGAGAGAGGCTAAGTGTAAAGACAAGACTTCACAGGGTAAATGTACAGCTGTCAGAAGAAGTAGCATGCAGCTACACAGGCAGACTCATGGATGTTTCTGGTGTCATCGCATGAGATGGATGAGGTTACTTTGGGGTTTTTCCCCCCTCTCTTGTGAGTCCATATCAACATGCTGCTTTTAATGGAGCGATAAGCAACCCTTACCAAGCTAAAACAACTTGAAATAAAGCAAATCACTGCATCCATGTTTAAAACGTTAAAGTCAATGTGCACAGCTCATGCTCTGCATGCAGTGACAGGTGAGATCTACCTGTACCTTACTCCTCGAGTCTCCTAAGAGCTGAAATGTACAAAGTCCAGAGAGAAAGAGCAGAGAGGGCATTAACAGAGCTGAAAGAGCTGCGACAACATCTTTGATTCACATTTGTATTCACATTAAGGCAAAAACAGTTTTCTGTTCTCACCAGAGCATCGGCGACCGCAGCCTCGACTTCGGTGCCCGTGTTGAGGATCCTCATGGCATTGACTGAGGCAGAGATCCGAGCCTGATGGGACAGCCGGTCTGATGGGAGGAGGTCAGAGGAGGAGAAGCAGTTTGATTAGAGGCTTTAAAATCCACAGGCACGCCTCAATATTAAACAGAAACATCTCCTTCATGTAGAACTGATGATCAATAACAGTGACGTGAGTCTTGGTCCCGTTTTTGTGAATTCAGACAATTTAATGAGTTCAAATTACATGAGAAGAATTTGTGTTATTTACCTGTGCAGGTTGCAAATTTTTAAGTAACTGCTTTAAACCAGACCAAACCCACAGTGATGAGCAGAGAGGCTGTTTGAATGTAATATAATATAACACAAGTCCAGATCTGAGCAGCGAACAGCCTGTTTAATCAACTCAAATACAAAGAAATGCAAAACACAAGCAGAACTCCAGAAGTAAAACCCAGCAGCGCTCGCTAAAAAATGTGAAAAATAACAAACTCCATAAACTGCATGAGAGAAATAAACTTCATGATGCTCTGCAAAAAAACAAAAACAAAACACCAAACTGAAGGAGAAGCAAAACTTTATCTTCAATATTTACAAGCGTGAACTCCTGTTTCCTGTAGCCGTTTCATAGCAACAGGTAGGGGTGTAACGATTCACCTGATCCATAGTCAGGTTAATTACAAAACATACGGGCAAGTATTTGCTTTATCACGGGCATGATCAGCTGATAATGAATTAAGTATTCCCAGTTTTCTCTTTACTTGAAGCATCTTTAGCTTTCACCATGCTAACAGCCCACCGACAGCCCAACTCATAATGATGAGTTTAATAAACAAAAACGAGGAACTTTGTTAGAGAATCTTGACTGTTTTTGTGAGTATGTTGTACTCTGGCACAGAGTATTCCACCTTAAAGCTGCACCAGCTTATATTTATCTGACAGATTTACTGGGTGGAGGCAGGAGACTGCGGACGTTTGCACCCTGATTCAGAACCGTTACACCCCTGGTAGCGATAAACATGACAAAGGCAGCTATGACTGTAAGGACCAGGCCAAACTGGTTTAGTACCGCCCCCTGTAGGTGAATGAGATGTACTGCTTTACGTGCACCAGAGTGGGAAACTTCACTTAAGCATCTTTAAGGTTTATCTGTGGCTGGAGGCTACATCTGATTGCTCTGTAAAGGTTTCCAATATCTGACTGATTATTGATTACTTCCCACTCTGACCACAGGAGGCAGAGTCGACTTTGGCCATGCAAGGTGAGGCAGGAAGCTTTGAGCCGCTTTTGTTTTCGTTATCTGTTTAAATCTGCTCCACTGGTCACCTGAGTAGCACTCTGCAGAGGACAGGGCGCTGGTGGAACGGGAGTGACGGCGGGACGCTGAAGGAGGACGCAAAGTTAAGGAGAGACCAGGAGTGAGGATGTTATTTTACAGAGGAACTTAAAAGACAACAATTAGCTGCACTTTAAAGGAGTACCAGCAGACACAACCTGGACAATTAGACAGAGAGCATGCAGATAAAAAAGCAGGAAAAGTAAGGATTTAGTCAGACAGACGTCTGAGATTGTCTCAGCCTTCAGTTTTTGATACCATACTCACCCAGGGGGGAGAAGCCCCGCGCCGGGCTGGTGTCGCGGCTGCTCTCGCGACTGGTTTCGCGGCTGCAGCCCTGACTCATGCTCGGTCGAGGGATGCGACTCCGGGCTGCAGAGGCGGACACACAGACAGACAGAGAGCGGTGCAGGGAAGAGAGGTTAGGCAGACATGACACACCTGAAGCCCAGCAGAGACGGTTAGTGAGTCAGGCAGGCGAGCGAGACAGAGACAGAGAGGGGGGAGGCAGCAGGTGTTAGCATCAGGAAGACGAACCAGGAAGGTCTTTCGCCTCCAGTCGAGCGTGCAGGTCGACTCACATACAAGGAGTCCGATCTGCCAATTCTGACCGGCTTTACTGTTTCAGACAGCATCATATTTATACCAAGTTCTCAGATTTTTACTTTCAGTAATTCTTTTTCCACTTTTTAACTTGAACTTCTTCACAAATGCTCCCAAACCTGTGTTTTAAAAAAAATGCTTTCATTTTTAAATGTGTCTGTCTTCCCTCCCATACCCGTGCCTGATCTGGTGGGGCTGGTCTCTCGGCTGCAGCCCTGGCTGCGGTGACCTCGAGGTCGGCTCTTGTCGGTCAGGCTGGTGGAGGTGCTACCCGTGGCGGCGGCAGTGGCACCGGTGCCCATGGTGGGCCTGGGGATCCGGCCATAGGTGGAGCTCAGCAGACGCCCGGGAGAGCCTGACCGACTCCCAGCTGAAACACAGGAAGACATATTTCGGTGAACCAGTTCATATGTCTGTCACACCTTTGTTTAGGTTTCCAAATAAGTGGTAAGATTAGAAAAGTATGAAAAACAGTTACAAATCCATTTTTTAGTCACAGAAATGTTATTTAAGAAAAACGTTTATATTTTCTCTATGTATTTGAACAGACTGATATCTAAATTTGATCTATATCACTAAAAAAGCAGCAGAGTTACTCACGCTGGGACTGAGAGACGACTTTCCCTCGACTCCGGCCCCGTGTGTCTGTCACTGACGGACCGTTTCCTGAGCTTGTCCTCCTTGTTCGCACTCGACCTGCAGAGGCAGAGACGCAGGAAGACAAAAGCTCAAACACACTGAAGTCTTAAGACTGCTGTGACACTTCCTACATGTGTGCTTCATGCAGCAACAGAGGGACTGAGACTGAAGGGAGGAAAACCATACAGATCATCCTGAAGACCAGAGAAACACAGAGTCTGTCATCCATGAACACGAGCTTTAAATCCATAAAGACAGCAGACGGTAACATTAAAGGTGTTTTTGTGGGTAGCAGGGGTCACATGACAAGCATTTATTGGTCACTGAGAACAAATTGTTTCTCTAATGTCTCAGCTGCCAGATTCAAATGTGGAGACAGAAACAGATGGAGGAGATATAAAGACGCCACAACATTTACAGACTCGGAGAGGAATCTGTGCCTCATGCAGACGGAAGTCTCAACACGTCACCAACAACCTTTCATTCCGGGTTAACGAGCTGTAATGTGAGTGAACTGGTGCAAAGACTCAGGAACAATTACGTTATAAAGTTCACAGTAAAGGAGAGACACGTATACACACACATAGTAAATACAGCTGGCGTTGGTTGGGAGTCCCGCCTAACTCCATCTGGGTCACATGTCCTACATTTGGGTCCACTCAGCACCCCATCACCTCCTCCTCTCCTACATTAGGAGCTCTGTGTGTCTATGGGCTGCTTCTGTTTGATTCGTCTGCCTGATCAAATACGAGCAGAGACACATGACTGACTGCAGTCCTGCTTTTGTACATGTCTGTAGATGCAAGTGTGTCCTCTGCTTCCAGGAATCACTAGAAAGTCTGAGCAGCTGCTTCATGCACTGCAGAGAAAGCTTTTTTCCCCTAATCTGTGGATACAAACATCCTGAGCTCTGACATAGAACAACAAAGGCCATGTCGTAACAGCTGCACAAGCCAAGAAGTGGAAGAAAACAGAAAGCAGGACAGTTTTTCATGGTCTCCATGTTCGCTGATGGGCAGGTGTTACAGCCAGACGAGTGTCAGAGCCTGGGTGACAGAGACGGGGTGATAAAGCATCCACCAGTGCCCTCAGGAGGTCGGCACTGCTTCTGCTTTGGAGGCACAGCGAGGATCAGGAGACTCTTTTGTGTGTTTTTTTTCTGTTGTCTTTTCAAGTATACATCAATCACAACGTGTGCCCGGGAAGCCTTCAGCCACAGTGTGCATCTGCGTCACAGCCAGCGATGAAGTGCTTTCTTCATCAGTAACTAGGCCGGTCTCTCTGTTCGCTTTCTGTCAACACAGACTGTGGAAGTTTAACCATGGCCGAGGCCACAGAGACGCACGTTTGTGAAGTCTTCCAAAAAAAAAAGGCAGCAGGAAAATATCTGTAAGTCAGTTACTCACAGGCTGAAAGGTTAATGTGAACAGTAAAAGGAGCCACAACTGCACGTAAAGCTCAAACGATGGCTACAGCGAAGAGTTTTAGGTTTATTTGGTTTCAAACTAGACACAAAGAAGTGAATTCAGCCTGCTCTGCAGCTGAGGGCTGAGTTAAAGGAGCCACAACAGCCACAACATCACAGGCTGTTCCTCTTATTTCTGACAGATCTGACACCACCATGCAGGGATGTGAATTACAGGATGAAACCCTACCGACACCAGCACAGGAAGGTATTTTGTTTACTGACCACATGGAGAGCAGTTCAAGCCTCCACGTACTGACAGCCAGAGCGGGACTTCAGAGTCAGTGAAGTCTGAGCTGTTTGCAGGCCGACTAACAGAGGACTAACACTGCACTTCTCAGGACAGGAAACGCTGATTTTTTCATTCTAATGCTTTACATTTATCTACATGTCAAAACTACAGCTGAGGAGCAGAATCAGTTATTTACACAATCAGCTGACTCTGTTCTCAAGCAAGGAAAAACTGCATGTGATCGTAAAACAACTTCAGACTCAAAGCAGAAGCTACGGCTACTTTGTAACTCTGTCATCATATTTGTCTTTGTAACCGCACAGGTTGGTAGTTTTCCAGGTGTGTGTGTGCGCGTGTGTGAGAAACTGGAGTAAACCATGCACAGACAGTCCATGCACTGATTACAGATGACCACCATTACAGAACTGATGGAGGTAAAACACCCACCACACCCACACAGCTTACCGTCTGCGTTAACAGACCACGAACCGTCTGACAAGCGAGCGAGGCCGGGAGAAACACAACAGGGTTTAGGGTCAACAGGTTAGGCTTTAGAGGGGCGGAGGAGGGGTGGTAGTGGGAGGGGGGCATACACAGCAAATTTGATTTGGATGGTGAGCTTATGATCAGATCAGATCAACCTGAGACAAATGCATGAACGGCCCACACCAATTTATTTATTTGAGATTGATTCAGTAATCGTATTATCAGCCAACATGACAATTATATAATGAAAAAATAGAAATAGCATCTTGATCCTGATCATAAGACCTCCTGCCTGAAAGACATCAAATTATATAAAAAGCAGCAGAATCTGAAGCTGAATAAATGCAATTATTCAAAGTATTTGTTTGGGTTTCATTAGCACCAAACAGCAGATGGTGATTTTTTTACTACAAACTGTTATTTTAGTTTTTGTTGTGTGAACTTTTGAGCCATCTTTTTGTTTTTTGTTTTTATAAAGTGTGCTCTGTGATTTTTGCATAAATCGGCCTGTGCTCGTGGTCGTGCTTTTAGGTTAAATACGTTGCTATAAGTGGAGCTGCTGGTCCAGTTTGCAGCTAGAAGCAACAGCAGAGTGTGGAGCAGGATAACTGCAACGTGAGCAGCTGTCTCACCCAGTGAAGCGTAGGATCCAGGAGGCAGCGCCGAGGCAGAGCTGAAGGGCGAGGCTGACGACGGCACAGTGGAGGGTACGGCAGGCATCCTCGTGCGGGCGGTGGCGCTGGCCGCAGCGTTTACGTCCACGTCGCTGCGGGAGCGCTGGAGTGAGCCGGGGGAGGAGGCGGCAGCCGGCATCCTGGAGGTGTGGGCGGGTTTGGCTGGAGAAGGACAGATAAAGTCAAACTGTTTAACGGCAAATCAACTTGATCAGAGGCAGATCAGATTAGATCACCTCTGGTGCCTTTTTTGCTTTAATAAATCGAATTTTCTTGCATTTAAGTGATAACAGAGCTTTTATTGAGGAACACACACTAGACAAATACGTGCTCCTCTTAAAGCTCAAAGAAAACATGACAGGAGATCATCTGCTGCACGCAGATTTAGGTTTTTCTAAATGAACAGAAGAGCCAAACAAATAGTCCTTACATCGGGCTGAGCTGCTCCCAACAGTGCTTTTTGCAGACAGAGGTCGACTGTGGAAGAAGCGAAAGAGAGAAGCTTGTTTAGAACAGCAAAGAAATGGTAAGTGTGAGATATCAACTGTCACAAAATCATTCAAGACTTCCCCCAAAAATCTGCCAGTGCTGCTCCTTTGTGTCAAAACAAAAGCCCTTTGACATGAGACTGAAACACTGATTGACCTGCATTTACAGCTGTGGAAAAGTATTCACTGTTTTCCTGATTTCTTTTTTTAAAACTAATAACTGGTTGTTCCACCGTTGGCAGCAAGAACTGCAAACAAGTGTTTGTGATAGCTGACAATGAGTCTTTCACATCACTGTGGAGGAATTCTGGCCCACTCTTCTCTGTAGAATTGTTTTAATTCAGACACATTGGAGGGTTTTCCAGCATGAACAGCCCGTTTAAGGCCAAAACATTTCAATCGGATTTAAGTGCAGACTTCGACTCGGCCACTTCTTCAGTGTATGAATTGATTACTTCTTCACACAGGGCGAGGTAGGTTGGATACATTTTACTTTAATAAATGAAATCATCATTTAAAAACTGCATTTTGTACGTATTCAAATGTGTGACAGAATACCACACTGTAATATCACAGTCCCACCTCATCAGCAGGACGGCTTAGTTACATTAGTTACATTAGTTACATTCTCTGCTGCTGTAAATCACATCTTTTAAAAAAAGACCATCTGTGACAAACAGCTCATCCGCGGCGCACACACACATCAACACAGCAGCTTTTTATTAGACGTGGACGGCACAAAGATCAATGAGGCCCTGAATATGTTAATGAGACAGGAGTCAAGTGACAGAGAGGAAAGAGACGGGAGCAAGAAAGTGATCTGCAAAGGCAGAAATTCATTCGAAGCGAATGAGCGGGCTGGTGTGGCAGCAGCACTACTGTATGTGACTACAGGACAAGTTCAAGCTTAAACCGCTTAATGCAGTCATTTCTATTCAGTCTATGACAGCAAAAAGATCAATAATCAGTCCAGGAGCAGAAAACTACACATAGATTAGATGTTTCCATTATTTCTACATTAAAGATATGTTATTGGGTGAGAACTAGTCTTCCATCCTTGTGTTTTCCTCTTTGTGAGAAGATAAAGAGATGTGAGTTAGTCAAAAAACTAGATGAAGGGCCACAAAGATTAAAACCTTTTCTCCCTTTATGACTTTAATCAATAAACTGATCAATCGGGGAGGAGGAGAGGAAGTCTCACTTGAGGCTCTCCTGAGAAGAGGAGGAGGAGCGGTCAGAGGCGGGCAGCGACATCAGACTGTCTCCGCTCCTCAGGTGAGCCTGCAGAGCTTTCTGATAGGACGACTCCAGGCCCTGGAACAGCTGCTCCGCCTCCCGGCTGAAGTGACTGTGGAAGCTCCAGTAACACCTGCAACATCAAGCCAGAGGGCCACAAACCTCCATTAGGGCACAGGCTGATAAACATTCTGCTTTTATGTCCTTTTCCTTTGTTTCTGTAGGTTTAAGGTGCGAGTGCGCTCAGACTTACTTTCTGGCCACAGAGCGAGCCTCAGCGTCTGCATCATGGATCCCTTTCTTTATAGTCTCCATTAAAACTGTGCCGTGCCTGCAGGTGGAGGAGAACAGGAAAACTGTTCGTGTACCTGCTTTCATTGAGAGGCAAACAATGCTTGAACATGCGCGTGTTTATTTGTGTGCTGATTTCTTTTCTCCATCCTCAGTGCTCCTTGTTGTTAAGATGTGTTTTATACATACATACATATATGGTGTCGACAATACCCAAAGCCTTTCAGGCTGAAAATAAGCAGGTTTAGGGACACATGGTTAGCTGAATGAAACGTTTATAAAACTTTAGGGTTTTGCCACCCTAAAACCTTTAAAGTTTGATCTAGGATATTTTATTAATATTTATTATTTTATCAGCTTAATGACTGTTACAGCTGCTTTAGCTTTGCTGCCACTTTTGCGTCCCACTGAGATCACTGTGGCTCAAAGTTTCAGTGGCGTTAACATTAAGTACAGTCAGTGAAGATAAAAACAGGCCAAACTACTCTGTCATTCAGCATGGTCAAACTCAACCACCATGCATGCAGCACTATCTCACAGCTGTAATGACAGGAAGAGTCGCAGCCTGCACACGCCCCAGCATTAACTGCAGCAGTGACCTTTAAACTGCCATCTGCTGTGCAGCCTACACTCCATCAGCTCTGCTGGCACTTTAGTCTCTTACGGCTCTATTAATCAATATTTAGGGATGTTGCTCAGATTGTGCTGAATGTGCAACAGGAGGCAGTTGCATAGAGAACTTTACCAAATAAAGCACAAAGTGTGGATTTAAATCTGATGGAAAAAGTAAAACGATCACAGCTTGTGACCTTTTTTTTAATAACAAAACCTAAAGAAAGGTACTGAGGTTCAAATCAAAGACCTAATTTTCTCAAATTAAAACATTTTTAGTCCTTTCTCTTAGTAAAACTGATTTGTAGCTCAATGACTCAGATCCGCACACAGACAGCCTCTGACTGAGTGATCGATGAGAACCAGAGCGCTCCCCTGACACTGAGGGGTCAGCTCGGGTTTCTCCCTGGCGGCGGCGGCTGCAGGAAGCAGCCGGGTGGAAACACAAAGAGCTTTTTGGTGGCAGACAGAGATCCCCCGGCATTGCCATGGAAACCGCTGAGACAGACCTTGACCCGGCCGGTGTCGCATTTCCTCACAAGGTAGCATGTAGCGCTCCAAGTGTCCCACAAATCACTGTCACTGCTATTGTTTTGTGTTTACTGCATGGCTCTCTGCGTATTCCACAGTTTACACACAGTTAGTGCTGAAGGCACGCCTCAGATACTACTAACCATTAATCCAACTAAACCTGTGAACCCCTGCCATCAGCTGACCCACTGTTCTATTTTTCCTCACCTCTCCAGACAGCTCGTCTGCCATTCCTGCAGCAGCAGGTCCAAGAACTCGAAGCAGCGCCTGCAAACAGGAAGAAAGCAATCAAATTATTTTTGAAATAATCATGAATATTAAAATCTAAATTAATGTAAAAATGAAGCAAGAAAGATATACATAAAAAATATTATAAAACAAATAAATATAAATAAAATTGAAATATATATAAAATAAAGCTAAATTAGAAAAAATATTAGAGTGAAATGAAAGAAAAAAAAGTTGATAAATTCACATTTAAAATGTAAACAAATATTAATAACATATATGAAAATATAACATAAACACATGAATATAAATGTAAGAAAAAGCTTAATTAAAAGAAAATACTGGGATGAAATTAAAACAAGAAATGAGGAAATAATAATAATAAAACATGTTTATAATTAAGAAAATAAATAAGTATTAAAATAATATAATTTACATAATACGGACTTACGGTATAAAAATTACTACTTATAAAATAAAAAAGGAAAAATACTTAAAAAAGAAATTACATATGTATGAAAACAAAAACAAAATATAGAAAACACAAAAATAAAGGAAAAAACTAAAAACACAATACTACATATACAGATAAAAATAAATTAAACAAAGACAACATGAATCAAAAATAAACATGATAAAAAAAAATACCATCAACAATAATAAATTAATGATAAATATAAACATATAATTATAATAATAAAAACTATAATAAAACAAACTGAACTCAAAGAAACTGGAAAAAAATAAAACCACACTAAAATATTATGAAACAATTATAAAGACAAAAACGATCAAAGAGAAAATGTGAGTGTGTCTCACCTTCGCACAGCCACAGATTTGGAGGTACAGTTGCTGGTGATGATGGGGATGAGGCGTGGGTAGTGTGTGTGCTGTTGAGAAAAAGGCAGAAGGAGCTCTCTTAATTTACTTCAGACAGACAAGCTCCTGCATTTGAATTCATTTAAAAAGAAATTTGTTCCATCTGACAACAGTCAAGTCTTTTCTTCTGGACATGAAATGTGATTTGATCAAATTTTCTGTGAAATCCATCCTGTTATGACATCAGGCTAACATTGTTATGTCTGGAGAACATGTTCAGATCAGATAGAGCAGCTAAGTCAGACCATGCATGGATGAAGATTTAATAGGTTTAAAGTTAAACTTTTTTCTTCCTTGAATGTCATAGTCAGTGATCAGCATCGAAACCGCTCGCAGCCTCTGCTTTATCGCACGTACTCTGAGGATGAGATGGATGGCGGCCACGCCGGACGTGGCCATGACTTTGGCACTGTTGGGGACCAGGTTGAGGAGTATTGGCATGATGGCCTCTGCTGCGTGATCGAACCGGTTGCCGAGCACTGACGACAGGTGTCTGATGGATGGAGAGGAAGACAGATGGATTCATTTCAGCTGTGCACTAATGACAGGCAGGAGGAGACGATCAGCCTGGTTTTATTTTCCTTTTCTTTTATCTTGTGAGCCATGTGCCTTACCCCAGAGTGATGCAGGCCTCCCTCACCACCTGAGATCGCAGGTCCTTGGCAGACAGCTTGAACGCCGCCTCCATGAGACGCAGCTGCTGCAGGAAGCCGTCGAACTCTGGTGCACCGGCCAGTAGCAGCGAACGCACTTTCTTCAGCTGGTGGAGCACAAAAAAAGTTCAGTACACACACACCTTCACTGATATTTCAAACTGAGGCGAGGGCCAAGGTCAGGACATGTCCTTACAGCTGCCACTCTCAGCTCCCAGTCCCGCTTGTCGTCCGACAGCACGTCACGAATCTTCGTCATGGCTTCCTCCACCTCCCTGTTAGAGTAGATCTGATGGAGGAGAGAGAGAGGAGAAGGTCCACACACGAGCAGGAGTCTTACTCCCTGCAGATGGAGACGGTCAGCCGTTTGAAGTACATGTCACATATGTACTAACCTGCACTGTGGGAACATCTTCAAACGCCTGGATGAAGTCCTCCTCATCCACGGCTCCAGCACTGGACCCGTCCCTCCCTGCAGAAAACACAGCAGAAAGAATTACAGATCCACAAAACGCAAAAACTGTCATCTTATTTTTTTTTACATCCTCATGAATAAATTTGGGTGGCGATGCGGTGGTTCTGACCTGCAGACTTGCTGCCGGGGGCAGGGCGTTGAAATGAACCCATGCTCACCGCCTTCCTCCCGGACAGCGAGGTTCCTTTGGACGAGGACGAGGAGCGGCCGCCGTCCACCGAGTCATCGTCCTCGAAGTTCTTGTCTGTTGGGGAGGAAGAAAAGAGAGGGACAGTCATGTGACTGAACAACAAAGTTCTCACAAAGAAAAACGCCACTGCTGAGCATCCAAACAATGCGGCGCAGCAGGAGGACTCTGACATTTCTGCGATTGGACTTCAGCTGACGCAGAAGGCATAACTCGCATTCCTGTAACACCGAATTAGCGAGCTGGTAATGGCGAGGAGGGCAGCAGGTCAGAGACACAATGCCCTGACAATAAAGACAACAATTAGCCCTGTGTTCCCAGCCAGAGCGACCACAGGAGGACCGACTCACATCCTCAGGGCAACCATCTGAAAACTGACTACATTTATCCTCCACACTCTCAGATTTTATGATTATTATAAACAAATAAAAGCTTTGCTTCATCAGAGAGTCACACTGATGGTTTCCCTTATCTCCCCTGCTTGATACTGACACATTATCGCATACAAATGATCATTTATGAGACAATCCGCTGGTTTCAGACTCTCCAATGTGAATATTTGTTGCTGTCATACATCATTATAGATATGATAAATGGACACGGGTCATACTGAGTATTTTTATTACTTATCTTTAACAAACAAATGTTTTAGTCCAGCTAGTTACACACTGCTATAATGCCAAATATATATTTAATTAATGATGTCAGTGTATGTACACATAAACCCACTGAGCCTCAAAGTTCTTTACGTGCTCAGTTTTTTTCTACTCTAGGATCTGAACATGAGACTGATCCCAAAAAAAGAAGCATATATCCCTAATTATACAGACACCTACCTGCTGTTTACAAGGCCCCGTTTTGAAAGTAAAAAACGTTAGAGGAGGAGCTAAAGCATGACAGCCCAGTATAAGACAAGTATGGATTATTTTGAATTGTGAACCATGCAAAGCTACGGTAGCATAGTAAATGAATACACTAATAAAATAATTTGTTGCCCTTTAGAAACAGGAAACAATCATTCTGAGTAAAATGCAGCTGAAATATATATTATCAAAATTAATCATTAAGGGAAATGTGTTTGGTATAAACTGAATATATGCTAAATAGTACATTTCATTTGATCAGATTCCACTAAATTAAATATTTTACATTGTTCTTTTAAATAAAACTTACATGTAATCTAATTACTAATTAAAACCAGTTTTCTGAGAGTAAAGATTGTGGATGTGGAAATGAGCAGAGCACATGGCGATGTCTTTGTCTTCTCTTCCTGTCATGTAAAACAAACAGGCAACAAATCCTCACAATTCAGGGGCCAGATCTGGAGAATATCCAGCAAACCATCTGTTTCACCTCTAATCATTATAAATATAATCTATTACATTTGAACTGATCAGTAATTGAACCAAAATACAGCAACAAGAAGCAGCTGAAAGAGGCCCAGCCCTGTGCAGATGTCTCCTGCGGTGGACGCCAGAGCGCCACGTGAGCCCCCCTCAGCACAGGAATCTGCCAGGCCAGCAATCAATCCTTTTTCATTATTTAGAGTTTCAACACACACACGCACACACAAACACACACAGAGCAGCAGGGAGCTGAGCCAACACATCAGTCATGTGACATCAGGTTGGAGGTCTTCCTCACAGCATAACACACTGTGAGTGTGTGTGAGGGAAAAACACAGCCTCACCTGTCACCTCAAGTTCAGCACGCTAACACAAACAGAGCGCGACACCGAGAGAGGACCAGGACGGTGACAAACATGTTAGCACCAGATGAAAATCCAGCCACAGCAGCTCTGAAACTACAGCTACTAACAGCGTGACATAAGAAGACGTTTGGACGGCGCTTTGCTTTCTGTCGATCGATGAATTTAATCTTATCACGGCTTCTCTGAGAGGGGTATCATCATCACCAGTGTGCTGTCTTACTGTTAAAAAGCCTTGTAAAAGCCTCGGGTGATGTTTCATAAGGAAAAAAGAAAAGCCTGCGTCGGTAAAGCTACTTTCTGATCAACAATCTGTTTTCATATGTTGCAGGTCGGACATTAGCCGGTCTTTAACCTGCTTGCTCCTAATTACAGGAGTCTTTTCTTTTTACTTTAAACATCGCGGCTTTGACTCAGAGAGGGTCATCTGTTAATCGAAACTCTGGAGGAGACATATGCCGACATATGTCAGCAAAGATAATGACTCGAGTGTGAGGTTAAAAGGGCTTAGGTACAGAATAAAGAGAGCACTTGTATGAGCGTGTGGGTGAATGAGGCTTATTGTAAGCAAGTACTATAAGTGTTTAATCTGAGTAGAAGATGGCTGTAAAAGTACCAGTCCATTCAAACTCAACACAGGCACAGGCTCTTGAAACACACAGACGATTTCCAGCAGTGAGAATGTGTCTGAGGCAGAATATTTCCTGCTATTTTACATGAAAATAAAAGATTGTTACCAAACGGTACAGAAAAGACGACAATTTCAGTGCATCAGTCCAAACATCCACCTGGCTAACAGTGAACCACTGAGGTTACATTTTAGCCACCACCTAAAGAAGCACAGCTTTGAATCAAGCCTCATAATTCTTCAGTTCTAACCTCTGCCTGTTAAGTAAAGGAACAGACGTGACCATAAACATAAGAGTAAACAGGCCCTCGGTGGATTTCAGAAGTTACTTACTGTACTTGTGTGAGGATTCTTACAAATGCCAGAGACAAAGAAAACGAGGTGACAACAGCCCTCAAAGTGCACCACAGACATAATTTACAGAATCAGAGGAGGATGGGCGACAGAATGAAGCCTTTCACATCAGATTTAACCTTCACGGCTGAGTTTTTATCAGCTCGTCCTTCCACTCTGATCACACACAAGTAGATTAAAAGTTTCAGTGTTTACTCATCACACTTGCTCCTGCAGCTTCCTGACCTGAACCCTAACACACATCACTTCCTATGCATTGTCCACACAACAATCCAGCAGAGAGCAGGCCAGGAAAAGACAAAATCCTGCTGTGTTTACGATCGAGACCAGGCACACGCGTTCCCCCTGGAATCACAGCTGTACCCGCACCGCACCTTCATCACCGATCACGGCTGCGAATCGATATCGATATTTGATTTAGTCCAGAGGAAGAGGAGCTTACAGGAGCAGATCCGCCTGCAGACCAGTTTCCTCAGCATGCCGGCAGACAGACAGGCAGACAGACAGACAGTCAGGTGGTCCTCCGCTCCTCTGTGCTCCTCACATCTTTTCCTCCAGCTGTGGAGGGAAAAGAGGGGAGGGAGAAGCCGAGCCTCCCCCCTCTCTCCTGTCAGGGAGCATGTGCTCCCAAACGCTCTTCCTCTGCGTCTTCGTCCTCTAATTCAAACACGCTCGCAGTGAGGACAGAGGATGGAGGAAGAGGAAGAGAGGGGATACAGAGGAGTGATAGAGGTGGGAGGGGAGGAGGGGAGGAGCAGACCAATGGGAGGAGGAGAGGAGGAGATGGGAGGGGTCGCTTAGGGGACAAACCCCTGCGGTTTCTGAAGCGGAGGCGGTGCTGGTGGGCGGCGCTAGAGATGAGGGACAGCTACGGAGCCGTGATGACTCAGGAAAGAGGGAGGAGGGTGGGAGGGTCGGTCTCTATAGGAAGCCGGTCCCCTGTCGGCGTTAACGTCAGGCGTGGAACCTCCACCAAGGTTCCTCCGTCAGCCCACAGCAGCAGCAGCAGCTTTATCTCAGCAAGGTCACTGCAGCTCCACACATGTGAGAAACTTCACTGTTAGCGCTGAGGTGGAGCAGGAGGAGGCTGAGTGATGTCACAGAGTCTGTGTGTAAAATAACAGTTTCTAGCGTATGTCATCTGATCTGGACGAGACCCAACGCTGTTTTTAGGTTATACAGATTTATTGATATTATAATTGACTTATTATTATATTTGTGTTCTGACAGGAGCTGAGTACCGTAACTGTAGTACAGCATAGCTTTACTTTTTAAATCCCACACTATACCCACTATACAAGAAATCTTGTGACATAAAGTGAAATATGAGGATCAGATTAATCTGAGAAAGCGTGACTGAAGGCCTGAAGGAGGAGCAAATAAACTTATGTGCGATTAGAACTCGGCCATCATCAGTGTGAAATCAATTTTGATGAAGTCGCATTAAAGGTGGACCTAAAATTAACTGCGCATAGAAATAATGATAAACCATCAGGTTTCTATTACGAAGTAATAATAAAAAGAGAAATTCTTCACATGTTGTTGTTGAGAGGCCCGTTTTGTTTCACTTCACATATCTGTGTGATATCATATTCCTCTTTTAGGTTGTGTTGCGCTATTTTGTTCAAGCATTTGGCAAGAAGGGAAAATCCTCCTCACATTCCTGCTCAGATGTGACTGACAGAGCTGATCCTGTCCACTCATGACAGCTCTCGTGATTCCACAGCTCTCTGTTGTGACCGTTTGTCACAGAGAGCTGCTGAGGAGGGCAGGAAGTCAGACAGAGGAACGGCATAGAGCATCTGGTCTTTTTTCAAAATAAAAGACACTATGAAAAATACGTTTGCTTCTGAAGTTCTCTCAGTGCGATCTGAAGCTGCGAGAAGCACCCAGTTAACCCAGCACCATCACAGTGATGTAAGAGTTGGTTTTTCTTTAAGTAACCAACCAACACTGCTGGTCTGCATGGATGATGCTTTGAGCCCTGACTGCACAAACTGTAACGCCATCAAAGCATCACAATCATTCATAATCATGTCTGAGGAGAGCCTGACCTGCTGTGGTCTTCATCTCTGAGCTAACGTATCATACATAGACCAATACTGACCGACCTGACTGTTAAATGCACCCTCTGAATGCAAGCAGAGCACCTCCACCTTTAACCCCTCAGGAGAAAACACACAGACACTCCCCCTGCTGTCACCGTCAGCTTCATTTATATTCATCAGCATAACCTTGAAGGTCAGACAGCAGAAACTGCTCAGTCTGGTTTAAACAGTTTTCCGATCAAAGGAGATACTCGTGCACATTATATGTCAGAAAGCTGCTCTGCTTCCACAAGATGGCACAGTTACCACACTTGATGCTGACAGTTAGAGCCATAACACATTTCCTTTCACATCCTCGTTCTTCTAGTACACGGGCAGGGAAACAGGAAGACAGCGCGGACATGCAGAAGGTCAAGAATAAAAATAACAAAATATCAGTTCTTCAAATACTTAAAACAGTTTAAAGAATCATTTCCTACATTTCTTACTCTATCTTCTTCTTGCACTGTTGTCGTGTTTTTGCTTCATTTTTGAAATATCTAACAATCTCAGCGGCCTATAAATAAATGAACTGCCTCAACAAGTCTTCATTCATATAAATAATAATGGATTGGATTTATATAGCACTTTTCAAGGCACCCAAAGCGCTTTACAATACCACTATTCATTCACTCTCGCATCCACACACTGGTGGAGGCAAGCTACAGTTGTAGCCACAGCTGCCCTGGGGCAGACTGACAGAAGCGAGGCTGCCATATCGCGCTATCGGCCCCTCTGGCCAACACCAGTAGGCAAGTAAGGTAAAGTGTCTTGCCCAAGGACACAACGACCAGGACAGCGAGCCCAGGGATCGAACTGGCGACCTTCCGGTTACAGATGCGATTCCCAACCCCCTGAGCCACGGTCGCCCAGTAAATCTGTCCCTTCACGCTTTTTCACAGTGATGCAAAACAATAAGCCCTCAGTATCACTACATGCACATCCTGAATGTATGCTTAAGAAACACCATCTTGAGTTTAAACAGAGTAAACAGAAACGCTCAGAGGATGGACACAGGATGAAAAAAAGCATCAACACATAGTTCTTTACACACAGAGCAGCTCTGAGATGTGTCTAGAGCAGGCATGGGCGAACTACGGCCCGGGGGCCACGTGGGGCCCGTTAAACGTTTTGATCCGGCCCGCCAAACTTGAAAAAAATTTAATAAATTAACCTTGTTAATGTTTTATTTCCCCTGCAATTCTGATGTTTCCTCACTAGATGGCGCACTCTAGATATATTGGCTTTGTTGAGGTGAAGCGGCGTAGGCCTATTACTCCACGTTTGCACTTTACCCTGTGACCTACCGCCCCTCTATGAAGATGAGCGGTCCCAAGAAAAGGAAAGTGGACAGAGAATGTCGAGTGTTCAAAAAGGAGTGGACAACTAAATATTTTTTCACTGAACACCGATCATCTGCTGTTTGCCTGATATGCCAAGAAACTGTGGCGGTTTTTAAAGAGTATAATATTAGCCGTCACTTTGCCACAAAGCACGCAAATTATGCTAGCAAGCTCTCAACAAAAGAACGGGAATCTGCTGCTGAGAAGTTGGCAGCTAATTTGAAGGCTCAGCAAAGTTTTTTTCACCGTCAAACTGCCATTCAAGAGTCAAGTACCAAGGCCAGTTTTATGCTTTCATTCAAAATAGCAAAGGCCAGCAAACCACTGTCAGAGGGCGAGTTTTTAAAAGAATGTATGGTAGAGACAGCAGGTATTTTGTGCCCGGAGACCAAAGACAAATTTGAGAAAATCAGTTTATCACGGCGGACAGTGACTCGCCGTGTAGAACTAATAGATGAAGATATCACCAGCATATTAAACAAAAAGGCGAAGTCATTCACTTTTTATTCTTTAGCACTGGATGAAAGCAACGATGTCAAAGACACTGCTCAGCTCCTCATTTTTATCCGAGGAATCAACGAAACCTTTGAAATAACGGAGGAGTTTTTGACAATGGAGTCTCTGAAAGGACAAACACGGGGAGAGGACTTGTTTGAACGAGTGTCTGCTGCCATCGAAAACATGAAGCTTCCCTGGAGTAAGCTTGTTAACGTCACCACAGATGGATCTCCAAATTTAACGGGAAAAAACGTTGGCCTGCTGAGGAGAATCCAGAATAAAGTGAAAGATGAAAACTCTGACCAGGATGTGATTTTCCTCCACTGCATCATCCACCAGGAATCTCTATGTAAATCGGTGTTACAGCTGAATCATGTTGTGAATCCTGTGGTGAAACTTGTCAACTTCATACGCGCACGGGGACTTCAGCACCATCAGTTCATTGCGTTCCTGGAGGAAACTGATGCGGATCACCAGGACCTGCTTTATCACTCCCGTGTCCGCTGGTTGAGTTTGGGAAAAGTGTTTCAACGAGTGTGGGAGCTCAAAGAGGAGATTGGCGTGTTTTTGGAGCGGCAGGGGAAGACTGATGAATTTCCTGAGCTGAGCAACAAGAGCTGGATGTGTGACTTCGCGTTTGCTACAGACGTATTTTCACACTTGAATGAGCTCAATGTGAAACTGCAGGGGAAGGAGCAGTTTGTGCATGACATGCACACAAACGTGAAAGCCTTCAAATCCAAGCTGGCTTTATTCTCCAGGCAGATTTTGAACAAGTCATTCACTCATTTTCCTACACTAGCCACGCTGAAAGAGGCCGGAGCAAAAGTAAAGAAATACAGTGAGTCACTGGATGCACTGCACGGAGAATTCTGCCGTCGGTTTTTGGATTTCGATAAAATTGACAAGTCACTTCAATTGGTGGCCTTTCCTCTGTCACAAGACCCCGAAACAGCTCCAGAGGAGCTTCAGCTCGAACTCATCGACCTTCAGTCCGACCCTGCCTTAAAAGAGAAGTTCAGCTCTCTGAAACTAAATGACTTCTATGCTTCACTCAATGATGCCGCGTTTCCAAATCTAAGGCGAAGAGCGCAGATGATGTTGGCTTTGTTCGGCTCTACCTTCGTGTGTGAACAGACATTCAGCGTCATGAACATCAACAAAGCCAGCCACAGATCCAAGTTAACAGACCTACACCTCAGATCAATCCTGAGAATCGCCACAACAAAACTAACTCCAGACTTTGATGCGCTGGCTAAAAAAGGAGACCAACAACACTGCTCCCATTAAAATGTGTGTCTCTCCGTGATACGCACGTTGTTAAAATGAACAGTGCGCGCAGATCAACTATAACGCTTCACAGACTGACTTGCTGCAACTGTTTCGTCCTTGCACTGGTCGTTGTTGACTTTTGGCACCGGGGAAACAAATTGAATAAAAGGAACAGGACAAGTACATCTGCATCTCCTACCGTTTTTTGAAAAAAAAAAAAAGAGTTAGGAGGAAAGTGATGTGATATCCTGAAGGATAACAGAACTTTCAGTGCTTTAAAATAAAATATTCATTTATTTGATTTTCAGTGTTTAAAGGCTCATTTCGAAGTCAGAGATTTTATTGTAATGCTTTTCTTCATTTTCATTGGAAATTAAAGCACATGTTTTCTCCATATCCCAAGATGTGTATTTTTCCCCCAATGAGGTGATGTTTTCAAAGCATGCCATCTATCTACTCCTGTTCCGGCCCCTTTGTCAAATGTTAGAACTCAATGTGGCCCACGAATCAAAAAGTTTGCCCACCCCTGGTCTAGAGTATCAGTCGGACTGATGACTCCCAAGGGTTTAATGCAAACTGCTCCACTGAGAGCAGGAGGACAGTTTAGATGGATGAACACTGGTGTGTTTTCTCAGTAAAGAGATCTCTGTTAGCGTCCCAGGACCTGGCGTCCACATATGTGGACATCACATTTTGGGTTGTCTAGACCAAAATACTAAATTGTGCTCTACAAGGGCCTGATATCCACTTACGAGGACATTATACTGCCACTGTTTGAAATTTAATGTGAATGTCCTCATATGTGAATCTCATTTTTCTCAGAAACAAAAATCAGGTAAAAAAAAATAAAAAAAAATCACGTAATTCTTTGTTTTTACATTCATCAGGTTCCAATCAGCCCAAATAGCAAAGAGAAATTAAAAATGCATGCCATGGAAGAGTTCAGGTCTTACATATACATATGAAATATGTGTAGCTGTATTTGTATTTTTAAGCTTAGAACAGAGGCGGAGCTGCTTTCTTAGAACCAACAACATTTCTGAAGTGAAAGCTAAGACTACAACTTAGAGCCACGTTTTTCATTTCCAACAGTGAGTCAGCCCCCATAGACTCCCATGTTAAACTGTTAAATTTCAGCCTTCATAACAATCGCAAAGGAGGTGAATTTATTCTAATTCACCTGTTCAGGTGTATCAAGGCTTAAAGTGTGTATTATTAGGGCGAGTGACATCTTTAACTGACAGAGTCAGCTGACAGTCCCTGAGCTGGATCTCTGGAGACTGTGACTAACTATGCACCTCCTCGCCACGCCAGGTCACAAGTTTCCCTCCTGGCAGCGTCTCACAGTCTTCGGGGAGCTTGGACACTGATGGGGTCTGACAGCTGATCGCCCTGATGCAAATGCACAAAATGACCGGGGAGGAGGTGAAGCGTTTACGAAGGGAGGTGTTACATCACAGACCTGGGAAGAAACCTGAGACTGGGGAGCGTGGGAGAACAGACTCACAGCGGGTTATCCCTTCCTGCACGGATCAAATCAGCCTTTTTAACCCCCCGCCCCGCCTTTGGAGGCTTCAGCATAAAAAAAACCCCCAACAATTACATGATCAGGCAACCACAGGCTTAAGGTAACACTTCAACACCTCCCTGCCTTTCACCTGCAACAACAGTGGGAGGAGCATTCCCACAGAAATCTCAGGCTTCGGTCACGTTTTCTCATCAGATTACAGCCAAGAACACACTGTGGAGTTACAGCGTGTCAGAAAACATGTCTCACCTTGAAAACACAAAGAAAAGCAGCAGATCTGTACATCTGAGAGGTCGAAGAGGTTAAGGTTGAATATTTTTGCTTCATATTGCAGCTCAGACTGCTGCTGGTCTGTGGATGAAGCTGAGGAACCACAAAGAGGCCTCTGCCATCTTCATTTTAATTCTCTCAAACTGAGACAAGAAGTGCTGGGAAAAGTTTGTGAACAATTTTTAATATTTTTGCATAAATACAAACTAAAACATCATCAAATTTTTAAACTAGTCCTGAAAGGCCCCCTGCATGCTGTCAGCCATCAGCAGTGTCTGCTTCATGCTGCGCTTCTTAAGCAAAGCTCAGTTTTTCCAGCTCACAGTTTGATCTGCAAACAGATTAATTCATGTTTACTGAAGCAGAAAGTTAGAACTGCCTGTTTCTTTACCTCCGTTTTCTCCTGTTTCTTGGGATTAAACTGCTTTGAGTTACTGTCCCCATCCTTTTTACATATCACGCTTCACTGTTTAGACCCCTGTTTTAGCAGGAACTCAGTCACATTTTCAGGCGGGTGTGCAACAAACAGATTCTAACTAAACAAACTGAATTCAAATGTTATACTTGGAAACCTCTTTATTATGAAAGGTCTGAACATGCGCAGCTATGTAGATGTTTGTGTGTCGGGTTTTGAGGGTCAGCCAGTCTTGATTCCTGTTGGGAGTGAACATTTCCTGTCTGGTGTCCTTGTGTCTTTGTGGAGAGGACGGTTCCTGTTGTGTCGTTGGACAAACCCTCAGAGCTCCAGTCAGATAATTTTAAAGTCTGGAAAAACTGCATCCCTGCACCTCTGAATGTTTGTGGTGTCAGAGGTCAAGGCCCAAACCTTTAAAATAACAACCGATCTTAACCGATCAGGTCAGTACTACAGCACCCAGCAGCGAGTTAGAGGCTGTGAGCCCTCGGTCTTTGTTCTTTTATTATTCTGTTTTCCAAACAGCCGGGGGAGTCTCTGCGCTGCACCGTCTCCTTTCTGTCTCTGCACGGCCTTCATTATTCACGAGCTTTCCAACTGTGCAACCCAAGTCCTGCTGGCAGCCTGTACCTGGCCTCGTCTGTCAGCACCTCCCACCTGCGGGACCTCCTGCGTCACGCAGCGAGGTCAGAGATAACACATGAAACCAAAAAAAATCCCAGAGCAGGAAAATGAAAGCGTTCGTCCCGACCGCAGATATGACGATCTGACGTGCAGAAGGTTATTTATGCGCACTGTGTGAGCTGCGGGGCTTCGGTAAAACTATGTAATGAGATCACATGCTCAGGATCAATGTTAACATCCCTTCACTGTGTTATGGCTGCTTTAAGAATACAGCCATAAATCAATTATTCATTCATAAGGGTTTAAATGGACTTGCCTCGAGCTCTGTCTCTGATTTATAACAGCTCTAATGTACAGGAGAGCAAAGTGATCAGAGAAGCAATGAGATCTGGTTGATGTCAGTTTTTAAACCACTAACACTTTACCTCCTATTTATCTGCTTTTATGACTTCTTTAAGCCTCCTTTAAGAAACAGAACTTGTTTCAAATCAGGTTCAAGCCTGACTTAACAGGTAATCTTCCTTTGAGAAACGCGAGTACTTCAACAACAAGCAGAACAGAGGCAGAAAGCAGCAGTTTTCCTCAAATTAAAGCAGTCATTTCTCCCAGGATACTGGGAACGAGTGAAATGCTTCAGCAGGAGCAGAGCAGCAGGATTACACACATCAGCGCGCTTCAGCTACTTGTGGCATTCGG
Organism: Rhamphochromis sp. 'chilingali'; assembly: GCF_963969265.1. Taxonomy (NCBI): domain Eukaryota; kingdom Metazoa; phylum Chordata; class Actinopteri; order Cichliformes; family Cichlidae; genus Rhamphochromis; species Rhamphochromis sp. 'chilingali'. The sequence continues at coordinate 25,667,313 of NC_137931.1, forward strand.
ATCCTAATTATGATGTAATTATGAAGGATTACAGAAAAAGTCGTTTCGTTAATCAGCTCTCACATGAAGACAAACATGCAGCTCAGATCAGATGTCCTCCCTGAACTCTGCAGACGGTTACAGCAGGCCTGTAGGTTTCACAGAAAAATGCTCCGACTTGTTATTTACCTGCAAACGGCAGTCTGCTTGCAGAGGCGACACCGTCCCCTGTGGATCTGCAGGAGGACAAATGCTAGCGTCCTGTCAGCCACTCCGAGCTAACGCACTGCTGCCTGCCTCCTCCCTTCCCCTCCAACCCAGTCTTGTGACTGTAGGGACGACAGCTGACACTGCTCTTACAAAATAAGAGCCCTGGGCTCTGAGAGTAAAGGCACTTCTTCTTTGTGACTGACTCCCACTTTGTTTTATTATTCCTTTCTTTTCCTGCCTGTCACTCTGGTCCACTTCTCTGCTCTCTGTGACTCCCGTCCCTGTTTTCCAGGTCCGTATGAAGTTTCCTGCTCCTCTGCTGTGCGGCTGAAACACACTGATGAACACAAAAACCTTCCTAATTAGTTTTTTTTAAGTGACACCTTTCCCTGAAATAGATATTAATAGGCTGGCCGCTCTGTAATCTTCACCAGTCTTCATCAACAATCAGGCCGCGTGTCTGAGGAAAGTGAAATAAGTCCTCCGTATCAGTTCAGCTGACAGACAGGGCCCAGCACTACACACAGGAGTGAGTCTTTATCAATGTCAGGACTCGTTTAGTCATTAGCTGTTCAGTCAGCTTTTAAATGTGACATCATCACTTCTGAAGAGCAGCCAATGTCATCAGTCCAGCTTGTCTGCTTGCCAGCAGGATTACTCAGTAATCAGAACAGATCTGCGGGGGAATTTGATCAGAGCTCAGTGCGGTTTAAAGTGATCAATCTTTGAAGTGCAGCTCAGAGTCCAGTAGTTTTTGGAAGGATCCATTACAACACTGCCCTGTGAGACATCAGCAAACTGAAAATTTTCCATAAGAGCTTTGCAAAAACAAATCACACTGAAATAAGAAAAACCGTCTGCTTTTGTCTTGAAGTTCTCAGGAAGATATCACAATCTAATCCAGATCCAGAGATCCTTCTGGATCCAGGGGTCAGTGTGGTACTAGATTTCATTTACTCGTGCATAATGCCCATTTATGTTCATTGGATGGTCAGAAAATAACAGAAAAATACACAGATTTCTGTCAGGTAATGTAACACGGACTCATTACAGGTGCTGTGTAGTTAGCAGTCATGCTTACGTCACCTTATAAATTAATCAGGATAAACTGTTTACTAAAACCAGAGAGACAAAGTGATTCTTAATGAGTCAGATTTAGTGAAGATGTAGAAAAGTCAGAGTTTCATCTCTTGTGTTTCTGTTCCTGTTACCTGAAACAAACCTGGTTATTTCACTTCAGTTTATTATATTTATACACTTAGATAAATGAATGCGCTGTGTGATGAAGTTTCTTTTTCTTAAAGATTAAATCTGAGCAGACTTAAGGTTTATAAATATGACGTGTGTCAGCTGCTGTTTTTTCTCTGTATGTAATCATCTGTGAACACTGGGTTTTGTGGGCCTCTACATGAATAACAAATACGCGTTTCCTTCTGTTACAGTAACGCTGAAACATCTTGGGACATGTTTGACCTCAAATATGGCAGATATATTCATTAACAACAAAACCTGGGATGAATGATCATCAGGCTTTCCTAAAGGAAGGTGGTTGTGCCTTTTCTTTTCAAGGCTGAGCACCTCCTGAGATGAAAGCTGACCCATGTGACCAGAGATGGAGCGAGGTAACGAGTTCATGAGACCATCAAACCAGTTTAATGTGACTCGCTCCGGTCTGCTAACCATAACCTCTGTGCACAGATCACACAGAGACAAACAAAACACACCTGCTCAGAAACAATATTCATCCTCTTTAATGACTGCTCAGCAGTTTTCCCTGTCCTGCCACACAGCCATAGCACTAAACATAAGTAGCTGCTTTTCACTGTGTAAACTGTCCCGTCTGTGTTCTGCAGGGTCACTTTTCCTGCAGCAAAGTGACTGAAATCTGCTCATTTCAGTCCACAGGAACAAAGAAGGCACTCGGGTTTCCTTCTCACTGAAAGACAGCACGCACAGCTTTACACCATGGAGAGGGCTTCCCAGCAGAAACACTGAGACTCACTGATGAGTACAACGTGTACTTTCTCTCACTTTTAGATTTACAGCCTCCATCTGAATCCCACAGGACCAACAGAGACAAAGAGAGGAATAAATCCAATTAGCAAATTAAATCTTTTTAATGGGCCACAGAATTGATATGTGGGTTTTTAATTTTTGTATGAACTTATTTTTATGAGCAAAATATTATCAGAAAGTGAAAATTACAAAATTCAAACATGCTTCCATGCCAGGACATCCCCGGATATAATTGCACGTTTGCTGTAAAACATGTGTAAGGAACTTTGTGTGCTACCTTAAAAAGCGAACACCTTCTTCAGTGGGAAAGTCTTTCCCCTCAGTTCCTCCTTATGAAGCAGAAACTTCTTATAACTGAGCAGAAACTATTGAAAAGAGCATTAATGGTGTCACACATTACTGGGCCTGTGTGTGTTTCAGACATCTGAGCCACATCTCTGATTTCTTAAAGCTCCTCAGGCCTTTATGACGCAGTCAACATTATAGAAATGAGACAGATGGTCTCATCTGCAGTACAAAGAAATCACAGTTATCTTAGTTATTAACTGTAATCTTGATTATTTAGCATCATTACTTATTAACTTACCAAACACCAAGTGTTTGTTATGTGAAAGTGAAAAGAGAAACCACTAAATAAACAAACAGAAGAAATGGGTATGCACACAGGACCATCCGTTATTGAGTCAGGCGTCTAGGCTAGCGAGTGTTTCAGAAAAAGCCCACTTTGAAAGGGCGACCACTGTTCGCTATTGGCTGTCAGAGTCCAGATGGACAGATGAGTGGAGAGCCGACCAGCCAATCAAAACTTTGGTCAGGCATCACCAAAAAGGACCCGGAGAGAGATCGGAGATGAAGGCAGCTCTACCAGTTAATAATCCTTCACAGGTTAACTTACATAAACATCTTACTTCCTCTAAGCAGATCTTGTTCACCAAAATCTTTCCATCTATTCATCACCAAACCAGTCCAAACACGTCTTCATGATTTGTTCCTTTCAAGAAATTCATAAATGTTGGTCTTTTTTTTCTTTTTTCTGATCAAAGGACACTCAAAGTGTATCAGTATCATTTTACTTGAAGACAGAGAACTGCAGCTGTTTTCTACTGATATGTCTAACAAGGTTTCCTGTTTTCTGCACTGAAACACAAGACAAACTCAGAGCTTTGTAGGGAAAAAGAACAGACAAAAGAGAAACTGTTTTATCTCCAGTTTTATCTCCATTATCATGCTTTCATAATCACTGAAAGCCAAGATTATGATTAAGATTAACCTCTGATTAATGGTCCAACCCTAGATTCGGATGTTCTTTATCTCTGGATGTGAAAACATAAACTGTGTGGATAATATCCTGCTCGCTCACAGCAGAAACCATCAGGCTTCAGTTTTCCTCAGTTTTGCAACTTTGTAACTTGATATGAACTCTTTGTTAACTCTGTATTATACTTTTTAAAAAACATCGCCCAGGAAGCTAAATCTGTGAAAACATCTCGATAACATCTCAATCATCCAGGTAAGGAAGTCCCCAAAACACGAGAGGAATGAGAAGCACCAGCTGAGTATAGTGTGAGAGGACAAAGTGACAGCCCTGTTTGTAGTTTTCTCCCTGACTGATTGATTTTGTGCATAAACACAGATGAAACCACAACACAGAGATTATCTTTGACTTATAAAAATGAATTCCCCATCCCAGCAGCGCTGGAAAACACTGGAAATATTTCCTGCTACCCAAAAGCAGCATTCAGGACTTTCCATGGACACACTCAGTACATATAAACCATAAACTGGGTGCAAGTCAGCTGGTGATCAACAGGAGTAACTCGGATGCTTCTGGATTTATTTATGAGGCTATCATGGAGTTCAGTAAGTGTGCACATACAGGGCTCTAGAGTGCGACTTAATTTGATCACATATGCAACTTCATTTCGCAATGGTGCGACAAAAAAGAATCCTCTCCAAGTCTGAAAGTCTCTGCGTGGTCAACAACAGACACACATTATGCCCATATCGTCGTCTAAACCAATAAGAGATAGTCAGGGGCGGGACCTCTCTGATTGGCCTGATTGGTCCCACACACGTGTATGTTTGAAAGTGCAGGCAGATAGAGAGAGGTGAGTAGCTTTAATAAAGCGATATCGATTCATTAAATCCTGAATCTACTTTTAAATATAAACGTATTTTGCCAGAAACGCCAGAATCTTAAAATTCACAAAACTATTTGAAAAACAACCAAACAGCTAAAACAGCAAATGAGAGCAGAATCAGTGAGATGTCGGCTTTTTTTTTTTTTTTTTTCAAAAAAAGACCTCTGACAAGAAAGTCTCATGTCTGCTGTTTAATAGCACAGAAACGTAAACTTTTTTAAATAAAGCCAAATTGCAAACCGCTTAGCTGTGTCTCTAATAGAACCTCTGTAACTTTGCTCTGCTTCACTTCAGCAGCATCTTTATATGTTCACTCATGGTTTTCTTCAGTTTTTGTTCTACTGCAGAATATTTTTAAGCTTATCTGCTATAAAAAGCCAGGCCAGGAAAATATTCTTCATGTTTTTCTGTGTTTTATCCTCAGTTACTTTGACACAAAGGCATGTGGTGTGATGCTTACACCTCTGATAAAGTCTCACAAGTGTCAGTACTGATAAATGATCAGAATTATAGTATTTCTGACTGTCTGAGTCAAAATTGAATGGAATTGAATCGGGACTTTATTAATCGGAATCGAATGGATTATAGTGAAACCAGTGATGATACCCAGCCCTAGTGAGAAGCCTAGGCCTGACATAAGTGGATGTAGCTGTGGGTAATGAGAAAAGATGAAAAGACCTATTGATAAATTTTTTGTTAAGTTAAGGCCTGACCCATCAACCTCTGAAGGCTGAAAAAGCACAGTGTATCCAGAAAACACATTATATGAAGCGATAAATGCACTGCCTATGTGTCCCCTCTCCCCACTGCCTTTCAGCAGCAGGCAGCAGCAAACAGGTCGTCAGAGGAGGCCGAGATGATGATTAAGTTTAACATTGTCTACAATATTGTACTTTAAGCACAAGCACTTTTTGAGTAACTTCTCTTTCTTGTAGAAATGTGCTCCAAATAAAGACAAGATCAATATTGTCTGTATGGACAGCAATTAAAAAAATAAAATAAAAGGTGAACATGTAAAGCAGTGGGGTTCAAATGCGGTTGAAAAATTTGGGTGCACCTAACTTTTGTGCTGGTGCTCCTAAAAAAAAAAGTAAGTCCAGAGCCCTGACATGGACAGACAAATTTGGTGCAGTTTGGGAGGGTCACATGTCGCGTGTCTTGAGGCTGCTTTCAACAATCGACAATAGAAAATATTAAATAAACAAATTAACGCTGCCATGACAACAGAAGCATCATCATAAAACTGCCCCTGGCACCATAAACCAAACTGAGCTCATCAAACGCTGCAGGACTTACCCGACAAAGGTGACAGGACCATGTTCCCCGACCTCTGGACTTCATCGAACTTACTGAAGATGACGTTCAGCCTGCACACAGAGACGGAGCAGACAGTCAGAAGCAGCTGGTGTTATGATGTCAGGAAAGCACCAAGTTAAAAAAAAAAGAGGCCTTGCTGGCTTCAAGCGTGCAGAGTGTCCTCTGAAAAACAGAAAACTGGCTCATTTCAGGCTCCTGGGAGAGTGTTTAAATAGGCCAAAGTAACAGCACAGAGTCTACAGCCTCCAAAAATACACAGACGACGGCAGATATTATTAGAACAAACACCAAGAACCACAATGTCACTGTCACATCTGCTGACCTGATGGAGGAGGAAGCACCCATCACTCAAAGGACGAGCTTTATTGGTAACAGTCAGTTACTGTTTGTGTGATTAAAATGAAAACTATTTCCTGATTATTCAATTAATAACTTAATTATCTGCCATTTAATCAGACACTGATCATCAGATTAAAGCTGAAGTTAAAAGTCAGTTAATTAATAAGACCATCACTGCCAATCTAAGCAGTGAAAAACCCAAACATCTAACCACAGGAGCCTGAGATGAATCATTCCCTCCTCTGAGTTTTCACTAATTCACTTTGCTTGTTGAGGTTTTTCATTAACAGCTGTAACTTCCAGCAGACAGCCACTCTTCCTCTATAGCTCTATCTCATTACTGACATAAAACACATGTAAGTGAAACTCTGGCGTAACAGGACACTCTGCTGATCAATGAGGCTTCATAGATTTTCTAATATTTTCTAGATTAAATAACCAATCAATCAATAAAAAACTAATCAGAAACAGTGTTTTTAAAGGGCTGTGAATGCCTTTCCTTCTAATGTGAAGAACAGTTATTCAAAAGGCTGTCACTTTTCTACATGTAACTGAGTAATGTGAGTGTGCACCACCAGCAGTACCACAGAGCCCTTCACATGATGAGATTTACAGGGAGCTTTGAACGCACCGTGACTGAGGCAGGCCCTTCTTTCCCAGGTCGATCCGCACTCGCTCTCCGACGTGCCGGTAGATCTCCACCAGGCAGTTCATGGCGCCATCACGCACCTGTGGGCCGACAGGTAAACACATTACTTGAACACAAAGAGATTGCTTGTTTTAAATCATCCTGAATATGTGGTCGACACTTTAAAAACAATTAAAATCATCTCCCATGATGCTCTTTGGCTGCTGTCACAGCAGAAAAACACATGACTGTGATGACATGTTTAATGCTCCAGGTGTCTTTCTTTCTTTACTTTGTGTCCTGGTGCAAATCCATCTGTGTGTGTATCAGCATTTACAGTGACGTGTCCACATTGATGTTCTCACTCTTATTTTGAAAGAAGCTCTACGTTACACCGGTTTAAATCGTTCTCTTTGTTTTCGTCTAGATGCAGATTAAAAGCAACAATAAATACACACCGACTTTAAACTAAACATCTGAACTGTGTTCAAAGCTGTGACTTTTTTCTCTCTGCAACTGATTAGTGATGAAATCAAACAAAGACTATAGACTTTAAAATCTGATAAGGGTAGCTGAAGGCCTCACTGAGCATGCGTGAGTGTGTTTGGCTTTGGAAAGGGAAGTTCATGGGCACGGCTTCCTGTCCTGAGGAGGAAGTGCGATTCCGGCGATGACGAACCAATCAGTAAACAGCAAACAGAGAGGGGAGCAGACAGATGATAGCTGAGGATCCTGATGCAGAGCTGGAGGATCACAGACTTCATCCCTGTACAGCGGTGTGGGACATCAGCTAAAGCAGGTCTGGTGTAGTGTAATGTTTGAACTCCACCAGCAGAGGGCAGTCAAACACCAAGATTACTGCAGATTAAAGAAACTGTTCTCCAGCTGGATGTGGAGGAAGTTGGCTGACCTGCACAGTACAGCTGTTTAAAGCCATCACACGACTGCCGCTCAGCTGCTGTCCTGAGTGTTAAGTCCTTTCACTTGTTTCTGAAGCACTCCAGTATGTAAGTCTCAGATACTGACTGCATATGAACCACTACAGCCCCTCAGGCCTGCTAATCTCTGCTAGATGAGCCAGAGTTTAGCAGTAAAATGATGACTGGTGAGGGGGTTTTAAGTTTTCACACAACGGCTGGAAGCAGCAGAAATCTTTCAACCTAAAACATCCTCAGCCTTACTTTATTAAGTAGCAGCTTGTCTTTTTAAGACAGCATTATTCTTTTCACTGATTCACTGCTGAATTATTGCACATTTTAATATATTTTCTGTCTTTTTAAAGTAATTCATCTAGCGTTACCTGGTTTGATGTGAGAACATGTCTGAAGCGGACATTTTCCAACTTCCTGTGGAAAACAATCCGACTCGATCCTCAAGAAGCTGCTCACAGTGCATGTGTGAAAGCGGCTCAAACCACAGTGTAACCTGGTGTGTGTGTGTGTGTGTGTGTGTGTGTGTGTGTGTGTGTGTGTGTGTGTGTGTGTGACCGTGTGAGTGAGCAGGCATTGTACCTGGCTGGTGGGGTCTCCGAGGAGGCTGCAGATGTGAGGAACGATTTTACTGAGCGTCAGACTCTGAGAGCCAAACCTGAAAGATCAAAACACAAAACTGACTAAAGTCAAGTAAAACTGGAGGTGAGCTCAAAGACACATGACATCATCAGTACGCTTCCTTTACTATGAATAAAACTTCCAGTTTGTGCTCTTTTATTTTGAAAATCACCCACACACTCATTTCTGCGTTTTTTAAAAGCAAAAACAACAAAAGCGTCTCTAGCTTCTCGCACGTGAAGGTTTGCAGCTTTTCTTTTATCCCATGAACCAGTTTTAGGTTTGAACTTTTGAAATAAAAATCAGATGTGACAGTTTTATATCTGAAGCTGTGATAAACCTCTCTGAATATTTCCTGAAACTTTAGAGCTAAATAAACAAACAAAGAGTTAACAGAGTCCCAAATATAAGCGCCAAACCTGCTGTTACATTATAAATCAGTTACTGCTTTCAATAATATTAATAACTTACACGTTTAAAGTTGAGATGAGACACAGGCAGAGTCCCTCTCTGGTCCTGTTGTTCTTGTGCTTGAATCCTCCCATCATTCGCTCCCACACATACTGAACACAGGGAGAAGACAGAGAGACATTAACATGTCACCTGTAACGTTATGGTGACGCTCTGTTGGAGGACGACACAGTGGTGGATAAATCCAAACATGCAGGTGGAAATGTGAGTGTTAGACTAATTTACTTTTCTGTGAGTTTAAATTTGAATTTAAATGCCTGATGGCAAAATTTCTCCTCTGCCGTCTTTTTTCCCTGTAGTTTGCAGAGTTATGACACCAGATGTTATAGGTCAGCACCACCATGAGGTTATTATATCGTGCAAAACAGTTGTTTGAATAAAATATCAGCTCCCGAGATGCACTTAAATTCAACAAATGTTGATGGTAATTGAACATATTTCTGCTAAGGTGGATCTCCTGTGACCAAAGGTGTGAAAAAGGAGATAAGATGAAGAGTGAGTGTACCTGTGGGTTTGCAGCCTGGTCCATGATCTTCAGCAGAAGTGCCTGGTCCTGCTCTCGGACTTGATCCTTGGCGTCTCCCAGTCGATCGATAAGACTGGGCAGGACTGAAACAGGAAGCGAGAGTTGGTGTTTACAGCCTGCAGTGATATCACAAAGAAAGCAAAAACCTCCATGTTTGGATATTAACGCAGTGTTTCTCAAACTAGGAGAAATATAGAGAGAATCTAAGCTTTGGTCAGGAAAATAAAATCATCTGTTGAAGCTGAAACTGTGGGGTGTGAACTCTGAGAACTGAATCAATTTTCTTATTGCTGCACTCGTGTCATCTGATTATAGAGATGACTTCCATTACTTCCATACAAGCACAGACAGTAAGTTAAGTGAAAGACTGAAAATAATGGCTGTGATATAAACATTAAGTCTACGGAGGATTATTAAAGTTTAAATAAGAGGAGCACAGAGTAAAATGGGATTAAAATCTGTGAGCCACATGAATGAAATCCTTCCTGTATCGGTGGTTTTATCATAGTAACAGTGAGGAATGGGAGGAACTGTCTAATGCAGACAAATAAATACATTTGAAATCAAAAGTACTTCCTCACAACACTTCAAAAATAACATAAAACGCGTGTTTGGCCACACTGTATCACAGAGTTTGGCTTAAAGTTTCAAATAATTTTTGTAGAGGTGAGCACGATGTGTGAGAAAACTAGTTAAAAACTAATTCTGCTGAACTCAAAGCCTTTAAAAAATAGTCTGTATTCAGAAAGACACAATTAGACAAACATGACACGTGTTCATGATGCTCAGCCTTTAAATACTAAAACTACAAAAGAACCAGTTAAACACAGGAGAAGACATGATGATGGACACAAACCCCTCTACTAGAAATAAGGTCACACATTTGGCTCTAACAGTCAGTCTGAGAAGCTGGTTCCTGTAAACTGTTTTTAACTGTTTGCAGTGTTTTCTCTTTTACTGATTCAAACTGTTGTGTGTTTAATGTGAGTAGCAGGCTCTTTTCTCTCTAACAGGTCTCACTATCACTTTATAAACCCTCTTGCTGGTGTCCTTCTATCACACACCATCGTGTAAATGTAAGAAAACACAGTTCTTTCATTTTTAAGTGTGTTTTTTATAATTGCAGTGTTTGATATTTTAGTATATGTAACTATCATTCCAGCCATTTCCTCCTATGAAAAACAATAAAGTAACATTAACCTTAAATAATAATATAAATTACATTTAATACGCACATGTAGAGATTTGCAATGAAAACATAAAATAAAAGACACTCAAGGTGCATCAAAATGTAAATTAAATATTTTTAATTTGGGAAAAATGTAAAAAATACATATTTATATACATTTTGTAACATTTCTAAATATTTAAGAAAATAACAGATTTTTTTAATGCACAAAGTCTTATTTTAGTATAAATACATCTATCTAAAACTAACAAAAACAGGTTAAAGTCATTTTTAAAAGTAAGCTGAAGCTCATGTTGTTGTACTGTTATTATGTGTGCAGTAAATAACGAGGAGAGGCTCACCAGTTCCAACCTGTGTCCTGAATCTCTCCTGCAGCCGGCTCACCAGAGCCGACAGGATATCCATCCCCAGTAAAACCACCTGAAACACACACACCATCACACGGGCGGTTAAACTGATCCACAGTGACTCCTCCTTCAGCGCCGGCAGCTCCACAGCGCCGCAGCAGCACAGTATTTGAATATGAGCCGCAAAGGCTTATGGGTAACACAGAAAGCAGCGGTTTCAGCTCTAAAAAGGTAGAAAAAGGCCGAATAAAGGCTGCTGGTGTATCTGTGATGTGAGCTAACAGTGTGAACTGCGGTCCTGTGCGCTGAAGCGTTGACCTGATTGTGAACCGTGAGTGTAGCCACTGTGTAGATCTTACTATCAGCGCTTCCGGGGAAGAGAACATGACTTTCCTTGTCATGGGGTGGTTTGGGAAACTCAATGAACGCGTAGTGAGAGCTTCCCTGCTGACACCATATCAACACATACGCACCACCTGAACCGCGAGTTCAGACCACGGTGCAATTTTTGGAAACTCTCAACAACAGAGAGCGATTGAGCGTGACTAATGTAAGGGTGACTGAAATAAAACGACCGCCTCCGCTATGGTGCCATCTGCTGGACGGAGAGCGGAACGACACTGACGTAGATATTTGAACGAGTTAATTACAATCTATTTTCATTGTATAACAACACCATTCTTCTTCCAAGGACTTTATTTAAATTTATGAAGATACTTCGTTTTTATATATTCATACTCAAATGTGTTACATATTTACCTGTAAGCTCTTATATACTTGGAGTGATATTCACTGAGCGTCTTTTAAATTTTATATAATTTAAAACAAACAAACAAAATTATATATTTATATATAAAAAATTTATATAAAATTATTAAACCAATTATTGTCTCAAAATTTCATGTTACTGACTCAAACTTTGGAGAAAATAACTTGAAATTTTGCATTATTAAGTCACACTTTTTAGATAATAACCCAAATTTTCATATTAGCTGTGGTTTGGTTTTGTTATTTCAACTAATGATTGTTTGCTTACTAATAAATCGACTGTGTATCTATAAAAGAGTAAAAGATGGGTATTTTCACTGATTCTGACAAAAAATATTAAATACATCATGATGTTAGAAGTGACTCAAATGATTAACTGATAACAGTTTTTTTTCCTGCATATGAAATCTGTTGGTGTCCACTAAAGGAAAGCCACTGAGGTCACTTATTTTGGGGTAGGTCTCACTTACATAAAATACACCTTTGTTTATTAATTGTGCAATGAATTAATTGTGAAATATGAGGAAAATGCTTTGACATCTTATAACTAAGGTATTATAGACTCACTTTTATAACCGTATGCAGACTGATGGAGATTTGTGGTTCATTCTGAGTGGGAATAATCTGGATTAAGAAAAACACTTTCAGGTTTACAGGGATCTGTTTAAATTTTTCTTACTTACTGTCACATGTCTCCCGAATAAGAAGTGGGGATTCATATTAAACATTGCCAACACTTCAAATATGTAAACGCAATCCCAGAGAAGCTAAAGCTCAGGTTTCAGACTGCTCTGAACACTCAGTTTATCACAGTGTTTTCTACTCTCAGCTCCATATCATATCACAAAGAGCAGATATGTAGTCCAAAATATGACCTTTAACCTTTAGATCACCCAAAAACATCTGGACATGAGTATGTGAAGAAGGAGAATTGCTGCTTTTCGACATGGTGATAAAGTGAATATCTTTGGATTTTGTGGTGACATTTGAATAATTCGACTACTACAAATAAAATGAGTGTTTCTGACATTTGATCCACTAAAGAGAGGAAGAAATCAATGTGGAGATGAATCTAAACATGTGTCCATTATTCATATCATCTTAAATCCCTCCCTCATGTTTAAGCACTTCACTTTTGCCATAAGAGGCTGCCCATAAGCAGCCTGTATTTACAGCTGGCTGGACAGCCTTTTAATTTACATCAGAGGCCTGTGATCGATTAACACGAGCCATTATCCTAACAGCTTGTGAAAGAGCCCTCCTCCATCCTTCACACTCAGCGCTGGAAGGTTTTAGTGCCCTGTTAACGGCAGCGACTGGCTGGAAGCTGAGTCTCTGTCAGACCTGCTGGCTCGCTCACACAGAGCAGGAAACTGGGCTAATGGGTGCTGGTAAATTAAGCTTGCCTCTGCCGTGCTCGCCTGGGAGCCTCGCCGTCCTCGTTACGGCCCCACAGACATCACCAGGACGGACAGGAGGCTGTGTTTCCAGGGCAGCGCGGGATGCAGCGATACGATTGGTCCGTATGTGTCTGCTGCTCTTACTACTGAGTGAAATGATGCCACACCAGACTCCAGTGAAAAATCCGGCATTTTAGTTAATAAGACTAAAAGTTCAGCAGCCGTTCAGGAGCTGTGATTCACATCAGAGGGTTTCCTTTGGTAGACAATGGTGCAAACATCTATTTTGTAAAACAGATGTTTATAAAAAAAACAAACCATCTGGTCTTCCACCAAAGCATTTTTACCATTGGGGGTTTCATTCACTGAATATTAACACCGTTTGTTTTGTTTTTTTTGTCTATCAGACAGGAAAAAACCTTCTATTAAATCAGGTAACACAGACTCTACCTATATCAGAAACAAATCCATAAATTTGTCCTGACTTCCTCCCCTCAACTCCAACTAGTCGTACTGTTAAAAGAGAGTTTTTCCTTCCCACTGTCGCCAAATGTTTGTTCATAGGGGGGCCGTTTGATTATTGGGGTTTTCGTTGTGTTAGTATACGGTCTTTAACTGAATGTTGCTGTGAATTGCTGCTATATAAATAAAAGTGAACTTAACTGAACCCAACAAAAATACGACCATGAGAAGAACATATGTGAAGGAAACCTGAGAGACATTACAGAAGCCTCAGATATGTTGGACGGTTTGTTCCCACAGTCTGGCTTTGAGTTTTAAGGCATTTTTAATAAGTAATATTAGAAAAGAACTGGGTAGCTACATGTAGTTTGTATAAGAAGCAGAGCTGGTGAAAAATGGCAACAGTTGAGTAAATCCATCATCAGGGTCAGGAGCTCTGTAACTGTCCTTAGATGCTCTATGATTAATCAATTATGTGCTTTTATTCAGCATCTGTTTGGCTAAGTCTGGCACATTTACCTTTCTATCTGACCGGCGTGAAACACGAGGGTTCATTGACAGTTTCGTTTGTTTAAACTACACAAACTTAAACAGCAGATGGTTGTTTTTGTTTTATTTTGCATATTTGTGGAGTCAGCACGACTCTGATTTGTCCTCTCTGGCACCGTTGCATTAAAAAGTGACATCATCAGCCTAAAGCAGCTCTACATTACTGTGCACTACTCCCATCTCTATTGATTAACCAGCACCAGCGGCGGCGGCAGCAAACGTCCATGTACAGCATGCTAATCGAGCAGCACGGGGAACCGGGCTGACTGCAGCTGAAGGTAAACAGGCTGGTGGGTTATTCATCAGCTCTCAGACAGAGCAGCGCTCCACGAGGAGCTGCGGTAATTAGCATCGAGCGGTTTCAGGCTCAAACACACAAACGAGGTGGGAAATAAGAGGCAGGAAGACTTAAAGTACCACCTTAAAAAACGACAATAAAAGAAATCAGAATTCTGGACTCTATTTTCTTCTATTTAACAGAAAGGATGGTTAGATCTCCTTCAAATGGCACCGTACACTAACACAATCTGAAACCAAGAAGCACTGAAAACTGCTCAGCAGGCTTTCACCATCATTTTCAAAGCTTACCCCAAGAAGACTTTTGCATATCACTAAGTTGTTAATAACTTATCCTGGTCCTAAAATAACCAGAAATTCAACTCTTAACTTCAGTCATTTCTCAGGACATCAGCTGACATTACAAAGATGTGTCATTTGTCAACAGGAAGCCAAACATTACAACACATCTGGAGGGTAAAGATAACACAATAAACACCACACTTGTATTTAGTGGGGCTTTGTTTGGCCAATTCTCTATTTTATCGAGCTGTTTAAAGCCATGTTATTACAGGTCGGTTTTAATATTTTTGGTTTCCACAGCTCAGGAATTCCCCACCTTCTCAGAAGGAATACAGTGGCTCTCATCGTGACTTAAACTGAGTGTTTCCTTCCCAAAACGACCAGCCATTCAGCTCTTCTTTTATTAAAGACACTCAGTGAGGGATGAGAAACCTAATGAAATGGTGTGTTACAGTTAACACACCCAGCCAACACTCTAAATTAAGGGCACTTCTCCAGCCGAGTTTCACAACTAAATAAAAGCACCACTCCCTCTGTACTGCAACAGCTGAGGCTGAAGTGCTGTATTCACAAGCACGCTGACAGATGTGAGGACTGGGATCTTTTTTTTCTTTTTACCCCATCTCACCCTCCAGCTGCTGCTGCTCTGCTCACCTTGAAGTTGCTGGAATTGACCCAGGAGCTGGCCACGCAGTCCACCATCCTGTCCAGCATGCTCTGGTCCTGCTCCAGCTCCGGGGACCTCTCCTCATCCAGGATCAGCTCCATGACCTCCTGGCCCACCTGGAGCCTCTTCCCCAGGTCCTTCTGCGTCACCTGCTCCAGCAGGTACTCCATGCTCACCGCCTCCACCTCCTCCTCCATGGCTGCAGGAAGCAGACTCCCCCAGGTGGTCTTGTTTTCCCTCCTCGCTCCTCCTCACCTGTGGTCCAGCAGAGGTGTTACAGTTGGCAGGACCTGCAGCAGGATTCGTACACGGCGCTTGTGCTTAGGAGGCAGCTAATGTGGAAGAAGGAGAGAGCTCCAGGCTGTCCTGCTGCGGAGGGCTGTGCCCGGCATTGGGCTTCATTCTCCTGCACAGCTTTGCTGTGATTTAATGAGGGGGAGAACAAAAAAGGCGAGAATTAGAGCCAAGTTTCCACAACTATCACCTCCAGATTAAAAGACTCCAGCCTGCTGACCTCCAGATCCTAGCGTGGTCTTAGCAGTGCCTCTGTGCTTTCAGCTAACGGGCCGTTAAGGGGCGCTAACACAGGTGACCATTAAGTTAGGTGTCAGGACAGTTTAACTGAGCTGTTAGCTTCAGCTGCTAGCTCGCTGATAGCCTGCTTTCTATCCAAAAATACAGCCGAGCTGGTGCTAGCTATGCGGGGAAATTCAACCCTGTTCTCCCCGCAGGAGAGCCGTGAACGCCTCTAACCTGTCTCTCGGACTCCTGGCGGCTTAATTAACTAGTTATTAATTCAGCGACCGGCTGTAAATCCACTCACCGGATGGACTGACTCGTTCCCAGGGAAAAAAGTCAGAAGTGGCGATGCTGCCTCCGGCCACAAACTACCGTTACTTTCCTCCGTGGGGCTCGGCGATCACTTCCTCGCTGGTGAAATCTTAATCTTCTGGCAGCTCACGCCATCTCTGCGCTTCTAACCTCTCACCTCTCTAACTGACGAGCTGCCCGCTGCTAATGAAAAAGGGGAAGATTATTATTTGCCGTAGTAAATCAAATCATGACCCCTGCCAGACGCCGTAGAGTCCTGCAGCGAGTCGAGTGAAGCCGCATAGTCGCGACACCTCCCGGCAGAAGCGCGCAACTACAGCCGGAGGAGGGCGTACATGGTTGGGAGGGCTCTCCCGTCAGCCTCAGGTGACCCCTTTTAAAAATTCAAGGTGTGCCTGTCAGAGTCAAGAGGTGTCATCCGGGCCCAACTTGGCTCCGAGATGACAACAAAAATTATTTATTTATTTTTATGGTGAATGAGAAGTTAGAGAGAACTGAGTTTGGAGACCACTGCTTGTTGCAGATCTCAAAGGTTAGAGACAGGGCCTGCATTTTGATCCGGTTGTCTAAAAGTCTCAGAAGAAGTCACTATGCGCACTGTGAACGTAAGGGCTGTATATGTGCTGATTTCTTAGATTTGTTTGGCATATTTGTCACACTTGCATGTTTCAGATCATCAAGCAAATTTTAATATATTCTTTTTAAAAGATAAGCCAACTAAATATAAAATGCAGTTTTGAAATGATGATTTTATTTATTGGGGGGGGGGGGGGAAGCCATATCTGGCCGTGTGTGAAAAAGAAATTCACTGCAAATTAGCTGTGATTAACCACATTTTTGGAAAACTGAGTTCAATTTGAATTAAAACAGAACATGTATGACAAAATGAGGCAGGCTAAAAGAGTTGAAACAGCTACAGAAACAGCTGAGAAACAAAGTCACTGGCATCTATCAGTCTGGAAAAGTGTTAAAAAGCCATTTGTAAGGCTTCAGGAGTGCAGTGAACCAAATAAAGAGCCATTTTACACAAACGGAGTAAACTTGAAAGAGTTGTGAACCTTCCCAGGAGTGACCGGGTAACCAAAATTACTCCAAGAGTGCACTGATGACTCATCCAGGAGGTCACAGCAGAACCCAGAACAACATCTACAGAACTGCAGGGCTCACTTGTCTCAGTTAAGGTCAGAGTTCATGATTCAACAATAAGAAAGAGACTGGGCAAAAATACTCTGTGGACTGATGAGACAAAAGCTGATCTTGAAGATCCTCCACAGTGATGACTCATTGCTAGTTATCGCAAACACTTGATTGCTACCAAGTCACACAAGAACCATTAATGAGGTTTATAGGGCAATCACTTTTTCACACAGGGGCAGGTAGGTTTGGATAGCATTTTTCACTCAGTGAAGAAATAATTTTGTATTTACTTGTGTTATCTTTGTCTAGTGTTAAATGTGTTTGATGATCTGGAACATGTAAGCATGACAAATACACAAAAACTAAGAAATCAGGAATGATGTAAGTAAGTAAGTTTCCATGTTTCATGAACGCCCCTGCAGCTTCAGAGTGAGGGTCTGACCTCTATGTGGTTAAAAGAGCCTCGTCCATCTCAAGAGAGTCATGAATAAGCCATGTGACAGCCAGGGCCCTATCAGGGATAAGTCTTCACATCAGGGAAAAATAACACCAAAGTGAAACTAAAATACTGTGGAACAAGCTGGATAGTTCACTCATTACAATAAACAGTGAAGGAACGTTTTACTTCACCATCCTTTAAGATTTAGTAGCTAAACCTTTAATAATAAATCCCTTTGGAAGACTGTCACCAATAACAATGTGAGTAAGCATAATTATGACTTATTATCTCTTAATTACAAGTTAGTATCTCACAGGTTTGATGGAAATTCTCATAACAATCATTTAGTGTCTCATAAGAGATGACTTTAGTATGATAATGAACTTTGTCATACTCATGAATGTCTTTCTTTTGATATTTGGACCTCATATACTTATAAGAAGCGATGCCTTCATCATATCTTAAAATTAGGATTTAGCATCTTCTAATTAATAATTAACAATGACTTAATGCCTCATATCAGACAATAATGAGCCTAAATATCATAATTATGACTTGCTCACTCTTTTTTAAATTTGTATCCAGCGATGTAATACAAATGCTCAAGGTTATGACTTAATGTGTCATTATTGTCATATTTTTGTCATAATATAAAAACGTTATTAAAGTATCATAACAACAAGTTTCACTTGTATTATTAGTTCATTTGTGGCCAGTTTCTGAGTGTGCTGCCAGATAAAGACTCCAACACCACACATGTAACTGCAAATTAAAGAGCTGTTTATGTAATAACAACATAAATATCAGTCAGACTGAGGATATAACAGGTTTTTATAAACATGTAGTTGCTTTATTTTGCCTTTGGGGGCAGCACTGAGTCTCTGTTGCTGTATGTCCCTGCAGGTGATGGAAGAAGTGTGAGAACATCTAAAAAAACAAAAGACTCCCATCATTGACAACCGGTCAGTGCCAACCCACATAAAACACACTCTCACACACATATACTGTGCTGCTGCTGACAGGCAGTGGGGAGAGGCGGAGATGCTGGTGCTGCTCCAGGTCATGTACACCGACCTGGACTTCCTGACGGAATTCCACATGGAGCTGCAGAATTTCCTGTTTGAGAAGTACTGTCTCTGTGTCACCCAGATGGCTGGAAAACCAGGAGGGAAACACCTTTACCTCAGAAACATAAACATCAATTAAATTCAGGAGAAGTTGGTGTTTTTATATAAAAACTGCTGTTGGTGCGTCTGTGGACTCTAAAATCAAACACATAAAAAAGCCTGAAATGGAAATAATATTGCAGTTATGTATCTTTTAAAGTGTAGCTTTGTGTAGGGCTATTACTGACAAACACAGCTGATGTCCACATCATGGACCACATACAGGAAGTTCAAAGGAAGTCTACACGGTCAGGTTTATAAACATGGCGGTCTTAACATCGGGATGTGTCTCCCTGTGGTTAATGTGGATTTATCTCAAATGCAATGCTCAGACCATCTTGGCTCTGGAGAACCACCGCTGTGCTGTCACCTCTGTCCGCGGTACATCAAAAGCACGAGTTCAGCTGTTCATAGCTACAGAGAAAACACGTTTTAACTGTGAATAGTAATGACACAAGGTAAAAGCAGCAGCTTTAAGTTTGGCTCTAATAAACTGCACCATGTTAATCTTACTGCTTTGATGCAGAAGCAGTTTTGTGCAGATCAAAAAGTTGGTATTGAAACACCGAATGAAACGTTTAATATGTAAAGATATTAATGTGCTCAGACAGTTCTGTTTGCATAAGAGATAATTAAAGATAATAAAAGCAAGATCCAAATGAAAAAAACAAGCAAACAGAAAAACTCTAACACAGTGCAGAGGAAGAGTTTTTATTACAGAGTTGGAGATGGAGAGAGCCACCAAAGAGGAGGAAGTGTCCAGTCCACAAATTGTTGACTCTTTCTTGAAAGATTACTGGCTGTGTTGCATCAGAAATCTTAATAAATACAAATGTGTGGTGTTAATCTTACAGTTTTTATGGCGTTGTTTGGATTCAGGCTGCTTTTAATGTTTGATGATCTTTAAGAAAGGAGTTAATGCTTCTCACTTCAGAGCAGACTGTCTGTTTTGATCGACTGTATCTATTTTGTAAGGTCACAGAGGGGCTGGAGCGTATCCCACGGCGACAGGTGAAGTCAGAGAAATAACCACACTTAAATTAGGTGAAGCTAATGTGGACGTGTTTGGACTGTGGCAGGAAACAGACAGGCTTGTCAGGAGGTCTGAACGACCAGCGCCATCTGGTGGACTAATCCAGTTCATTTAAACAGATGGATGCTTTACTGATCCCCCTGATGTGAAACAGTGAGTAAATATTTTTAATATTTTTTAAAAAATGGATCCAGTTTTGATTAAATTACTGTTGATTCTGTGTGATTAGAGTTTTTAAAAGCTTCTAAGTAAAAAATAAATAAAAAAGGGAGTCGAGTTTATTCTGAGGTTAAGTTCAAAGTTTTCGTTTGTTCTTCAGTCCCTTTATTTCCAAAGCCCACAAACAAAAGTGCAGATGTGTGATTTCTACCTCATAACCACCCACCATTCAAATAAAACGTGGAGTTGATGTTATCCTGTCTGAAACGCACTAACTTAACAAACACTAAACGTTCAGTATTTACAGCACAGAGAGCTTTCCGGTACAGTCTGTTGGCATTTGTCAAAGAAAACACTAAACGGACGAGTTTCCCTCAAAGGTTCTCGTCTGTGTGGAGTGTCAGCAGCACCCGTGTCTTTCCACACCAACACAAACACAACGAGCACTGAGCGCGCTCAGATCAGCTTTAAAATGACCTTCGTGGACACATTATCACATCCTCACATGGTAACAGTTAGTTAATGTCAGTTTACATAACGGGAGCTCACAGTACCTTAAAGTGTTAAAGCAGCATCAGACTGGTGGGTATGAAACCGCTGCTGTAAAGGCTCACACACGCAGACACACACCGTTTCTCTGACTTAGCTTCTCTTAGATGATTCACTAGAGTGAAAAGCAAAGCGTCGCTCACATGGCCTTTAATTATGAGTGACTTGGCAACATTTTCCCTTTGCTTTGTCTTTAAATCCAGTTTGTGATTAAAAGAAAGAGCTCGATTAGCTTATTTGAACTAGAACTAGGGCCTGTGAGTATGTGTGGGAGCCTTTAGAGCAACTAAAGCAGGTTTCATATTGTTAAATAGGAACTTAGAGGAGGAAACGAAGCTCCTTCCATCGCCTCCTCGTGCAGCTCTGGACCGCTTCCAGCACCACTGATATTTGGACACAGCTCGCTAAAAGTCCTTTAGTGACTATCTTCTCTTTAAACGAGTCAAAACAAACACCTTCAACACTGAATAAATAAATAACATGTCAGATGTCTTCAAACCATCTCCTCAACAAGGAGAAGAAAAGAGTCTTTTCAGCTGCTTTAGGGGTAAAATTTGCTGCAGCCGCTGTCTCTCCTGCAGATTACAGCTTTGATCATTAATACCAAATATAAATGTAGTACCAAAGAAATAATGTGGATTAAATGCCTCAGCAGCAAATAAAATGATGAAAATTAGCTTTTTTCCCCTCCTGCAGTGCAGGAAAGAAACACTGAGCTGCCTGCTCTGGGAGCTGTTCTAATGGATGCTGTTTGCTTTTTAAGTTTTCTGGTTTGGTGTTAAATTAGATGTTAAATCTTTGTGCAATCAGGTCAAACATGACAACCACAGAGCATTTTAACTTGTTACTCACTGAAATTCAACCAGGATGAAGCCTTTAGCTCTTCTCTGATCTGATAAACTCGTGAAAACCCCAAAACTATTCTAAAGGCCATCAAACCACAACTTTATGGATATGTACCGAGGTCAAAGCTGGTCATTCAGGGTCCAGGGGAGGTCGTCTCTATGAGGAAAACAGCTGAGATGACTGGAAGCAGTTCAGAGGTGCACACCCATCCTCTAAGATCAGGGTTGCTTTTTGATTTTCATGGGTGGAGTTTAGTTGGAGAGCTTTGTGATTTCCTCTCTGTGCAAAGAATCTGATTGGCTGGTAATTAGAAGAACAACCAATGCTACAGTAAAACAAACAAACAAACAAGGTTTAGTGTTTGAGGGAGCTGGCATGTCCACCAGACGCATGAACACAGGCAGGAGTAATATATAAATATGGCAGCAACACGTACAACAAAAAAAGACAAAGTGCAACAAAGTCCTCAACTTCAAATAAAATCAGCTCCAGATGTGTGTGACCCTCACAGCTGGTCCCATTTCACCTCCAGATTTAAAGATACACATGATCATTTTCCAGTTATGACTGAATATCATCTCATTCAGAAGTGTGTGTGTTTCATACATACTTGTAGTGCATTTTCTTAACCGAGAAAGAAGAGCTAAACTTTCTAAATATGTTGACGTTTCGGGCCTGAAGATCACTCAACAGGTCTGGATCTGGATATTTGGGGAATAGCACTTCACCAAATATGTTAAAACTTTATAAATCTTTATAAAGTCTGAGTGTTTTAGGGCTAAATATACACATCTAACACAGAGCCGTTTGAGCTCTAAAAGAGAGGAAAGCTAGGCAGAATAAAGACACCCTTCTGAATGAGATCATCTCTAAAACCTACACCATGAATCAATAAAAACAATCATCACGGAGCCTCAGAGGTCCAAATTTCATTTAAATATGATCAGAGATGATCGTTAACCCTGCGATTCACTCCATACACACACACACCGCCCTGAAGTCGCAGTTTCCCTTCATCTGAATCTCTAAACTGAACGAGCAGCAGCAAATGAACGACGTTAAGGTGGATTCACTATGTTTTAAAGCCTTCCTGCCACTGCGGGGGTGGGAGGATATTGAGGGAGGTGGGAGGGGCTTTTCACAGGTAGCAGAGCAGCGTGGCGTCATCTTTCCAGTTTGACATATTTACACCATCAGGGCAGTAAACCCGCCTCTCACGCTAGTTGAACATGATGGACTCTGGATCCTGGTTCATCATCTGGGCCATGTGACGCAAAACGTCCTTCTTGGTGATGATGCCCAGGAGACGCCTGCAGAGGAGGGATGCAAACAAAGGTCAGAGGTCGTTGCCCATGTGATGAGTAAAGGAAGAATGTGCAGATTAGAGGAGACAAACTGAAACTGCAACCAGATCAGCTTGACAGCCACTCTGATCACACAGATCAATCAACTACAGGAGAAAGTTGAGTCTAAGACCCAGCTTCCTTTGCTGTTGCTGTTCCTGGCAGAAACAGCAAAGCATGGACACTGCGGGCTGGATCACAAAGTGTCCTGACCTCTAAACACCAGCTGACCTCTCATATAAGTGAGTAAACACTAGGGATGGGTATCAAAACCCGGCTCTTGTTGAGAACCGGTTCCCATTGTTTCAATTCCTTGGAATTGTTTGTCATTTTTGCAAACGATTCCCTTATCGATTCCAGTCGCCCCGAATGACGTCACCACGTTGCGGAGCGTCATTTACCTGGCAGGAAATATGGCGCCTTTAAGCGGCTCAAACACTAAAAAGTTTGGTTATACTTTATGAGAACAGATGACAACAGGGCAACTTGCAATACTTGAAAAGTAGATATTTCATTTAAGGGAGGAAACACTACGAATATGCAAAAGCATTTGCTCACAAAACACCCGATGACCTTAAATGAATGTCGTGTTTTTAATTCCGCTCCGGACTCGTGAATCTCAACCCAGCAGCAGCGGTAACGTTTGCACGTCCTCTCCCGTTAATGCGGCAGGTAAATAATCAACTAACAGTGCATATTATGTTAGCGCGATCTGTCTTATTACAAAACCTGCCATCACTGTGCATTTAGGTGACCATGATGAGACAGACAGTCTGGCTCAGATGCTGGCAGTTCTCGCTGCAGTCTACCAGTAGCGTCTCCTTTCAGGCCAGGATAGACAAATGTCACCCAGCAGTGACTAAGTTTGTGGTAAAAGGCTTGAACCCATTTGCCACAGCAGATGCCCCCGATTTTCAGTAATGTGTTTAATTGTAGGCAGGGACATTACTGGATATTCTTGTGTAATTGCTACAGAATAATTTATGTTATACTTTGTTATTGCTACAGAAGAATATTTATTTTATTATTTTACATTTACAATTTTTTTTCCTGGGGACCCTGTGACACCCCATTGAAGAGCCGTAGGCTGTGGATCTCTTAAGATCTCAGTGTTGGGTTTGTAAGGCCATGCTACTCCTAAATTTCTATCTTGTTCAAAGAGAAGATAAAAAACAAAGTTCTAAGCTAATCGACTTTAGTGTTCTCCTTTTTTAAAAAGAATCGATAAGAGAATCGATAAAGAATCGAATCGTTAAACAGAATCGAAAATGGAACCGGAATCGTGAAAATCTTATCAATACCCATCCCTAGTAAACACTGAATACATTTGGGTTTATTTAAATCTTGGTTATAGGAGACCTATTTTCATTTTTATTTTTTTAAAATAAGTAACAGAGGTAATAAAGATGTAATAACGATTAAAGAAGTCATAAATTAATTGGTTTTAGGAGTTTTAACAATTATTTATGTCACTTTGCTTCATAACTATTAAGACAAATGATCTCATTGAGTCACTAGAGGGAGCCGTTTGCCCTTAAAATAACCTAATGAAAAAGCTGCTGATCTCTTTGATCTAAGCTAAGCCGGCTGCTGCAGAAATATGACCTTAAAAACTTCAGCCCAGCTTCACCTTCCTCATCTTTTTTTTTTAAACTGTATATTTAGAAAAAGACTGGCACATAGAACAGAAAACACTGCACCGAACACCCGATCTCTATTATTCTAGATAAAGCCCTGAAATACTGGCTGCTCTTACCAACAGAGCAGCCAATGACATCAGAGGTGAGCAGGAAACATGAAGCTGCTGCTTCTCTGTTTCCTGCAGACTGGAGAGAATCCTTCTCTGACATTTTAAAGGAATGATACAGATCAGCTTCTGAGCTACAAACGGTTTCAGGGTTTTTACTGATGAACGTCACTGCTAAAGTCAAGGTATTCACAGTATTTTTGGTGGCAGGACAACTGCAAATGATCCAGTTTGTCAGCAACAAAGTGAAACTATGTTTTCAGGACTTTGTAGGTGCATGAAATCTGACCCCGTTTCAACCCTCTAGCAGATCATTACATGAAGGCACCTTTTGAATACAAGCGCGCTCATGCTCACAGGTGTACACACGGGTGCTCACACACACAAACTACACCCTTTTTGGCTCCTACCTCAAAGCACACTGTGTGCTGTCGATTCTATGTGCTGCACAATAATATTCAATATTTAGTATTTGCTGTTATCTTCACATAGATCATCACGATGATGTTGTTTATTATATTGCTCTCTTTTTTTGCTTGTTTTCTTTTTTCTTTCTCAACAGGTGATCCAGGTGACTGATATATGTATTTTTTGTCTGTTTGTTTTGTTTGTTTTTGGTTTTTGCCTTTCATCACCGTTCCTCTTCCCTGCTGTTTTTCTTTCCCCCAGTCATGTCTGTCCCGTGTGTAGCAAGTGAAAATAAAATAAAATAAACAATAAAAACAAAGGTCAATCAAACAGACTAATACGGCAAGGCCAGGATGGTCCATTTGGTAAAGTAAATGCATTGGGCATCTTTCTTTGCCTTTAGACAACAATTCTGATGGCAAAAGAACATAAATGGGACAGGCGAAAAAAAAAAGAAAAAAGAGAATTTTCAACCGTTTCCATATTTCAGGCTGTAACAGCAGATGGCATTTGGCGTGCTCTTACCCGCTCCTGGTGACCAGACACTGGCGCAGACCAAGCTTGCGGAAGATGTCCACCACGGTCTCCATGGGCGTGTGGTCGGTGACGGTGAATGGGCTGAGGTTGAGGATGCGTCGCAGCTTAAGCGGCTGTGGGTTGCTCGCCGGCAGCTGCGGTGCGTCCTCGGTGAAGTAGACCACTGAGCTGCTCACCACGCCGTCCTGCTTCTGACGGGCATTCTCTGTGGATGGATCGAGGGGAGGAGTCAGTGGAAACCTTTCGATCGGATTCACTAAAGACTAACGTGCATTTGCGGTTGACTTACTGATGGCGAGCGTGAGGTCTCTGCGCTGGACAAAGCCGATGAGCCTCTCTGACTCTCTGGACACGACCACGGGGAAACCGTTGTAGTCCGTGTCTTTGATCAGCGTCTCCACATCCTCTACTGTCGTGGAGTCCTGCGTGAGGACAGCCAGCGGTGGGTCGTTCCTGCGGGGACGCATCACGTCGGTGGCGAGCGTGCGGTGGGTGAACTCGTCCCGCACGTCCAGGTACGGGTAGCCGTTTAGCAGGATGTGTGACTCGTAGATGCCCTCCTTACCGAATGCATCTGCCACCCACTTGCTGGTGACAGCAGCGGCCATCAGGGGGACGATGTACTCCAAGCCGCCGGTAAGCTCAAACATGATGACCACCAGCGAGACGGTCATCCTCGTTACACCGCCTGAAGCAACACAAACACAGCTGCTTCATCACAGGAGGAGACTTAATTCAACCATTCACAGTGTGAGAAGTTTCTGCTGTTTACCAGGGGCAGCCAATCAGAACAAAGCTTGGGTTAAAAGGGGAGGAGCTAAAACAGCTTGTTTCAGGCAGGCCTGACACAAGGCCTCATCATGTCTACATCTTAAAGCTTCTAATGGGTGAACGGTGCACTCACCCAGGCAGGCGGCGGCTCCCACCATGGCGTACAGTCCTGGCGTGACGCAGTCGGCGCCGGGCCGGCACCAGTTCTTGAAGATGATCCAGTCGTGGTGATGGTAGGCCATCTGCTCCACGGCGATCCCGACGATCCGCCCGGCGATGGCCCCGACCGCCATGCTGGGGATGAAGAGACCCGAGGGGATCTGAGGAGGAAAGAGATCCGCTCAGAGAAACAGAAACAGGAAACAAACACCGACTTCCAGCCCATCGTCTTCCTCGCACTGACCTTCATGCCGAAGGTGAAGATGGTGATAACGATCTTGAAGATGAGTGCGAGGGTGAGCTGCCACAGGGCGTTGTAGACACCAGGTCCCGCTGGGCGGTCCGGGATGTCGTCCACCGGCCGGCTCATGTTGGGGTTGTTGACGTAATCGCAGAGCTGCGACGACTCGAGCGCGCCACAGTCATTGAAGAGCTCTGAGATAAGCTCGCTGGTGCTGCGGCGGGTGTATGGGTTGGGGTAAGCCAGAAGGGCAGTGATCCCCGTCACGGCGATCACCTCCAAGACCGGGTACTTCCCCAGCTGTGTGGTCTTCCTCCGCCGGCACCAGGCGATGTTGGCCCGGATGAAGAGAGTCCCCCAGAGGCCGCCGAAGACGCCAAGCAGGATAAAGGGCACCAGCTCGGCCATGTACCACGGCGTGTGGTACTCCACATAGAAGAGCACCAGGCGGCTGTTTCCAAATGGGTTGATAGAGCGCAGCGTGAAGGCTGCGACCAGTGCGGCGAAGAAGGAGCGCCACAGAGTCTTCAGAGGGAAGTAGTAGCTGACCTGCAGGAGGAAGCACAGGACATCGTTAGGAGAGAGGAGGAGGAGCTACAGATACTCTGTGTCCGGTCTGATAGCCAACCTCTTCCAGGCTGAACAGGACTCCTCCGATGGGCGCGCCGAACGCCACCGACACTCCAGCTGCCGCCGCCGCCGACAGCACCTGCAGGAGGCAGACACACATACATCTACGTGACTTTTCCTTCATCGAGGGGAGAGCGTGCACACTGTGAGGAAATCTTACTGCCCTTAAAAGGTCAAAGGTTAGGAGTGTTTTTTCCGCAGCATACCTCTCGCCTCTTGCCCTCGTTCTTGCTGTACTTGGAGAAAAGGCTGCAGAAGAGGTTTCCGCAGCAACACGCCACATGGACCAGAGGACCCTCCTTCCCCAGGCTCAGGCCCGACGACACGGCCAGCACCAGCGTGACTGTCTTGATCAGCAGGGTCCACTTCCCCAGGTAGCCCCGGATGATGAAGCCGCTGAGGATCGTCTTGATCTGCACAAAACATGCAAACAGACGGAGACATGTGAGAGCGAACGCACGGCTGAAAGCGCAATCAGACTCCATTTAAAAAGTCCCACAGGAAAACTGTTAAAAACCATCTGTGTCATGGCTTCAGTTCCTGTATCTGCATGGGGGCGTGGCCTAATGCCACCTGCTGCAAGTAAC
This sequence comes from Rhamphochromis sp. 'chilingali', assembly GCF_963969265.1. Lineage (NCBI taxonomy): Eukaryota > Metazoa > Chordata > Actinopteri > Cichliformes > Cichlidae > Rhamphochromis > Rhamphochromis sp. 'chilingali'. Next base: position 25,695,034 of record NC_137931.1, read on the forward strand.
ACACCTCATTAGAAGCCTGCTCAAATGAACTGAGCCAACTCCAACTGATTGAATTTGTTTATCCAGTGAAAAAGTTTGTTACCTCCGGGATTCCCGACCCGCAGGCATACGGAGCGAACACTCGCACCAGCGACACCGCCAGGAAGGAGAAGAGCAGAGCCCATAGGATGTACAGGAAGTAGTTCAGCACGTACGCTCCGGCTCCCTGAGAGAACACAGAGTTAGCTCATCACTCTGTCCACTCATTGAAGAAACACACACAACCACTAAAAGCGGGCAACTCAACCTCGGCGTGGCCTGTCATCAGCTCCGCCCACTTCTGCCACTGTGGGCACTTGTCCCGGTCGTCAAACGTGGTCTCGTTGGAGGTCCAGCAGCACTGCTCATGGCTGTACCAGAACGCCGAGAGGCACACACCCTCCTTCAGGTCCGTCATCCAGTCCACGGCGAGGTCGATCACGCCGGCCAGCGTCCCTGTGGAGGAGAAGGGGAGGAGTCATTCCACCTCAGAGACACCTTCATCACTCTCAGATTGCTCCTGTTTCTCTTCCGGTGTCGCTCGGACATCCAGAGAGACGTCTGCAGCTTCAACAACAGAGTAAGAAACAGAAATAAAGGTAAAAAGGAAGCTAGATAGATGAAGCCTGGGAACTTTAAGCCCAGCAGCACGAAGAGGAGGAGGAGATCAGAGACACAGCGAGCCTGACCTGAGAGGAGGCCGATGAGCAGCATCACCACCCATCCCGACCAGGCGTCCAGCAGGCTCTTAATCAGCTCCCAGAGGGACTCTTTGCTCTTGCTGGTGATCTGCAGAAACACAGGATCAACTTACAGGTTTGCTGTGTGGATTTCAAATAAAAGCTCACGCGTCATGTGTCACGCCTCACAATGAGGAGGGAGAGGAATAGATGAAGCACACACCTTACGGTGGCGGTCTGTGTCCCTGGATTTCTCTCTCAGCCAGTCAATGGTGTGGAAGTCCTCGTACGTGCTCACATCGGGGAAAGGCTCATCCAGGAAGTCCATCAGGTTCCCGGCACCATTCATCTCCTCCGTGGGCGTGGCGGCACTCACACCTGGAAGAAAGTGAGGACGTCATCAGTGTTAATTTGATTTGTAAACACTCACTGTTTATTTAACGTTAATGTCCATGCTCATCGGTTTAATGAGATTTCACCTGCTCAACACATTCATATAAATAAGAATAAAAGCTTAAATTAAAGATCCACGTGTTTTTAATAATATGCATTTCTGTTTATACTGAGGAGGAGGAGCCGGGTGCAGTCAGCCTTTACTGAATTCAAAGATCCCGATGAGTTAAAAGGAGGGGGGGGGAAGCATTTCACCTGCCTCATATCACAGGATGAGGGCAGATCTCCTCACTTTTACCTGAAGAACAACAACAACTATCTCCTCTGACATGAATGCAATCACCACCGAGAGTCCCCACTGTGTTTGTCAGACTTCGCACCTGAAATGATCCAGCAGCACAAACAGCACTGCGGAGCCTTTATTTACGTTAGCTCCTGAAGCTAACCAGGCTAACTCAGCATCATTTCACTGGCTGTTGTTGTTGTTTACCTTCAGCGACCTCCATGTTGCTCCGTGCTCACCGCTGCGGGTCTAAAATAAAATCTCTTCAATTATTAACTGATACGTTGTCAAATAAAAATGTCATTTTAGTAAAATTCAGCGAGAGAAAAATAAATAAAAGCCTACGGAAGCGTCGCAGAAGGCTCCCTGCAACCTGCCAGTATCGCGATACTTCGGGATCGCGCTTTGCTTGGACCACCTCAAAGCTCGTCGTGTTTCAGGTGTTTGGAGTCTTTTCTGCCCTCTGGTGGCCACGCGTGGGAATTACAAGAAAGAGTAAAGTTTGAAAAATTACAAACCAAAGTCAAAATCAGAATCAGAATCAGAAACTTTATTGTCATTGTCATGAGAACAACGAAATTAAGAATGGTCCCCGATCATTGCATCATCCCTAGCAATATCAAAATATAAATAAAACAATAAAATTCAATAAATAAAATAGATAGAATACTTAAAATACTAATAAGATATAACAGTAAAACATTCACATACATTCCCACACACATGCTTCAGACCGTGCATAGATTAACACAAGAGTGGCGTGATGGACATTTCTGATTCTGATTCTGATTCTGAAGAGCAACCTGCCCTTCTGGGCCAACTCAGAATGGCTGTGGTTCGGTTCAAAGGGAAAGGTTCGCCATCTTCCTCGTCAGGAAGAGATCCAGGTCTCACGATCCCATAAAAAAACCTAGCCTGTAAACAACAGGACTATTACTAATTCAGTTCACACTCTAATGATATACATGGCCATGTGTAAATAATGTAAGTGCTATAACAAAACAAGCACAAAACATTAATTCTAATTTCTAACTATAGTCTATACAGTGCATCTTAATCATGAATGCAATCTTTAAGTCACAATCAGCTTATTCTATCATCAATGTGCACATTTCTATCAGAAATCAGAAATAAACCATAAACTATGGTAGATTTTTTTTTACAGTATTGCCCTTTAACTGAATTAAAGGAGCATTGCTTTACACTGCATAGCAATGAAGCAATATATTATTTACACTCAATGTACAGAATAAAATTATGAAAAGAATATACAAAAACCCACAGGCTGTAGTTTTACAGTATGTGGTAACGTATCAGCACAGTAAGAATACACACAGACATCTATCCAGTGCCGCTCGAGCATCAAATGTAACAAAATAAAGTAGATTCATGACCTTTAAGATCAACATTAACTTATTCCATCATCTAATTTTAGTGCATTTAATATTCAACAAGTAATACTAGAACATCATCAGCACACAAGCTGAGTGCTCAAAATGGCTGAACTCTGTGAGAAACCCCGTGTCACTACCCGATCCGTACTGGAAACCCGATCGGTACCCCGCATGCGCGAATCTTACGTCACTTCCTCTCTGCCAACATTGCGACATCCAATATATTTGAATGATACGGTTAGCGCCCAGTTAGCTCCTAGCATTTCTCAACAGCTCTGCCTCCTTTTCGACTGCCCGGGACATTTAAACAATGAATAATCGGTATACAAAGAAATTCATGCTTTTCTCCTCAACAGAGAGTGTCCCCCGATTGAGCAACAGCGCCGTAAAATAAGGAGAATGGCGCATAATTACAGAGTTAATAATGCAGACTTTGTAATATCTCACGTGTAGATTCATCAGCCAGATGAAGTGTTTACTGACAATTGACAGTGATAGCGCACATCATCATCACTATTCCAACAATCCTCTCCTCACAGACAAGCATAAACACACTCGACTATCGCTAAATCAAATTTAACACACGTTTGTAATGACGCTAATTCAGTTTACAATAGGGTTTATTCGCTCGGTCAGCAGGTGGCGGTATCCTCGTACACTGGGGAGTACACTGCCATTAAACGAACAGAAGAAGAAGAAAACATCTGCACATGCGCGGTACGGATCGGGTAGACTCGATTTATACGGTCAGACTTTACACATGCGCAGTAAGGATCGGGGAGTCCTGATCCGTAACTATCTTTTTATTTTTCGTTTTTGTCTACATTGTACTGAAATGCTTCATTATTGCAAACATTTTAAGATATACTTGTTATTCTTAACATCTTAACAGATACTCTGACCTTTAACTATCGTAAAACGCTACGACCGGAAGTAGAAACCTTTCGCGCATGCGGGGTACCGATTGGGTTTCCGGTACGGATCGGGTTTTTTTTTTTTTTTTCCAAAATCTTTATTTAAACATCAGTACAATACAAAATGGAATTAAGCAGTATTACAATAATGGTGATGTACTTACAGAAGAATTGTATGCATAGATAAACAAATACAAGAACAGCATTCAAAAACAACAATAGAAACATGCTAGGGGGAAGTAACTAATCAAGCCAAAGAACAAAGTGATTGAAAGATCTTGATTTTTTCACAAACACCAATAGTTTTTATAGCTTTTGGGTTAGTGGAGTTCTTAATAGAGTTAAGATACTGTACAAGTTCAAAGGAGAATACATAGAAAGAGGGATGTCTTCCTAAATATTTGGACTTGTGAATATGAAATTTAGCCATTAAAAGTAACAAGTTAATCATATATCTGTTATCAAAATTGAATTGTTTTTGATTTTTGTGCAGACCAAACAAAACATATTTCCAAAACAGTACAAATCCTTTAAATATATTTTCTGAAATAAAAACACATAAGCTCTGCCAAAAATCTTGTACAAGGTTACAAAACCAAAAAAGATGTGTAGTAGATTCCTTGGAAGTTTTACAAAAGCTACAGCTTGTATCAATGTCTAATTTGAATTTGCTTTGAAGATAATCTTTAGAATGATAAATTCTGTGTATTAATTTATAAGAAATATCTTTAATTTTGTTGGTAATTAAAAACTGATTAGGGAGCTTCCAAACTTCGTTCCACATAATACCATCTGACAGCCGGTTCCAGAAAAAAATAACATATGGTAGCGTGGTTATGGTACTCTGAAATAAAGCTCTAATCGATTTATTGTTGTTTTTAGATTGCTTAGAAAAGCAAATCTTGCCAACAAAAGTTTGTATGGGAGATGTCAATGGCCCGTGGAATGAAGTGATATTAGGTTGATTCTTAAACAGCATACAAACCCCTGATGGTATTGAGCCAAATACTTTGGTATAATCATGACGATTTATAGCTAAATTGAAGTGTAAACAAAATTCTTCATAGGAGAAAAGCATACCATTTGAGTCAAATAATTGGTTGACTAAAACAATGTCATTCCTAAACCAACTATCTAAGAAGAGAGATTTTCTTTTAAATAAAACATCCTTATTATTCCAGATATAATAACTGTGTGGACTAAAGTTATGCTTGTAAATAAGGGTCCAAGCTAAAAAAGCTTGACGATGAAAAGCAGAGATCTTTAACGGGATTTTATCAATATCAAAATTACAAGTAAGGAAAAATTCAGTGCCACCTAACTTAGAAAACATGAACACAGGTATAGCATTCCAAATGGACGTAGGATTAGTAATTAGATTCTTCAACCAATTTATTTTGAATGTGTTATTTAAAGTGTTAAAATCTAACACATTAAGTCCTCCGTTGACATAGGAGTTCATAAGAACTGTTTTTTTTAATGTAGTGTGTCCTATTTTTCCAGATAAAGTTGAAAATTAACTTATCAACCTCTTTTATAAGCTTTTTATCAAGGTGCAATGCCAATGCAGCGTATGTAAGACGAGAGATGCCTTCTGCTTTAGTTATTAATACTCTGCCTTTTAACGACAAATCTCTTAAGAGCCACTGATTAAATCTGTGTTTGAGTTTCTCTAGAATAGGATAAAAATTTTGAGTTATTCTACTTTCCTGGTTCTTGGTTATTATGACACCTAAATAACGAACTTCTTGTTTAAGTGGAATGTTACACAAAGCTGTTTTCGAGCAGTCTTTTATCGCCATAAGTTCACATTTAGGAATATTCAAGTATAATCCAGAAGCTTTGGAAAATATAGAGATTGAGTCAATAGCAATAGAGATTTGATGTTCATCTTTTAGGAATAATGTAGTGTCATCCGCTAACTGTGTTATGAGTAAATCTTTGCCAATTAGCGATATACCTTTTACATTGCTTGATTTCATATGGTTAGACAATAGTTGGGCAATTAACAAAAACAGGTATGGAGAAATGGGACAGCCTTGTCTTATCCCTCTTTGTATGTTAAATCTGGGTGAAGTACCGTTTGTTAATTTAATACTGCTGTTACTGTTATGGTATAATGTTTTAATCGCTGTAGAGAAGTAAGAGCCAAAACCATACTTATCCAGAGCTTGAAATATAAATTCATGCTCCACCGTATCGAAGGCCTTGTAGAAGTCTAAAAATAATATGAAACCATTGCAATCTATGAGGTCAGAATAATCCAGAACATCTAAAACCAATCTGATATTGTTAGTTATGTGTCTTTTGGGCATAAAGCCAGATTGTGTTTCATCAACACTCAGAAAAATTATGGTTCTTAAGTGGTTCTTCAGATGTCTTTATGGTTCTTTAAAGAACCATCATACGTCAAAGAACCTTTTTATTTTGTGGATGGTTCTTCAGCTATTACAAATGGTTCTTTAAAGAACAAAAGGTTCTTTATCCTTAGCAATCTAAGTTTGATGGTGTAAATGGCATAAATATTTATTCACTATAATGAGGCTGTGAATTATACTGTGTGTTTTCTTTGTGTGCATGTGTGTGCGAAGGGGAAGGGCGGGATACCTGGCAATTACCCTTTAAGAGAAGATGGTAGGAAACTGAATATTCAAATAAAAGTTAGAAATATTTGCAAACAGTAGACACAATACACACATTCAAATACTGTACTTTAGTTTTAAATTTTAATAAAGCATTACCATTTTCTACTCCAAGGCATTACTTTTGAGATTATTATATATTTTTGAAAATACAGCATAATGATAATACTAATTATTGTAAACTTTACAAACCACCCAGCAGTATGTAAAGTCAAATTATAAGATACAAGTAAATAACAATTGCAGAACAGAATGTCAGTGTAATAAACACACACTTCGTTTTGACAAAGCACACTGCTTAGGTAAATGATCTGAGTAGTTGTTCATCACTGAGCAATTTGTTAATATGTGTTTCGAGCCAAATAAATGACAGGGAGAGAGAGTGACGTCAGAACAGGTCATACTGTAACCTCCCGGGAGCGGACGGAGGGGGTCAGTCGTTGGGATGCGCATGCGCAGACAGAGTGTGCGAGCGGCGGGCCTTGACCTTCGGGGAAAAAAAACTCACGGACTGTGACAGCGAAACAGATAACAGTCTTCAGTACCTGCTGGACTTTGAAGCTGTGGATTCTGGGATTGTTAGAAAAGGTAAAACATTTTCATTAAAACCTTATTACGGTTTTATTTTTGTTACTCGTCATTGTAGCTTGCTGTTGATGTTGTGCTAACAGTAGCGATTAGCTAGATACGTTAGCCGTTGAGGTCAACGCAATTTAGTATCCAACTGTTTTCTTAACAAAACCACTGTTATAATTAAGTGAAGCTGCTCCCAGCTAATTTGAACCTTTGGCTTCTAAAATATGTGGTTCAATTGCGTGCTGCGTACATAACCTAATGTCAGCTAGACCGAAATTAAAATGTAATATATTGTTAAAGTCACTAAAATGGCGCCTGAAGCCTGTTATGACGTGAGCTCTGTGTCTGCTCTAGAAACTCTGAAATTCTGTAGATCTGAGCCGTACATTAAATACTCACATGAACCTGTACCTTGAATTCTGTATGAGCTTTATAAAATACAGCTATGCATAAGTGTTTTGAATGAATAATTAGATTAGATGACTCTTTATTGTCTAATCGAATTATATAGAAATGAATAGAAATGTGACATGAGAAGGTGTGTCTTCCTGCATAACTTAGTTTCGGACTAGTTGACAAGTTATGCTCCGGTCATTTGATGTTTCCAAGGTAGATGTTCTTTTGTAATATAGTTAATTTTTTTGTATATTTCATTTATCCACCATCATACATACAAGCTAAGAAGAGGTCGTTATACTAACAAGAGGTATCAACGCCGGGCCAAAGTTCAGCACATGGTTAAAGTTTGTAATCCAGCCAGGGTGTAAATATCACTCAGCAGCCAGAGCTGAAGCAGGTAGCATCAACACATAAATCTACTCTACCCGGCTTAAATCACAAGAGCACCTCTGACCAAAAAGCTGTAGATTTTTCTTGTTTGCACAAATTAATCCAGATTCACATTAATTGTGTTCACAGCTCCAACAAAATGAGGAAGAGGAGGGGGAGAAACACAATTAGGTTGAATTACAATTGGATGGAAGGCGAGGACAAGGAGAAGGAAGCTTAGGATGAGGAGGAAGAGAAGCAGCAGGAGCATCTTTAGGGATCCCTATGATGTCATTGAGGTTTGTTTCATTAATATGGTCCTCTCACAAAGAACGATGACTTGTTTTAGTTCACGTACTTCCTGTATTAAATAGTGATGTGCAAAATGTTGTGAAAAACCATGGAGCAGGTACGTATAGTGCATCTGCAGGTAAATGAACATCAAATCTCTAAGACAGACTGAAATTTGTATATTTATCACCCTTATGATAAAACCCATGTCAGCCATTGGTTTATGGACTTTGTATTTTGAAGCCTCAACATTTTCTTTATTGCTGTTGCTATGTTGGGACCATATTAGGATGAGGGATCAGAATCTGGAGTCATGCACACTATTGTTTCATTTAGTGTGTATCCATAAGATTCGTACAGCAGATCCAAGTTGTGCCTTGAAAACAGGAAAGTCGTCTGCATAGAGGAGAACTGTAATAGCAGGCTTGTAAAAAGTGAGGCTTTGTGCACTCGTTTTACTTCTGTCACCCTGTTTTGATGCAGATTTCACTTGAAATCAGGCAAGAACTGGACTTATTTTTTTATGTGTTCTTGTGAATTGATTGTGTATCGCATATGTTTGATTTGACTTTCTGCAAGACAACAGTTGTCCGCTGGCCAAAAAAGTTTTCCAAATACCTCCACGTGATCAAGCCTGGATTTAGAAAAGAATAGCAAAAAAATCTGCACCTCCTGCTTCAGATGCAATTTGTGTTTCTGTGTTCAGAGGCAGCGGCGAGAGGGGAGACCTCGGCTCATCCAGCTGGAGAGCCTGACCAGGAGGAGTGGAACATTAACTCAGCTCTTCCAGGGCACCCTGCAGACTCGGCTGTTGGCATCGGCGAGGGATGACGTGAACGCCAAACTGGAGTCCATCACAGGTCAACTGCAGGTATGCGAGTCAGACCTTCTGAGGAGGGTTTCACTTTTCTCTTCTTTATAATTGACTCTTTTCTCGATCTCTTTCAGCTCCTTGTCTCAGAGTGGGAGGGGTTTGAAGCACAAAGGGAGGAACTTGTCGTTTGTTTGGCTGATATGGATGTCCGCCTGAGTGAGGTTGACCAGCTGACAGGAAACACCAGTGAAAAACTGAAACAACTGCAGGTGTGGGCTTGTTTTGATATGACATATACAGGGAGTGCAGAATTATTAGGCAAGTTGTATTTTTGAGGAATATTATTATTGAACAACAACCATGTTCTCAATGAACCCAAAAAACTCATTAATATCAAAGCTGAATGTTTTTGGAAGTAGTTTTTAGTTTGTTTTTAGTTTTAGCTATTTTAGGGGGATATCTGTGTGTGCAGGTGACTATTACTGTGCATAATTATTAGGCAACTTAACAAAAAACAAATATATACCCATTTCAATTATTTATTTTTACCAGTGACACCAATATAACATCTCCACATTCACAAATATACATTTCTGACATTCAAAAACAAAACAAAAACAAATCAGCGACCAATATAGCCACCTTTCTTTGCAAGGACACTCAAAAGCCTGCCATCCATGGATTCTGTCAGTGTTTTGATCTGTTCACCATCAACATTGCGAGCAGCAGCAACCACAGCCTCCCAGACACTGTTCAGAGAGGTGTACTGTTTTCCCTCCTTGTAAATCTCACATTTGATGATGGACCACAGGTTCTCAATGGGGTTCAGATCAGGTGAACAAGGAGGCCATGTCATTAGTTTTTCTTCTTTTATACCCTTTCTTGCCAGCCACGCTGTGGAGTACTTGGATGCGTGTGATGGAGCATTGTCCTGCATGGAAATCATGTTTTTCTTGAAGGATGCAGACTTCTTCCTGTACCACTGCTTGAAGAAGGTGTCTTCCAGAAACTGGCAGTAGGACTGGGAGTTGAGCTTGACTCCATCCTCAACCCGAAAAGGCCCCACAAGCTCATCTTTGATGATACCAGCCCAAACCAGTACTCCACCTCCACCTTGCTGGCGTCTGAGTCGGACTGGAGCTCTCTGCCCTTTACCAATCCAGCCACGGGCCCATCCATCTGGCCCATCAAGACTCACTCTCATTTCATCAGTCCATAAAACCTTAGAAAAACCAGTCTTGAGATATTTCTTGGCCCAGTCTTGACGTTTCAGCTTGTGTGTCTTGTTCAGTGGTGGTCGTCTTTCAGCCTTTCTTACCTTGGCCATGTCTCTGAGTATTGCACACCTTGTGCTTTTGGGCACTCCAGTGATGTTGCAGCTCTGAAATATGGCCAAACTGGTGGCAAGTGGCATCTTGGCAGCTGCACGCTTGACTTTTCTCAGTTCATGGGCAGTTATTTTGCGCCTTGGTTTTTCCACACGCTTCTTGCGACCCTGTTGACTATTTTGAATAAAACGCTTGATTGTTCGATAATCACGCTTCAGAAGCTTTGCAATTTTGAGACTGCTGCATCCCTCTGCAAGATATCTCACTATTTTTGACTTTTCTGAGCCTGTCAAGTCCTTCTTTTGACCCATTTTGCCAAAGGAAAGGACGTTGCCTAATAATTATGCACACCAGATATAGAGTGTTGATGTCATTAGACCACACCCCTTCTCATTACAGAGATGCACATCACCTAATATGCTTAATTGGTAGTAGGCTCTCGAGCCTATACAGCTTGGAGTAAGACAACATGCATGAAGAGGATGATGTGGACAAAATACTCATTTGCCTAATAATTCTGCACTCCCTGTATTTGATATGAAACATACGTCAGAGACATTATCCTAAACTGGACTAACAAAGGACCATGAGTACAACATGAAACGTACATTACATAGCGTAATGCTAAAGTTCATTGATCATTTTAATCATAAACTTGTTGTTGAAATATTTTTACTGAACATGCAAACATCTGCTGATGAAAATGTGTTGATTTATTGGTCTGTTATGAAGCTATTGCTATTTCTAATGTGTTTTATCACTTTCTGATGTTTTATTAATTAAACAATACATGTATTGTTGTGTTATCTGTAGCTATAGTATTTATATATATATTTATTTATAGTATAGCAAATATATTTAATTATTACTGTTTAAAACACTAATATGTGACATGTATTAGTAGTGATGTTGTGCTGAGGGTTAAAATGCCTTTTTGTCTTTTGGTAACTACAAAATGACAAACCATTAATATATGTCTATGCTGTGCTCGTATTTATTTTTACCCTACTCAAATTCAATTTATGATGCATTTTATTTTGAAAGATTTAAAATGTTTTTTTAAAGAACCACTCAAAAAAGGTTCTTTAAAATGGTTCTTTTAAAGAACCATTTGAAGGACCTTTTAAAAAATGGTTCTTTAAAGAACCATTTTTAAAAAGGTTCTTTGAAAAACCATTAAAGGTGCCCCAAAGAACCATTTCTTGATGGTTCTTTGGGGCACCTTTAAAGGTTCTTCAATGAACCACTGAAAGAAATGGTTCTTCAAAGAACCATTGTTTGAAAGGTTCTTTGTGGCACCAAAAAAGGTTCTTCTATGGCATCAGTCTAAAGAACCACTTTTGGTTCCAGTTGGCACCTTTATTTTTCTGAGTGAATAACAGAGTCAAGAACCATCTTAAGTCTGTTAGCTATAATTAGAGCAAATACTTTATAGTCATTATTTAGCAAGCTAATCGGTCTCCAATTATCAATCATTAATAGGTCCTTATTAGGCTTCGGGATCAATGTAGTCAAACCTTGATTCATCGTAGTGGGAAGCTGTTGGTTTCCTATGCTTTCTGCAAATACCTCAAGAAGAAAGGGAGACAACTCTTCAGAGAAAGTTTTATATAATTCAGCAGTAAGACCATCCGTACCTGGAGATTTATTATTTTTCAATAGCCCAATTGCAACTTTGACTTCTTCTAATGAGATGGGTTGATCACATAATATAGATTCTTCTTGGCTGATAGATTTAACATTCAGCGATTCTAAGAGATGATTTGCATCTTCCTGAGAAAATGTAGAACTATAAATTTCCTTATAGAAATGACTACAATATTTAGAGATTAATCTGTAATCCTCTGTTATAACTCCATTTATCATTAATTTGCTAATATTATTTATACTTGAGTGTTTCTTTTCTAAACTGAAGAAGTAATGGGAGTTACGCTCACCTTCTTCAAGCCATTTAGATCTTGATCTGATAAAAGCGCCTTTTGCTTTGTCTGTGTATAAACGATCTAATTTATCTTGTAATTTAGCAAGGTTCATTTTATCCTCTTCAGTTAAAGTGTCAATTCGTTTATTAGATAACTGTGTGATTTGAGAAATTATATTTTCTTCCTCCAATCTTTTGGATTTTGCATTAAGGCTGCCAATCTTTCTTAAATATTTGCCAATTTCAAATTTTAATAATTCCCAGTTATTACCATATTTTAAATCTTCTTGAGCTATAGACCAAAAGTTTGAGATCAGTTCTTTAAGATCCTTTTTCACATCGTCTTTTTGTAATAATGAGCTGTTGAGTTTCCAGTATGTAAATTTAACAACAGAAGAATTAGGTAGAGAAGTTAGATTTATTTTAATATATATGGCTTTATGATCTGTTGCTGGAGAAGGCCAAGCACCTACATCTATGCTATTGCTGTCAAAGCTCTCTGAGACTAACCAAAAGTCTATCCTTGAATGTCTCGAGTTAGAATTGTTGCACCAAGTAAACATTTTGGACTGAGGAAATTTGAATCTCCAAATGTCTGTAAGTTTCAGGCGTACCATAACAGCCTTCAATGTGGTATTAATTCTTTTCGAATGTCCTGGAGGAAATTTATCTAATTCAGCATCCATAATACAGTTAAAGTCTCCACCTAGTAATAATTTTGCATTTGGAAATTTATTTAACCAGCTAGATATTTTTTTTTCAATCGTCAAAAATAAATGATCATTTTCTAGCGGTACGGATCGGGTAGTGACACGGGGTTTCTCACGGAGTTCAGCCATTTTGAGCACTCAGCTTGTGTGCTGATGATGTTCTAGTATTACTTGTTGAATATTAAATGCACTAAAATTAGATGATGGAATAAGTTAATGTTGATCTTAAAGGTCATGAATCTACTTTATTTTGTTACATTTGATGCTCGAGCGGCACTGGATAGATGTCTGTGTGTATTCTTACTGTGCTGATACGTTACCACATACTGTAAAACTACAGCCTGTGGGTTTTTGTATATTCTTTTCATAATTTTATTCTGTACATTGAGTGTAAATAATATATTGCTTCATTGCTATGCAGTGTAAAGCAATGCTCCTTTAATTCAGTTAAAGGGCAATACTGTAAAAAAAAATCTACCATAGTTTATGGTTTATTTCTGATTTCTGATAGAAATGTGCACATTGATGATAGAATAAGCTGATTGTGACTTAAAGATTGCATTCATGATTAAGATGCACTGTATAGACTATAGTTAGAAATTAGAATTAATGTTTTGTGCTTGTTTTGTTATAGCACTTACATTATTTACACATGGCCATGTATATCATTAGAGTGTGAACTGAATTAGTAATAGTCCTGTTGTTTACAGGCTGGGTTTTTTTATGGGATCGTGAGACCTGGATCTCTTCCTGACGAGGAAGATGGCGAACCTTTCCCTTTGAACCGAACCACAGCCATTCTGAGTTGGCCCAGAAGGGCAGGTTGCTCTTCTCTCACGAACAATTGCAACAGTGCGGTAGGACGAAATCGCACCAATCACAAACTTTTGACCTATTGGATTTGACTTGACTGAACACTGACTATTAAGCCGGCAAGACTGACATATCTGAGCTGAGATAGGATTCTGACTGTTATTATTATTGCTGTCACTGTATTTTATTTTATGTTTTCATTCCTGTTCATGAAATGCTGTTAAATTGTTGCTAAATAGTTTAATACAATTCATAGCAACTTTACCTGTGGCTCCAGTCATTCTTCTCCACGCAACTCACTTTATCCCTCCTACGAATCTAGCTATTGGCCCATTCTCTCCATCTTACTTTAATTTCCCCTACCCTATCCTGTACTTGGCTACAGAAACCTCAAGGCCACTGGATGTTTGAAATTGCTACATGATGATGTGTTTCCCTCTTTATGCACTGAAGCTGGCACGTTCCCTGAGTTTTTCCAGCAAGATGGTGCACCACCACATTATGGGTGCCAGGTCTGAGCATTCCTAGATGAACAGTTTCCTGGAAAGTGGATTGGTCATGTCATGGGCCAGTTGAATGGCCCCCAAGATCTCCCGATCTGACCCCCTTAGACTTTTATCTTTGGGGTCATCTGAAGGCAATTGTCTATGGTGTGAAGATACGAGATGTGCAGCACCTGAAACTATGGATACTGGATGCCTGTGCTGGCATTTCTCCTGCGGTGTTGCTATCAGTGTGTGAAGAGTGGGAGAAGAGGGTTGCATTGACAATCCAACACAATGGGCAGCACATTAACCACTAACCCTCCTATGCAGGGAAAGACACATACACCGGTGGCGAGGCGGCCGCCGATCGACCGGTGGTGGCTAACGTGGAGCTCAATCGTGGATAAGGGAAACCGAAGGCAGGAGAAGCAGGCTGCTGCCGGTCCGAGCGTGAGGTGAACTGAATTTCAGGTAAGAAGTTACGAACTGCACTCTATTTGGGTCAGATATAAACCGAGTTTAGGTGTAGTTTATTTTCGTTGTGCTGACAGTTACAATAACTCGTTCTGCGTGCTAGCTAGCACGACAGCTGTGTGCACCTAAGTTACTGATGTTGAACTTTATGACAGCCTCCCCTGTCATTCTCTCGCCTGTTGAAACTTCAATCATGAAACTGATCAATGATCGGCTTTTCTCTCGTTTGTTCATTGCGCTAAACAACAGCAGCACGGTTAAGCTTGATCAGCTGTTGTTAGAATTCATTTAATTTTAATTTCTAGTATCAGCTGATGTTTGCTGGAGCCACAGCTGTAAAAAAGGGCTGGTCGAAACCAGGAGATGTCCTTACTGAATCATCAGAGCTGAACTGGTGATGGAGAAACAGGTTTACCTTTTAGGTGACATGAATGAGTTGAAGGAAAGTTATCAACTGTTTCTGAGAGACAAATAACACCAAGCTCCTTTTTTTGTGTAGCTGACAGCTGGTAACTGTGCAGGGGCGGATCTAGCAAAGCTTTTGCCAGGGGGCCAGGTAGGGCATTAACAGGGAGAGGGGGACACAAAGATATACTTTTCTTTCTTGCTCTCATATAAAATATTTACCTTTTATTAAATAGTTATCTGAATCTTACAACCAAAGTTTGTATAATAATACACAAGATTGGCTGTAGACCATTGTTAATCATTCAGAACACTGTGTAAAAATAACAAAAAACAAAAAGTGAATGCAAAAGTGCATAAATATTTATTTTACGTGTTTGATGTGTGTGGCAGGGCGTGGTCTGCAGTGCCGCTGCAGGGGAGGTGGACCCACGGGCGTAAAGTCTGTGCTCTCTCGGCTGGTTTTTTTTTGGTGTGTGTTGGGCTGTGAGTTGAAAAGCTACAGCCGGCTGTGTGGGTACACCAACCATGTGTGAAAAGTGGTCCATAACGTAATGCTTCAAAGCGTGTTCATGCAAACATTGTTGGGTCTGCCGTGGTACAATGGGACTTCTGCTCATGAACCTCTGTGCACAGCGTCTGCAAATCGGGGCTGTACGAAGTCACCTCATCTTTACACAAAACTGTAAGCTGTCATCTGTGAGGCGCGAGCGGTGTTTGTTTTTACCATAGTTCATGGTGGAGAATGGCTGCTCTGCTGAGTTTTGCTCTCTGTAGCCGTATGAATGGCAAACTACACTGATTAGCAGCAGCATAGGCAGACTTAAAAATTTTTCTGAAATTTTCGCTTTCTAGTATTTATTTAATATTTCTTTATGTTATAAAAATGACTTTGAATCCTGATAAAAATTCAAAATCATGGGTTAAAAATGAAAACAAGAGAACTAAGAATGTATTAATATTTGTTGCCAGAAAAACAGAAACTGTATATGTGCAACCAAAGTGCCGTTTTAATTCAGATGAAAAAAAAGGGATTTATTCATTCATTGTCCATTCAGGATCTTAAAAATGTGATAATAATAATGAAATAATACAAATAATGTAATAATAAGAATGATGTAATAATAATTAATGTAAATCTAAATAATATTGTCCTTCAGAGAAATAGTTTGTAGTCCTGAAGATGGAGAAGTTTACTCCCGCAGAGCGACTGGGACTGTCTGTGGTCATGATGGTTGAACCTCCAACGACTTTCCCAGCTTAGCCTCAGAGTGCTGCTGCTACTGTAGCAGCCACTCTTCTCCTCTGTACTCGTCAGGACTTGCATTGTCACATCTGGGGAACCCAGGCCCTGCTGGAGAGGAGAGCCTAGTCTGGATGCTGACCTGCTGCCTGTAATTATTAGCCTTTTTCAGGCTCTTGTTACGTTCTGGTCCCGGCAAGTAAATAAACGTAACAAATAGTTTGCCCCACTCACTTCCCACCCACGCACAAACCCCAACAACGACACCTTTTTCAAGTATTTAAGCAGCCATTTATTTTCATCGGCAGTGAGCAATGCCAAAACAATAAACAAAACTCCCTATAAAACAATCCCTACTCTTCCCTACACCAAAATAAAAAGAAGCCAAAACAAAAGACAAGTCACTTAACTAACTATCTAACGAAAAACAGGAGAAAACTTGTTCAACAAAAGAAAACGGCTTCTCACGGCTACTAGGCTGCGACAATGAAAGTTATACAGCAAAGGAACAAAAAGTGACCGCCACTTGTTAACTTATTTACAATTATTTACATGGCAAGGCTAGAGGTACACGTGAATACTCCAGCCTGCACTACAATGACACAACACACAACTCCCTGCTCATGGCAAAAAAAACACACGCGGTTCTCAATGGATGAGGGGATGGCACGGCGGGTGCCCCTTGGAGACCATCTGGGCGGGCTACCGGAAGACGGAAAACTGTGAGCAGGAACCGAAAACACCACTTTGTGTGTCAACACAAACTCATCAGCCCGTATAGCAGCAGCGGCGAGAGTCGTAACCTTCTGTTCATTTAAGTAGGTTACCACAGTGTCTGGTAGTTGGTTTTTAAACTCTTCCAACGTCACCAACTCACCCAGGTCATTCAAGGTTTTTACTGCTGTAGCATGACACCACTTATCAAACAGAGTTTTCTTTTCTCTGGCAAACTCCACATAGGTCTGGTTGGCGGATTTTTTCCCATTCCTAAATCTCTGCCTGTAAGCCTCTGGCACAAGCTCGTAAGCACGCAGGACAGCAGCCTTCACCATATCATAGTCAAAACTGTCCTCCAGAGAAAGAGCGGTGCACACCTCTTGAGCTTTCCCCACCAATCTACATTGGAGTAGAAGAGACCACACATCTTTTGGCCAGTGCAGCGCACCTGCGATACGCTCAAACACTGTGAAATACGAATCCACCTCAGTTTCCCGAAACGCCGGCACCATTTTGATGTGTTTACTCGCATCAAAGCCACCACCTGGCATCAAGGCCGGTGGCTGCGGAGATGGCGACTGCGGGGATAATGACTCCGGGGAGGGTGCCTGCGGGGATGGTGACTGGATGGTGAGCCCTGATCCTCAAGTGCATAGCTTCCACCTCCAACTGCTGTTTCTTTAGCTCCACCTCCTTAATGCGCAGCGTTACCCGCAGCTCCTCCGCAGAAGGGCTAGGTGGAGAAGGGAGATTTTTCAGTGGGGCAAAAACACCAGCAACAGACACACACACAGCCTGCACTACAATGACACAACACACAACTGACCGAGTCAACGGGGTTCCAAAAAGCACTCCCAGGTGACTGTCATCCGGACGTTAAGTACTGGAGGTGGTCCATCAATTATCCAGTCCGAAGATATGTAGAGACTCCACCCAGATACCTAGCAGCCACGCCCAGGTGTCCACCTCCTAGGAGAGAAAAAAGGGAAAATACCGCCAGCCATCCTCCGGTGGGAGGCACAACACCAACAAACACATCACTGGGTCATAACAGTTTCCCCCACCCAAAAAAAATCAAACATCCAACCCCACACAAAGATGTTTGATTTACGACCTAGAGAGGGCATCAATTCAATTCAATTCAATTTTATTTATATAGCGCCAAATCACAACAAAAGTCGCCTCAAGGCGCTTCATAGATACAGAGAAAAACCCAACAATCATATGACCCCCTATGAGCAAGCACTTTGGCGACAGTGGGAAGGAAAAACTCCCTTTTAACAGGAAGAAACCTCCGGCAGAACCAGGCTCAGGGAGGGGCGGCCATCTGCTGCGACCGGTTGGGGTGAGAGAAGGAAGACAGGATAAAGACATGCTGTGGAAGAGAGACAGAGGTTAATAACAGATATGATTCAATGCAGAGAGGTCTATTAATGCATAGTGAGTGAGAAAGGTGACTGGAAAGGAAAAACTCAATGCATCATGGGAATCCCCCGGCAGCCTACATCTATTGCAGCATAACAAAGGGAGGATTCAGGGTCACCTGGTCCAGCCCTAACTATATGCTTTAGAAAAAAGGAAAGTTTTAAGCCTAATCTTAAAAGTAGAGATAGTGTCTGTCTCCCGAATCCAAACTGGAAGCTGGTTCCACAGAAGAGGGGCCTGAAAACTGAAGGCTCTCCCTCCCATTCTACTTTTAAATACTCTAGGAACAACAAGTAGGCCTGCAGAGCGAGAGCGGAGCGCTCTAATAGGGTGATATGGTACTACAAGGTCATTAAGATAAGATGGGGCCTGATTATTTAAGACCTTGTATGTGAGGAGCAGGATTTTGAATTCAATTCTGGATTTAACAGGAAGCCAATGAAGGGAAGCCAAAACAGGAGAAATATGCTCTCTCTTTCTAGTCCCTGTCAGGACTCTTGCTGCAGCATTTTGGATTAGCTGAAGGCTTTTCAGTGAGTTTTTTGGACATCCTGATAATAATGAATTACAGTAGTCCAGCCTGGAAGTAATAAATGCATGAACTAGTTTTTCAGCGTCACTCTGAGACAGGATATTTCTAATTTTAGAGATGTTGCGCAAATGGAAGAAAGCAGTCTTACATATTTGTTTAATATGTGCGTTGAAGGACATGTCCTGGTCAAAAATGACTCCAAGGTTCCTCACAGCGTTACTGGAGGCCAAGGTAATGCCATCCAGAGTAAGAATCTGATTAGATACCATATTTCTAAGATTTTCAGGGCCGAGTACAATAACCTCAGTTTTATCTGAATTAAGAAGCAGAAAGTTAGCGGCCATCCAGGTCTTTATGTCTTTAAGACATTCCTGCAGTTTAACTAATTGGTGTGTGTTATCTGGCTTCATGGACAGATAGAGCTGGGTGTCATCTGCATAGCAGTGAAAAAGTATGCTATGTCTTCTAATGATGCTGCCTAAGGGAAGCATGTATAATGTAAACAGAATTGGTCCTAGCACTGAACCCTGTGGAACTCCATAATTAACCTCAGTGTGTGAAGAGGACTCTCCATTTACATGCACGAATTGGAGTCTATTAGATAGATATGATACAAACCACTGCAGTGCAGTACCTGTAATACCTACAGCATGTTCTAATCGCTCTAATAGGATATTATGATCAACAGTATCGAACGCTGCACTGAGGTCTAGCAGGACAAGCACAGAGATGAGTCCACTGTCAGAGGCCATAAGAAGATCATTTGTAACCTTCACTAAAGCTGTTTCTGTGCTGTGCTGAGCTCTGAAACCTGACTGAAACTCTTCAAATAAACCATTCCTCTGCAGATGATCTGTTAGCTGTTTGACAACTACTCTTTCAAGGATTTTTGATATGAAAGGAAGGTTGGAGATTGGCCTATAATTAGCTAAGACTGCTGGGTCTAGAGATGGCTTTTTGAGTAAAGGTTTAACTACAGCCAGCTTGAAGGCCTGTGGTACATAGCCGATTATTAGAGATAGGTTGATCATATTTAAGGTCATATGGGGTCTAAAAGACAGGTTGATGGTTTGGAGGAAGTAATTATTGAAGTTAACTCAGAAAGATCAATTGGAGAAAAAGAGTCTAACTTAATATCAATGGTACTAAGAGTAGCTGTAGATAATATTACATCTGTGGGATGATTATTGGTAATTTTTTCTCTAATGATAAAAATTTTATTTGTGAAGAAGTTCATGAAGTCATTACTAGTTAACGTTAAAGGGATGGTTGGCTCAAAAGAGCTCTGACTTTTTGTCAGCCTGGCTACAGTGCTGAAGAGAAACCTAGGGTTGTTCTTATTTTCTTCAATCAGTGATGAATAGTAAGATGTTCTGGCTTTGCGGAGGGCTTTCTTATAAAGCAGCAAACTATTTCTCCAGGCTAAATGATGATCCTCTAGATTTGTGACACGCCATTTCCTCTCCAGATTACGAGTCATCTGCTTTAGGGTACGTGTTTCAGAATTATACCACGGAGTCAGGTACTTCTGATTTGAGGCCTTAGTTTTCACAGGAGCTACAGTATCCAGAGTCGTACGTAGTGAGGAGGTGAAATTATTAACAAGATAATCGACCTCTGTTGGGGTAGCGTTCAGATAGCTACTCTGCTCTGTGTTGGTACAGGGCATTGAAGATGATAACAGTGGGTGGATTATATTCTTAAACTTAGTTACAGTGCTTTCAGAAAGACATCTACTTTGATAAAGTCTACTCTTCACCGCTGTGTAATCAATTATTGTAAAAGTAAATGTTATCAGGAAATGATCAGACAGCAGAGGGTTTTCAGGAAACACTGTTAAATGTTCAGGTTCGATGCCATATGTTAGAACAAGATCTAGAGTGTGATTAAAGTGGTGGGTGGGTTCTTTTACATTTTGAGAGAAACCAATTGAGTCTAATAACAGATTAAATGCCATGTTGAGGCTGTCATTTTTAGCATCTACATGGATGTTAAAATCACCCACAATAATTATTTTATCTGAGCTCAGAACTAAATTAGATATAAAGTCTGAGAAATCAGACAGAAACTCTGTGTAAGGCCCAGGTGGACGATAGATGATAACAAGTAAGACTGGTTTCTGAGTTTCACAGCTGGGGTGGACAATGTTAAGCATCAGGCTTTCAAATGAATTAAAAGTCTGTCTTGGTCTTTCATTAATTAATAGGCTGGTGTGAAAAATTGCTGCCACACCGCCCCCTCGGCCTGTGCTTCGAGATTTCTGGTAGTTAGAATGACTCGGGGGTGTTGATTCATTTAAACTAACATAATCATCCTGCTGCAACCAGGTTTCTGTAAGGCAGAGTAAATCAATTTGTTGATCAATTATTAAGTCATGTACTAACAGAGACTTGGAGGAGAGAGACCTAATATTTAATAATCCACATTTCACTGTTTTACTCTTTGGTTCAGATGTGGATACTGTATTGTTCTTTCTTTGTGATTGTTTATGTTTAAGTTGTTTGTTGCTGGTTTTTAGTTTGTTTTTTGTCTTTTTGGAAGCTGACACAGTCTCTATGGAGATGGGTTTTTGGGGGGGTAGCAGGAGGAGAGAAGCTGCAGAGAAGCGTGTAAGACTGCAACTCTGCTTCCTGGTCCCAACTCTGGATAGTCATCAGCCATAACATTCTCTAAGCTCTTATATATCGGATCTCAATGTTGAAATCCTGTAGGAGTAAGGACCAACGCATGAGGCGCTGGTTGCTGTTTTAGAAATTTTCTAGAAAAGAAACAGACTGGGTGGTCAATGCCATTTCCATCCTCCTGCACGAGCACTGCACCCGCCCCCAAAACACTGGCGTCCACCTCTGAATCCTTGGCCCCTCAGGAACCGCCCAGGGACACCAAAAGTCTCCAGATTGCGCTTTCGCTCCTCTGCCCACGTCAGTCTGAGCCCATTATCAGATGAGATGTTGTCAAAGAAAGACTTTGCTTTGTCATAGTAGCACTTTGGACCAAAATGATCCTCCCCCGAACTCAGCTGCAACCCCACCTTTTCTCTTCCCTCAGAATTCCCATCTTTTAGATTCAGCCCCTCCTGTAACTTCTTCTCAAGCGCCTCCTTAATGAATTGCGCGTTGGAGGAATCAAAATCAAAGTCTGTGTCAAATTTAAGGGGTGGGAGATGGAGCATTAGCCACCATCAGCTGGCCTCTTCTGCGGTTCCTGTGCCGTCGAGGTCCTTGTCTTTTTCTAGCAGGTGGCCTGGTTTCAGCATTTTGCTGCTGACTGTCCTGAAAAGTGACTCTACTTGGGTCTGATTGCATGGTGGCTTCAGTGACCCTTGTGGTTTGAATATTTGTTCTTCTCGTCCCCTTGGGCTGCCTCCTATTCTGCTGCTGCTGTTGCTGGGATCCACTCGCACCTCTCCTCTGCCTAAATGTCTTTACACTGACGGTTTGAACAGCCTTTGATGTGGCACGATCGAAACCACTGTTATCTGTAAGTGGTATATCAACTACTTCTGGCGACGGAAAAACTGTGCCGCCAGCTAGATCGTTTCCCAAGATGATGTCAATACCTGCAACCGGTAACTGGGGTCGCACCCCAAGCTTAACCTCACCAGACAAAAACTGAGATGAAAGCTGCACCAAGTGTAAAGGAACCCGTATTACACACATCCTAACTCCCCAGGCTAACACATCCGCCCCACAACAGGATTGAGCTGAAAACGGTAAGACCCCCTCACGAATGAGCGACTGTTTCGCACCAGTGTCTCGCAAAATACTGACAGGAGTCCGCCGATCTTCTCCTATCAAGGAAACAAAGCCGTTTGACACAAACGGCTTAAACTCCTTATCTACTTTATCATTTTCGGGTGCCATCACCTCCCCCCAGGTAGGAGAGTTTGTCTGTAGAAGGATTATTGGGGAAGGAGATGTACCCTCCCTGGTCATTTCTTTTCTCTTCAGAGCAGGGCAAACCGCAATAAGGTGTAAGGCAGAAACACCAGCAACAGCCCCCAGCTCAACCTCCCCCGCAGGACCCGGCTCACCAAACAACCCCTTGTCCGTCAACTGGACACACAGGAACTCCCTAAGCTCTTTCTTCTTCGCAGGACGCCTGTCTTTTTCAGGCTCTTCTCCACAGGACGCCTGTCTTTTTCAGGCTCTTCTCCACAGGACGCCTGTCTTTTTCAGGCTCTTCTCCACAGGACGCCTGTCTTTTTCAGGGACAATCTTCACCCACAAATTCATAAAGTCCTTGTGAAGGGTCAGTTTCTCAATGATTGTTCGCCCATGGTACCTGTGGAAGATTACAGTTGTCATTAATTTTCATTAATTGTGTAAACTCACAGAAAATAAAACATTGATGCACTTCAAACCCATTTAAAAGTACCCACCTGGCTTCAGGTGCAGCATCCCCTGCCATTCTAGAGGCAGCAATTAGAAATCTTTCAGTGAAGGTTCCTGTTTTCAGGGTGACGGCTGCTCCAAGTTTGTCAGCCAGCTGGTGCAGGTGTTGAGCCGTGCTATTCCTCACTGCAACACAGCGATGGCTGAGCAAGGACAATATTAGACACACAACTCAGTGAACATGATCTCTCTTTCATGTCTTCTAATAAAATCACTACAGCTTCTTCTCTCCTCTTACGTCAGTCCTGTGTTAAACAGAGCGCTCAGAATCCGTCCATGGCTGCAATTTTCCACCATGGCATCAAGCGCCAGATTGACCTCCTGATGTAGAAAGTTGTTGTTGGTCATTGCAAGCTTCAGCAATAGAGCTCGGCCTGTTGTTTCAACTTCTGGGTCCATTGTTCTCTGGAGCTGAATGTAGAGCTCATTGATGGCATGTATGGCCTCAAAGGCTATTGCTGAGCGTTGGTTTTTCACCTAAAATGTGAGTGAAAATCATCAGTTGAGGCTGTAGTATGCACTTGAAGGGAAACTAGCTGCATGAAACACATATAAGAAACATAAAGTGTGCAATACCTCCTCAATGAGGACCAGACACACTTCATGTAGTTTAGTCTTCAGGATGTCCGAGTGGTGCTTTGCCAGAGACTGAATAGTTTGCAACCCCTGTCTTTATTTCTTTATTTACACAACACAACATTGAACACGACTTCAGGAACACCACAAATAACACAGCCACATTATGCAGCACTGTTTCTGTGCAGTATTTAATGTCTCCTTACTACGTTTCTTACCAGTCGTCTGAAGACAGCAGACTAAAGCTGTGGGACAGGCTCTCTACAGGTGTAGCTACAGGCGGGAGTTTGACCCTGCTCTCTCTTGGATTATTCTGACTGCACTGACTGTCTGCTTTCTTGTCTGATAATCAACGAGGTTAGTAAAAAGAAACTGTCATTTCTTCTAATTCGAAGCATGATGCAATGATTAATTGTTCATTAAAATCTTTTTAAAAAATCTCTTAATTTAAAGTTTGATTATTCAGCATCTTCTACAGTTACTGAGGAAAACCACTTACCGTCTATAGGGACGACTTTTGCACGGCGCAGCAGCGTCCCAGGCCGAGGTCCTCGTTTTTGCGGTATGGGAGGGAACTGTTGGAGGTTTTGGAGTCAAAGGCTTTACTGCAGTAAATGTTTTGGCTGGTACTGTGTGTCCAGGTGAGGTTACAATCCCATCCTGGAAATGCTGCAGTTTTTCCAAAATAGGCCCAAATTTGTCTTTTGCTGTCAAGACTCTTATTCCACGAATGACCTTCGTGTCTGTTTAGACAAAAAAATAACTAAATAACTACAAATTGACATCTTACAAAAACAACAATAAACATTTTTCTTCCTGATTTTTTTTCTTCAAAAAAGCATATAAAATGAATGGACAGCAAGAATGTGTAATTTAGCATTAAAATAGATAATCTACAGTGTCAAATTTTAAAATCTAAACTAACTGATTAACAGCAGGTGTAACCACTAAAGAAAAGCATCACCTTTGAACCGACCTGCTCCTGAATGTTTAGCAGAGAAAACAGGCAATTGCGATGGACAAGCTGCTCGAGGAGGTGGAGGAACTGGAGTGAGCGGTGTCATCTCAACAGGACTAACAATGAAAGGAATGGCCCTCAGATCACTTGGTGTGTGTGTGTGTCTGCAGAGCTGAGGCTACTCAGACTTCTTTCAGGGTCCTCCTGATTCCAAAAGGGGTCATCCAAACAGTTCCAGCTTCCCTGGACTATCTCTGGAGAGCCTGCGCATTGCTCAGGTAAAGGTGGGAGTTGCACAGCATAATCTCTGGGTCTCTGTGCGATATGCAATGTGTCTGCCTGTTGAAAGAACACATTTGTCTTACTGCTCTGAGCTTTGTGAAAGTCCAGGATCCTGGACTCTGTGGTGAAGCGCTGACAGTTGCTCTGTCTACAGTGACTTACACAAAAATTACACTGTGCAAAGCAGCAAAATATAACACATCTCTCAGAAACATTTACATTTGATCAGCAGAGAAGTCAAGAATGAGTATGTTTAGTTACTTACATCTCCACCTGTGCGTCCCCTTGTCCGTCAACTGGACACACAGGAACTCCCTAAGCTCTTTCTTCTTCGCAGGACGCCTGTCTTTTTCAGGCTCTTCTCCACAGGACGCCTGTCTTTTTCAGGCTCTTCTCCACAGGACGCCTGTCTTTTTCAGGGACAATCTTCACCCACAAATTCATAAAGTCCTTGTGAAGGGTCAGTTTCTCAATGATTGTTCGCCCATGGTACCTGTGGAAGATTACAGTTGTCATTAATTTTCATTAATTGTGTAAACTCACAGAAAATAAAACATTGATGCACTTCAAACCCATTTAAAAGTACCCACCTGGCTTCAGGTGCAGCATCCCCTGCCATTCTAGAGGCAGCAATTAGAAATCTTTCAGTGAAGGTTCCTGTTTTCAGGGTGACGGCTGCTCCAAGTTTGTCAGCCAGCTGGTGCAGGTGTTGAGCCGTGCTATTCCTCACTGCAACACAGCGATGGCTGAGCAAGGACAATATTAGACACACAACTCAGTGAACATGATCTCTCTTTCATGTCTTCTAATAAAATCACTACAGCTTCTTCTCTCCTCTTACGTCAGTCCTGTGTTAAACAGAGCGCTCAGAATCCGTCCATGGCTGCAATTTTCCACCATGGCATCAAGCGCCAGATTGACCTCCTGATGTAGAAAGTTGTTGTTGGTCATTGCAAGCTTCAGCAATAGAGCTCGGCCTGTTGTTTCAACTTCTGGGTCCATTGTTCTCTGGAGCTGAATGTAGAGCTCATTGATGGCATGTATGGCCTCAAAGGCTATTGCTGAGCGTTGGTTTTTCACCTAAAATGTGAGTGAAAATCATCAGTTGAGGCTGTAGTATGCACTTGAAGGGAAACTAGCTGCATGAAACACATATAAGAAACATAAAGTGTGCAATACCTCCTCAATGAGGACCAGACACACTTCATGTAGTTTAGTCTTCAGGATGTCCGAGTGGTGCTTTGCCAGAGACTGAATAGTTTGCAGGCCCTGTCTTTTCTTAATCCTGTATTTACACAACACAACATTGAACACGACTTCAGGAACACCACAAATAACACAGCCACATTATGCAGCACTGTTTCTGTGCAGTATTTAATGTCTCCTTACTACGTTTCTTACCAGTCGTCTGAAGACAGCAGACTAAAGCTGTGGGACAGGCTCTCTACAGGTGTAGCTACAGGCGGGAGTTTGACCCTGCTCTCTCTTGGATTATTCTGACTGCACTGACTGTCTGCTTTCTTGTCTGATAATCAACGAGGTTAGTAAAAAGAAACTGTCATTTCTTCTAATTCGAAGCATGATGCAGTGATTAATTGTTCATTAAAATCTTTTTAAAAAATCTCTTAATTTAAAGTTTGATTATTCAGCATCTTCTACAGTTACTGAGGAAAACCACTTACCGTCTATAGGGACGACTTTTGCACGGCGCAGCAGCGTCCCAGGCCGAGGTCCTCGTTTTTGCGGTATGGGAACTGTTGGAGGTTTTGGAGTCAAAGGCTTTACTGCAGTAAATGTTTTGGTTGGTACTGTGTGTCCAGGTGAGGTTACAATCCCATCCTGGAAATGCTGCAGTTTTTCCAAAATAGGCCCAAATTTGTCTTTTGCTGTCAAGACTCTTATTCCACGAATGACCTTCGTGTCTGTTTAGACAAAAAAATAACTAAATAACTACAAATTGACATCTTACAAAAACAACAATAAACATTTTTCTTCCTGATTTTTTTTTTCTTCAAAAAAGCATATAAAATGAATGGACAGCAAGAATGTGTAATTTAGCATTAAAATAGATAATCTACAGTGTCAAATTTTAAAATCTAAACTAACTGATTAACAGCAGGTGTAACCACTAAAGAAAAGCATCACATTTGAACCGACCTGCTCCTGAATGTTTAGCAGAGAAAACAGGCAATTGCGATGGACAAGCTGCTCGAGGAGGTGGAGGAACTGGAGTGAGCGGTGTCATCTCAACAGGACTAACAATGAAAGGAATGGCCCTCAGATCACTTGGTGTGTGTGTGTCTGCAGAGCTGAGGCTACTCAGACTTCTTTCAGGGTCCTCCTGATTCCAAAAGGGGTCATCCAAATAGTTCCAGCTTCCCTGGACTATCTCTGGAGAGCCTGCGCATTGCTCAGGTAAAGGTGGGAGTTGCACAGCATAATCTCTGGGTCTCTGTGCGATATGCAATGTGTCTGCCTGTTGAAAGAACACATTTGTCTTACTGCTCTGAGCTTTGTGAAAGTCCAGGATCCTGGACTCTGTGGTGAAGCGCTGACAGTTGCTCTGTCTACAGTGACTTACACAAAAATTACACTGTGCAAAGCAGCAAAATATAACACATCTCTCAGAAACATTTACATTTGATCAGCAGAGAAGTCAAGAATGAGTATGTTTAGTTACTTACATCTCCACCTGTGCGCTTTCTCTGAATCAAATCTTCAAAGCGATGGAAAAAGTTATCTGATGTCTTTTCAGACATGCCTGAGATAAAAAGTGAACAAATTGTTTAGAAATAGAAAGTTAGTGAGTGCTGCTCAGTGTGTGAGTGGCAAGTTCTAACTGAGCTGCTCAGTAAATAACTGTTATGATGTGGAACTCACAGAGCATTTTTTGAAAATATTCATATATATACACTATTTTGTGTTTACAAAAATATCAGACATGTCTAAATCAAAGGCAGCTTATGATCTCTAATTATGATCTTTAATCAACAAATTTAAATAGACGTCCTAATCACAGCTTCTAAAACTAGACAACACTATACTGATAAATTCATATAAAACAGCAAAAAGGAGATAAAAGCACTGTCATAAATAGAGAAATAAGTACAGTAAATAAATAAATACAGTTTTTTAAAAATACAGAAAAAAAACATGTGTCATTTGTTACAACGACAACAAAATAGCAGCTTGGACAAAGCTGTTTCTTCAAGCTTCGCCTGCATTTACGGGCTGCAAACCTATGTCCCACAGGAAGAAGCTGAAATCCTCCAATAAGGGGTGGG
The DNA here is from genome assembly GCF_963969265.1 of Rhamphochromis sp. 'chilingali'. NCBI lineage: Eukaryota > Metazoa > Chordata > Actinopteri > Cichliformes > Cichlidae > Rhamphochromis > Rhamphochromis sp. 'chilingali'. Next base: position 25,723,354 of record NC_137931.1, read on the forward strand.
AGTCATTTAAAGTAGAGTAACTCATCCTCTACAACTGCCTAGTATTCAAGGACTCTATGTTAAGATGCTCTAACAGTACAGTACCTTCAGAAACGCCTCAAATTTCTTAGATACTGAAAATTAAATCTCTTCTCAGGAACCTTTTCTCCATTCAGTAGAAGTAGATCTAGTATTCATTTTAAAGTTCTAATGAAGACAGCAGACTAAAGCTGTGGGACAGGCTCTCTACAGGTGTAGCTACAGGCGGGAGTTTGACCCTGCTCTCTCTTGGATTATTCTGACTGCACTGACTGTCTGCTTTCTTGTCTGATAATCAACGAGGTTAGTAAAAAGAAACTGTCATTTCTTCTAATTCGAAGCATGATGCAGTGATTAATTGTTCATTAAAATCTTTTTAAAAAATCTCTTAATTTAAAGTTTGATTATTCAGCATCTTCTACAGTTACTGAGGAAAACCACTTACCGTCTATAGGGACGACTTTTGCACGGCGCAGCAGCGTCCCAGGCCGAGGTCCTCGTTTTTGCGGTATGGGAACTGTTGGAGGTTTTGGAGTCAAAATAGGCCCAAATTTGTCTTTTGCTGTCAAGACTCTTATTCCACGAATGAACTTCGTGTCTGTTTAGACAAAAAATAACTAAATAACTACAAATTGACATCTTACAAAAACAACAATAAACATTTTTCTTCCTGATTTTTTTTTTCTTCAAAAAAGCATATAAAATGAATGGACAGCAAGAATGTGTAATTTAGCATTAAAATAGATAATCTACAGTGTCAAATTTTAAAATCTAAACTAACTGATTAACAGCAGGTGTAACCACTAAAGAAAAGCATCACCTTTGAACCGCAATTGCGATGGACAAGCTGCTCGAGGAGGTGGAGGAACTGGAGTGAGCGGTGTCATCTCAACAGGACTAACAATGAAAGGAATGGCCCTCAGATCACTTGGTGTGTGTGTGTCTGCAGAGCTGAGGCTACTCAGACTTCTTTCAGGGTCCTCCTGATTCCAAAAGGGGTCATCCAAACAGTTCCAGCTTCTCTGGACTCTCTGTGGAGAGCCTGCGCATTGCTCAGGTAAAGGTGGGAGTTGCACAGCATAATCTCTGGGTCTCTGTGCGATATGCAATGTGTCTGCCTGTTGAAAGAACACATTTTGTCTTACTGCTCTGAGCTTTGTGAAAGTCCAGGATCCTGGACTCTGTGGTGAAGCGCTGACAGTTGCTCTGTCTACAGTGACTTACACAAAAATTACACTGTGCAAAGCAGCAAAATATAACACATCTCTCAGAAACATTTACATTTGATCAGCAGAGAAGTCAAGAATGAGTATGTTTAGTTACTTACATCTCCACCTGTGCGCTTTCTCTGAATCAAATCTTCAAAGCGATGGAAAAAGTTATCTGATGTCTTTTCAGACATGCCTGAGATAAAAAGTGAACAAATTGTTTAGAAATAGAAAGTTAGTGAGTGCTGCTCAGTGTGTGAGTGGCAAGTTCTAACTGAGCTGCTCAGTAAATAACTGTTATGATGTGGAACTCACAGAGCATTTTTTGAAAATATTCATATATATACACTATTTTGTGTTTACATGGCAACGGGAGGAAACAACCCGGCAAAATAACACATGACAGCGAGATAAATTTATATTGGCATGTGTATTCAGAGTGTTACCACTATTCTAGGATTTCTATTGTCAGAATAATATTTGTGACTTTAGACCTTTATTTAAACTGTAGACTTGCTTGAACTTAAGAAAGTAGAAGGTTGGTTTGTTATGCTTCAAGGTTGGATTTTATTAATGAAAACATTAACGGGAAAAATGTTAACAAGCAAACAAACCTGTTTGATACCCATGAATGTGGGAAGGCTTTGAAGTCGATCATTTTACAGCAAGAAAGATTATTCGCAAGTTAAAAAATCAAAAATTATCTTATATCTTATCTAACTATGAAGATGATGTTCTGGATAATCTCTACATGGACTTTTGGTATGTGTTTTACTATAGAAGATGATCAGTAATCTGTCTCATTCTCAGGTTTTGCAGCTAAACTCATCTGATTTATAACTAATTTACAGATAATCTGGGATGGAACAGATGTTGACCTGGATCCTCAAACTCCTGGAAAGCCACTGACAGGTCAAAATAAGTAAGCATATAAAACATGAAGTGTTTGTGAGGTTCATCTGCAGCACCTTTGTCTCTGTGAAATGTTTGCTAATTTAACATTTTCCCTCCTAAACAGGAAGGAGTTTGTGGAGGCCTATGTGAATCATGCCTTCAACACATCAGTGGAGAATCTGTTCCAGGAGTTCAAGCGAGGCTTCTTCCTGGTGTGTGAGCAGGATTTGGTGAGGCTGTTTTGACCAGAGGAGCTGCAGGGAGTGCTGGTCGGCCAGGACGTGCATGACTGGGAAAAGTTCAAACAGGTACAGTCAGCCAAACAGACACAGGCTGTAGTTTCACAGCTGTCCTGTAGAACAATAACTGTGTACTGCATACTGTCAAAAGCATTCAGTTGGCTGCTTTAACACAAATATGAACTTGAGTCACATCTCAGTCTTAATCCAGACTTTTGTATGATAGTATAATATAATAGTCAGCCCACCCTTCGCAGCTATAACTGCTTCCACTCTTCTGGGAAAGCTTTCCACAAGGTTTAGGTGTGTTTATGGGAATTTTTTGACTATTCTTCCAGAGGTGCATTTGTGGTGTCAGACACTGACGTTGGAGGAGAAGGCCTGGCTCACAGTTGCTGCTCTAATTCATCCCAAAGATGTTCTATCAGGTTGAGGTCAGGACTCTGTGCAGGCTAGTCCAGTTCTTCTACACCAAACTCACTCATCCATGTCTTTATGGACCTTGTATTGTGCACTGGTGCCCAGCCATGTGCACACATGCCCACACTTTACACTTGGCACAGTGCAGTCAGACAAGTACTTCTGGCAACCACCAAACCCTGACACATCCATCGGATTGCCAGTCAGAGAAGTGTGATTCGTCACTCCAGTAAACACATCTCCACTGCTTTAGAGTCCAGTGTTGAGATGCTTAAATCACTCCATCTGACGCTTTGCATTGTGTTTGTCAGTGTAAGGCTGGGATGCAGCTGCTCAGCCATGGAAATCAATGAAGTTTGGACATCTGTAACAACAGCAGACTGCAGATATTGGTGACTTAAGTGCACTATGAGCCTTAGCATCAGCTGACTAGCTGTCATTTCCAATTACTTCCACTTTGTTATAATATCACTAACAGCTGACTATGGAATATTTAATAGCGAGGAAATTTCATGACTGGACTTGTTGCACTGGTGCATCCTATCACATTACCATGCTGGAATTCATTCAGTTCCTGAGAGCGACTCGTCCTTTCACACATGTTTGTAGAAGTAGTCTGCATGCCTAGGTGCTTGATTTAATACACCTGTGTCCATGGAAGTGATTGGAACACATTAATTGAATGATTTGGATGTGTTAGGGAATACTTTTGGCAACATAGTGTATGCCTGACCTTACAAACTCTATGATTATAACAGTCATTTTCACTGTTTTCAGAACACAAGTTATGGTTGGAGATATCATGACCGCCACCCCACCATACAGATGTTTTGGGAGGTATTTGATGAACTAACTGAAGAGCAGAGGAAAGATTTCCTTCGTAAGTACTTGCTGAAGCCTCCATTATGATATGTTACTGAAATCACACTGTATCATATAAAACATTAGATTTTTCTGCACTTTACCAAGATACATTAGAGAGCAGCATTGTTCTGATTAATATACTGTAAAGCTGCTTCTAGCTGGTGGACTGAGCCGCCTCACCTTTCACCTGGCTCACGTCACACACCTGGAGAGACTCGACCTCCACCTGTGTTGCCTCACGCGAGATGATCTAGAGGCTCTGAGTCAGTTGCTACCAATCTCACACGCCGGACACTAATCGCATGCTCGCTGCAGCAGTCATGTGACTCGTTGTTTTTCAGTCCAGGTGCTGCCCTCTCTCACTGCACTGACCGAGCTTGATGTGTCATCCAATAAGGAAGTGGGAGGTGTGGTCCACCTGCTGGTCTCCGCCCTCCCTGCGACACAAATGAGGAGGCTGCCATTCAACAGCTGCTACATGAGCAACGAGTCCTTCACTGCTCTGGGTAACACACACACACACACACACACACACACACACACACACACACACACACACACACACACACACACACACTTGTTTATTTATAGAAGTTTTCCTTCAAGTCATTCTCCCTGAATACCTCTTCCACCCTCTAGCCTGAAATGGTGAAAACTTTGTGTTTATGCATCAGCCCTGGCGGTGTCCTATCTGCGCACGGTGGATATTTCCTGGTGTAAAGTGGTTGGCGGTCACTTGGCGCTCCTGCTGGATGCTCTGCAGCCATCAGTCGTCAGCGAGCTCCGTCTTTGCAGCTGCGAGCTCACCACTGATGACATGCAACATCTGGGTAACTAACACACAATGACATTATACTTTTTCTTTTTTGGTCTGTAGTGGATCATTAGGCTGCATAAATGTATATTAAGACAAGTAAAGCCTGAAGGAAATTGATATTTCTTTCATTTATTTCATGCTGCCAGCATCTGTAGCTGTCGTATAAAACAAAACAATGAAACTATTCGGTGTTATTTTTGTCTCCATCAGAAACATTGTGAACAAAACAGTAAAGTGAACAGGCATAAAGTGATCAGTTATCAATGGGTCCTCTTCCTCTGTGCAGCTGCCGTGTGCAGACGGGGCTGTCTCTCCTCACTCCGTGCACTGGATCTGTCCTACAACAGCTTGGTGGGAGACAACGGTTGGTGCAGTCTGTTTGCAGCAGGAGGTCTGGGCTCTCTGGAAGACGTGGATGTCAGTTTGCGACCTTCAACCTCTGCTCCGTGCTCAGCCTGGCTGCCCGCTCTGCTCCGAGCTCTGCCTCAAATGCCGGCGCTGGCTCGACTGGCCATGCAGAGGTGGACAGCTGACTGTCAGGAGAGAGAGCAGCTGAGGTACTGTCTGAAAAAGAGGAGCGTCCTGCTGGAAAGGGATCCAGATTTACAAGACACATCATCAACATGTAAAGGGAACAGTCAGGAGAGCCTAGAAGAGAGTCAGCCTGAGGAGATTGGAGCGGACCGCACTGGAATTTACTGTCAAAGAGCGACCCACTTTGTTGCTTTATTATTATTTTTTTAAGTCTCTGTTACCACAAGAAGGTCAGTGTTGACGTCAGCTGCATCACGTCTGATGTAAACTGTGTCACACGTGATGGTTTCAGGGAATACTGGGAACTTACAGAGTTAAGCACAGCTGGTGTGGGTTATCATATTTGTCGTCTCTCACCTTGGCTGCAGGGTCTGGGTCTTTCGAATGCAGCAGTCCTAACACTTGAGACACACATGCCGAGAAGTGGGGATACCTGGAAATGGACAAAGGCTTTCAGCAGAGTTTTAAAGCAGCTATTCAGGAAAAGAGCTGTGAATTATCTGCATACCTTGTTAGGTAATCAGCTATTTTGGGGTTCTTTAACAAATCAACCAAAAGGTCGACTGAGTATTTTCTCGTCAGAGTACCTTCACCGTTCACGATGATGTTGAGCACAAGCTGGAGCGTTTGATGGATGTTCTTTGCATCAAAGAGCTACGAGGAAATCCCAGAGAGTAGAGACAGGATATTATGTGAATCAGCATGAATGTTGTTTGTTGTTCAACAGATAAAAACAAGAAGAGAAAATAGAAACAAAGTAAAAAAGGAACAATTGTTTCTGCCGTTAAGAAAAAAAAATTGAGTCATGGCAGAGACCTGCAGAAGTCTTGAGTCTCATTTGATGACATTTTGTCAGATTGCCTTGTAATTTAAAAAAAACAAAACTGTTTTTTGAGCAAAAGTTCTCCAGGTTTTTTTGGAGTTCTTTCAAAGTTTTCTTATTTTTGGACGTTAGCTGCTTTTTCACTCTTTTTCAGTCCAGTCTGTGCATCTGAACATTTACAGAAAGATTTCTTTGTTTCGTCTTTAGACACTTTGTTAAACGCAGATCCCAGCAGAGTTCACCTACCTTCTCTCCAACCTTCTCAGGTTTTGTGGATATTATACATGGTTATGCTGAGAATATGTCGGCTACTTTCCACTGGAAATGCCTTTTGGTTAAACTGTCAGCGAGGAATTTGCACTGTTACATTTTTATATAACTTTAATGCAAAAAAAACAGCTGCTTGTTTAAGTGAAAATACACTGATGGGGTTTTTTTCTATTCATGAACAGGAGTGTGATCAGTTTAATAAAAGAAAAAATAACCATAACCAAGATATGAGGGGAAATCTTGGACAAATACAAGCAGACTGGAGCAGCCAGCGTTCAAAACACCGACGTTCAAGGTAACAGAAGGTTCCCGAGCCACATCCACCCAGCTGGTTTCTGTGTTTCTTGTGTATTTGTGTACACTGTGACTTCATGGCTGTCTTGGGCTCCAGCTCTTGTTTTGGTGTCTCATTAATTTGATTTAATGTCCTGCTTAGTGATAACATCACTCTTGGCCTCCCTGCACTGGCTTCCAATTGAATTTAGGATTCATTTTCAAGTTCTTTTATTGGTTTTTAAATCTTTCAATGGTCTGGCACCTGCTGAAGCCCTATGTCCCCACTCGTTCGCTCCGGTCAGCTGAGCAGCTGTTGCTCTCAGTCCCCAAATCACGGCTGAAACTGAGAGGAGACCGAGCGTTCTCTATCGTGGCTCCTAAGCTTTGGAATAATCTTCCTCTTCACATTAGGCAATCGACATCAGTGCTGGTTTTTAAATCCAGATTGAAAAAGCATTTTTATTCACTGGCTTTTGACTCAGTGGTTGACTGACTTGTATTTTATTGTTTTTCGCTATGTTTATTATTGTATCGTATTTATTATTCTTATGGTATCTATTATGTTTCTATTGTTCAGCAGTTTGGTCAGCCTTGTGTGTTTTTAAAGTGCTATATAAATAAACAATGATGATGATGATGAACATAGTAACGTGTGTTGGGTTGCTCTGTCTTCAGACTCACTGTCAGACTGATTAGACAGTGAGTCTGAAGGTGAGAGTCCTCACTGCCCACGCATGTCTTTGGGTCTGACCAACACCGTTTCCTGTGTGTCATTCCCCCCTCGCCTTCCCCCCATCCGTCCTGTCTGCACTGACCTCTCCAATAAAGACAAAAGGCCTCATTTTCTGAAACTCTTCCTATCCCATCACCTTGCGAAGAATCACTTCACCATGTTGATTAATAAGGACGGTGGGAATGGTTTGAAGTCTCGTCACAGAAAATGTGCCAAAGGCAAAGAATCTGAGCTTGAAATAAAATGAAATGAAAGATCAGCCCCACACAGGGGTTAAATTCAGATGGAAACTCTTATCACACAAAGAGAACAAGCGAATAAATATATCTGAGTGTGGCCCCTCGACTGTCACAGTGTAGCTGACATTTGATCTTATCATGTGTTAAAGCTATTTTAATTACTGAAGAGAACCAGTGTCAAACTCAGCCCAAGTATGGTTGTACGTTAATCCTTAAAGCAACAACGTTTTTAAAGTTGCAGCGTCATTTTTACACCACACCTAAAATCCCACTAATCGTCCGGGCTCTTCACCCTATGACCACACGCTGGGGTATCTAACACCACATGACCCAAATGGAAACTATGTCAGCTGAAAGAAACCCATCGAAATGTGCAACACTTAAAACTTTGCCTGATTGGAGCATGGCTTCAAATACAGCCCTGAAAACAGACAGGCGGTCGTTGGCATTTCGTTACAAAGTTTCCTTGTTCAAAACTTCTGCTTCATTATAACAACCGAGTGACTGGGATCTACGAGCTGAGCTTGTGTAAGATGTCTGACACTGGAAGCTCAGGTGAGCGGCCATGAAACATGTTTAAAGAACGGCAGCTGTTTTATCATAATTCTGTGGAGAGCTTCATCCTAATGAGGGCTCATGTCCTGAGCAGGGATGCAGAGGAGGAGGAGGAAGGTCCTGGACACATCAGTGGCTTATGTGCGTGGAGAGGAGAACCTGGCCGGCTGGAGGCCCAGAGGAGATAGCCTCATCCTAGAGCACCAGTGGAAGCTGGAGAAGATGGAGCAGCTGCAGGAGGTGGGGCCTTAAAAGATTTATAAAGAAATAAATCTGTTTAATATCATTGAGGGAAAAATGACTTTTCAACTCAAAGACCAAAGTGCTATTCTAAAAAGTTTTTTCTTAGAGTACAGACTTTACATGACTAACCTCCCCTCTTCTCCCCACCTCACATTCGCCCCCATCTTTCGTCCAGGTGGAAAAGACCCGTCACCTTCTGGGAGAGGCGGCTCCCGTGGGAACAGCTCCCACCACCAAGTCCCTGAGTGAGTCTCTCTCCCCCAGCGTGAGCTCCGGCACTCTGTCCACGTCCACCTCCGTCTCCTCGCAGATCTCCAGCACCACCTTTGAAAGCGTGAGAAGGAGCTGGCCACCAAGGTGAGAAAAACGTGGGCTTAGTGGGCGTTCTTGTTGCTGCCTTCTTCCTTCTCTGCTCGGAGCTGATCGGTCTTGTTCCTGTTGTGTTGTAGTGCCTGCGCCTTCTGACACACACCTTCAATACTGAATACAAGCAGCTGGTGAACAGCATCAGTGACTGCAAGGTGAGAAATAATACAAAGAAATTAAAAAATAGCCTTTCTGTGTCACATCAGGGAGTTCCTATATTGACGTCTACCTCATCCTGCTGTTGTTTCACTTCAGCTTTCTCTCATCTCACCGATCGGACGTGATCCATCCGTGACGAGCTTCAGCAGTGCCACCCTCACCCCTTCCTCTACCTGCCCCTCTCTCTCGGACTCCCGCTGTGGCTCCATGGGCCAGAAGTAAACATATTTTTAGGAACATTGACCTCGATCTGCAAACGGTTATTGACAGGTTATCTATTTGATTCTAACTTGGTGTGATTTGTGTTAAAGGACCCCTGAGAACAGCTCACGTGCCTCCAGTCCCTCCTGCTCAGACTGTGAAAACTTCCCGATGGTTCCCACTCTGGAGACCTCCTACCTTGCGCGGGCTGCAAAAGAACGAGTTCCTGAACTTGGTGCCTGATATTGAAGAAATGCGACCAGGGTGAGTAATGCCATATTAACCCAAATACTGTCACTATGACATGTGTCTCACAGACCAAATGTAAGTCGACACTCATGTTCTCTAGTTCAAGCAGAAATGATGTGGATCGATTCAAATTCCTGAGCCTGGATGATTTCAGCTGGAAACAAACCAACTCTGCTTCTTCCTCAGATAATTCAATTCAATTCAATTTTATTTATATAGCGCCAAATCACAACAAAAGTCACCTCAAGGCGCTTCATAGATACAGAGAAAAACCTAACAATCATATGACCCCCTATGAGCAAGCACTTTGGCGACAGTGGGAAGTAAAAACTCCCCTTTAACAGGAAGAAACCTCCAGCAGAACCAGGCTCAGGGAGGGGCGGGACCATCTGCTGCGACCAGTTGGGGTGAGAGAAGGAAAACAGGATAAAGACATGCTGTGGAAGAGAGACAGAGGTTAATAACAGATATGATTCAATGCAGAGACGTCTATTAATGCATAGTGAGTGAGAAAGGTGACTGGAAAGGAAAAACTCAATGCATCATGGGAATCCCCGGCAACTATGCAAGTTGTAAACAGTTGTAGGATTAAAGATTATTGAATGTACAGAATGATTATTTACACAGAGCTATACAGTAGTTCAGTTAAGATAAGTGAGGGTGTAGATAGTTTCTACAGAGGCTATATAAAGTGCTAGTGGTTGTGAGTGGTGGTTCACTCCATGTTATTATTGTGTGTTTGAGGGTACAGTTGTCCATTGTGGGGGTGTGTATGTTCAGTGCATGAGTTTAACGTGGGTCAGATGTCAGGAGGCAGAGTTCAGGAGTCTGACAGCTGTGGGGAAGTAGCTGTTCCGGTACCTGGTGGTCTTAGTCCGGAGGCTCCTGTGGCGCCTCCCAGAGGGCAGGAGGGTGAAGAGTCCATGTGATGGGTGACTGGGGTCTTTGATGATTTTCCCAGCCCTTTTCAGACACCGCTTCCTGTAGATGTCCTTTATGGCAGGAAGTGGTGCTCCGGCGATGCGCTGGGCAGTTTTCACGACCCTCTGCAACGCCTTCCGGTGCGAGGCAGAGCAGTTCCCGTACCAGACTGTTATACAGTTGGTCAGGATGCTCTCGATGGTGCAGCGATAGAAGTTCACCAGGATGTCTGAGGACAGGTGGTTCTTCCTCAGAGTCCTCAAGAAGAAGAGGCGCTGGTGAGCCTTCTTGACCAGCTTGGAGCAGTTGGTCGTCCAGGTGAGATCCTCGGAGATGTGGACTCCCAGGAACTTGAAGCTGCTCACACGCTCCACAGCCGTCCCCTTAATGTGGATGGGTGGATGTGGGTCAGCATTCCTCCTGTAGTCCACGATGAGCTCCTTGGGCTTCTCGGTGTTAAGCAGCAGGTTGTTTGTGTCGCACCACTCAGCCAGACGATCCACCTCCTCCCTGTAGGCGGCCTCATCGTTGTCACTGATGAGGCCAATCACCGTGGTGTCATCTGCAAACCATCAGCAGGTCTGCAGTCGTGGGTGAAGAGGGAGTAGAGGAAAGGGCTCATCACACAGCCTTGTGGTACACCGGTGTTCATTGTGATGGTAGATGAGCAGTGGTTATCCAGCCGGACATGTTGGGGGCGGTTGGTCAGGAAGTCCAGTAACCATTTGCAGATGAGGGAACTGATGCCCAGGTCTGTCAGTTTCCTGATGAGTTGTGAGGGGTGGATTGTATTGAATGCTGAACTGAAGTCTATAAACAGCATTCTGGCGTAGGTGTTGTTGTTGTCCAGGTGTGAGAGGACAGAGTGCAGTGCGATGGAGACTGCATCCTCTGTGCTCCTGTTCTGGCGGTATGCAAATTGGTGGGGGTCCAGGGTGGGGGGGAGACAGGATTTGAAGTGTGCTAGGACCAGTCGCTCTAAGCACTTAGCTATTTACAGTTCATAACAAGAGACAAGGCACCATTTCTCTCCTTTGTGTTCCAGTCATCACAGCAGATTAAACTTTTAAAATATTTGCAAATAGTATAAAGAAATATATAAAGAAGTAAAACAGTAATTTATTAATACTTAGAAATACTAAAACTTACATTTGTCAGCAAAAACTGCTGCCATCTGAACCGAAACGTTACAAACCAGCTTACCCACAATCTGTGTATTTTTCTATGCTGGCTACTTAAATTGGCATCCAACAAGCTATTTGCTTTAATCTTTTATTAGACAAAGGCTGACTGGTTAGTTCAAGCTTCAACTGCATCCAAAGGACTGAAAATGTTTTAACACAGTGACTGAACTTGATTGAAGTCTCCGTAGTTTGTTGAATCTGTTTCGAGTGACTTATTTTCACAATTCCAGGAATTTTTAAAAGGCACCAAAAAGCATTACAACGCTGAGCTCGAGTCTGTGGACTTCAAAGGAAATGCAGAGGAGGCCAGGGTCCACATCAACAGCTGGGTGGAGAAGCAGACACAAGGTAAGCATAATGTAACTTTAAATGATCTCCACTGTAAATCCTTGGGGATCCGTTGTGTTGTGTTCAGTTGAGACATTATTACCGGATTGTCCACCGTCCACATTATTTTCTGTTTCCAGTTCTTCCAGTCTAATTTCTATTCAGTATTAAGCAGCACTATCTCTGGGTTTTACTGTTTGGTTTCATGCTATTAATAAAACCATCACAGCAGTATGTTGCTGTAAATAGCAGGCCAATTCTTCTATTCTTATTATATTATGTGATGGGTACTTCTACTTTGATCACTTGTGTCTTTAACATATTTTTATTTTTCAGGCCCATTTAGGATTGGCTGCTATTGATTCTATATCTTTATATTATCTTAAGTGCAGCAGGAAATTCATTCATTGTTTTTATAAAAGCGCGATACAAATACAGGCCATTTATAAATCTACCATCTATAATAATAGGATACAAGGACTTTCTATGAGGGTTATAGGACTGTGGTGCCACCTGCTGGAAATGAGACAATCTTAATCCCAGTTGAAAGAAGACATTATTTTTGTAGGAGCCATTTTTGGGTTGATACCTCATGTTGCCGCTAGAGGTAACCTTTTTAAGTTTTTTCTTTTTTTTTTAAACTTTATTTAACAAACAATGAGTATACAACATACGAACAGATGAAGTATACAAAACAACAGAACATGAACACAAAAAGCCAAGAGTAAAAGAAAAAGGTAACAATTATAAGAATACACATACATGTATTGTTTTGAGAGCCTTTGTGTTGGTGGAGTCTGATATTGATTGTATGTACATTTCCACATCCTTAAAATAATGACAGAAATATGGTGTTTTGTTAGTAAACTTACATTTATGGATAAAAAAATGTAGCTAAAAGTATGAACAAATTCATCATAAAAAACATTTCTCATACTTCTTGGGGAACTTAAACAAACAGAATAAAACATTTTCCCATCGTAAAGAAAACTCCCTTAAAATATGGACAATAACAAACCTGCTAAATTCCTTCCAGAATCTCTGTGTAAAAGAACAGTACCAAAAAAGATGCGTCACAGTTTCTGGATGATCCCCACAGAAAGTACAATTAGTATTTATGTCCCTTTTACATTTGACCATGTAGTGACTGGCTGGATAACATTTATGTAGAATTTTAAATGAGACTTCTTTCACCTTATTTACAATCAAATATTTATGGGGGACCATCCAGACTGTCTTCCACTTGATATCTGGAACATATCGGTTCCAATAAGATGTTATATATGGGAGAGAGACGATATCTTCTTGGAATAAACTACGTATTCTCTTATTGCTGTTACCAAGTTCCTGTGAAAAGCAGATTTTTCCTATTGGTGACTCAGCTGGATCAGGGAGAGTGACTGAGGCAGATATTGAGCTGTCAGTGTTTTTATATAACATTAAAGTCCCTGAGGGTGTGGCACCAAGCACCACTGAGGATTCCACCTTTTTAAGTTCCTGTATGGTAGGTTTATGTAAGGTATTTAAGGTGGACGCACGTAATCAGCGTCAGGTGTGTTGTTAATCATAAGAAGGCAAAACGTTTGTGACCGCTGCGCTTTTATCTTAAAATGTTTGGAACAAAGACCAAAAAGGACAAGATAAGTACTGCTGGAGTTATTGGACTGTTTAATTAATTCATGCATACCAGAAGCATCGCGTCACCCCCGCTAACAACCACCTCAGTGGCTTCAAGCCTACGCTTGAATTTTTGTTTTTTGTTCCCTGTTATACTGATCATAAAGCTTTTTCCCCCTTTTTTTAAAATAAAAACCATCTTGCTGTTGCCCTGTTTTCTGATTTTATAGCTGAAGATGTTGTACAGTAACTAGTGCATCTTTGGTAATAGTTAATAGTTTTCATAAATTCTTTTTACCAGATAAAATCAAGGACTTGCTAAGCCAGGATGCAGTGGGTAGCCTGACGAAGCTGGTTCTCGTGAATGCCATTTACTTCAAGGGCAGCTGGAACACGCAGTTTAAGGAGGAGAAGACTGCTGATGTGCATTTTCGACTGAACAAGGTAACAGTGCAGAAAGGCAGCATAGGATGGTGCAGTTATACTTTGATCTGTCATACTACAAACGAGCTGTGGACTTTGCTGAATGAGAACATAAAGCCTGGAGCTCTGAGGGGATAAAATCGTGCTTTTAGGACGATCACTTTCCAACTTTATGCAGTTATGCAATGCAGTTTATTATTCATGTAATATCCAATAAGTTCTCAAATAAATCTCAAACAACAGCACATCACAAACTTCGGCTAACAAGAACAAGTTGTGTTGTGACGTGTGCTCTACATCCAAATCCATTCAATGGCTGGAATAAAACCATGACAGAACTTTTTGAGATCATTTTGAGACTAAACACAAAAAACATTTCTCTTGTCTCCCCTATTTTTCAGAACGACACTAAGCCGGTGAAGATGATGCAGCAGAAAAGTAAATTTCCTTTTGCGACCATTCCTGAGGCCAACTGCAAGGTAACATCCATCACTTTCAGCTTATTACAGGATTTCACCAGCATGATCTAAAACTTGTCTTTTACAAATATCAGCCTAAATTTCTAGATTAGGAAGTCAGATCATCTTTGATGGAGTAATAAATAAAAACAATGTTTCTGGACAGATTCTTGAGATGCCGTATAAAGGAAATGACCTCAGCATGCTCATATTCCTGCCTAATGACATAGAAGATGATACCACAGGCTTGGAAAAGGTAAGATGCACTTACCAGTACTTTAATGTCCAGTTTCAATCAGACAAGCTAGTGACACTGTATCCACACAGCTGGAGAAGGAGCTGACCTATCAGAACTTTGTGGACTGGACTCGCCCAGACATGATGAGCCCCAACGAGGTTGATGTCAAGCTCCCTCGATTTAAGATGGAGGAGAAGTATGACTTGGAGAAAATCCTGACCAACATGGGAATGGAGAACGCTTTTGACATCTACAAGAGAGACTTCTCTGGTGAGAAATATTGCACCAATGAGACACACTGAATCAATTATACAGTTATATTGAGAGCACAAAAACTGCAAAACATCATCTGGTAAAGAATAAAACAACTGATTTCTGGGCTCTTCATCTACTAGGAATGTCTCCAGCAAATGACCTGATAGTGTCCAAAGTTGTCCACAAGGCTTTCGTGGATGTAAATGAAGGAGGAACTGAGGCTGCTGCTGCCACTGGGGTTGACATGGAAGTCCGCTCTATAACGATTCCCGCTGAGTTTGTTGCCGACCATCCCTTCATCTTCTTCATCCGACATAAACCCACCAAGAGCATTCTCTTTGTGGGCCGGTACTGCTCACCCGAGTAAACACGAGCTGACATTGACATGAATTAAACATAAAACATTATATACAGTATAAGATTTTGTAAGGTAAACCTAGTTCATACAAATGAAGTAAAGAAAAGTTATTAAAACAAAACGTGCCTTGCTGTTTATTCTTTCAGTGTCCCACAGTAGCACATTTCCTGCTAGGAAAATGTCAGAAGTCACATCATTTCTGTAAATTGGGAAGTAACTGTAATACATCAAGTCACCTCTGTCTCTTGTTACCAGGACTTTTTAAAATGAATGGTGCAACATGGAAAGAGGCCCTACACAAGAGTTTAGCTTTGAGCTCAATATGCGATGATCCTTTCAGCCATGACATCTCTGACATGGGAAACCAGGGAATTTGATTAGAAAATGGTGAAGGATTTTCTTTTCAGTTAGAAACTGGATTTGTGTAACATGGTGGTGAAAAGCCCCCAAAGAAAGCAGCATATGATCAGTCGCTATATTGCATTTAATACAAACGTCCTTCGTGTATCCTTTGAATACAGAACAGATCATTTCTGATATCTATGAGTAAACCCAACGAGCACGTGTCCCAAAAGACCCCACAGTGTTTTTATCTGGCTTTTCCCTGACAGTTAGTGGACACTGACAGATGTGTGCTGAATATGAAAGGAAACAAAAGAACTAAAGAAGGTTTGCAGTGTTAAAAACAAGAACTACATGAAGGTTGTTTCATCCTGCTGTAACTTATGACAGAAGCATCTATTGTTTGTTTTTTCATTTATTTACACAAAGACAGATGTTGAAATAACAGGAGTAACAGTTTAATTCAATTGAAATCGGTCCAATAGTCTATAATGAAATTATTGTTTTTCATTAGTTGGCAAAAGATGGGGGTTGTTGACGGCAATTCAGTGAATGCAACAGGGGAGGACGCCAGTTTGGATGGAGGGGAATCAGCAGGACAGATGAGATTTTGTTTAGGAGTCGAGTAGTTGTGTGAATGAGGAGAGGAGAGCACATTAGACTGCTGAGAGACGGGGAGGTAGTCAAGCACTGACCACATGTCTTCTTGGATTTCAGCAAAACAGATGGGCTCATCTCGGTCTTGAAATAATTCAACTCGGGGTTGAACTGATGCAGTTTGAGAGGCATCTACAGGAGAGGCAGGGGTGGGTGAGGGCTGCTGAGACTGCGCAGTGATGGGGAGGGGGTCAAGCTCTTCCAGCACTGACAGCAGTTCTTCCTCACTGTCTGCGACAAAGGCTTCCTCTGTCTGGAACTGAAGGGCTGCAACAGGGGAGTCCAATGAGGAAAACAAACACAGAGTTTTCATTAGCTGATACAAACTCTGTGCAGTGACTGTTTCATCATTCAGTGCAGTGATGCACACATGTGTGAACTGCATGTTGGCACTTTGGACATACATAGTTTTCTTTGGTCGACCAGGCTGGATGCTCTTTGGCATGATTCTGTCTTTCTGTTTCAGCCTGCTTGAAATATCTGGCTTTCTGGTCGTTTGAAAGCGACTTCCACTGTGGACAGAAGATCATAAGAACACACTGTGAGCACTGCTACTACACATAACTACAGGACAGCTGGGACACATGCAAAAACATGAGCAGACAACATTAACAGATGCATAAATGTATGCAGAGTTACACACTTACTCTCTGTCCCACCACTGCATTTACGGCTGCACTTCCAGGGATGTTGAGTTCAGCAATGACCTTTGGCCTCTGCTCTTTGAGATAGAGCATGAAGGCATTTG
This sequence comes from Rhamphochromis sp. 'chilingali', assembly GCF_963969265.1. NCBI lineage: Eukaryota > Metazoa > Chordata > Actinopteri > Cichliformes > Cichlidae > Rhamphochromis > Rhamphochromis sp. 'chilingali'. The sequence continues at coordinate 25,739,990 of NC_137931.1, forward strand.
GCGGCTTCTTGACGTATGGCCCATCTTCATCCTGCTGGGCTGGGCACTTTCTTTTTCTTCAGGAATAAAACACAGAGTAAGAGCACATGTTAGCACTGTGTACAACTGTGAGGGAAGCAGTTCAAAAACACGAGACAAGCTGTAAAACTGAATGAAATCAGGCACCATTAATGGATCATTACAATAATTCCTGCAGACATCTGCAAACAAATGACAGATACTTGCAGATCAGTGAACCAAAGCAGCAGAGCAAACTTACTTTGGAGTGGAGGTGTTAGGTGGAGGAGCAGGAGTGACATAATCATACATCTGTACACCGTTCCTACACAGATGAAGGGAGACAGATATGAGATAACAGGAAGAAGTTATGAATATAGAGATGTTCAGCAGCTGTGTTCACTCCAGTGTTTGTGTGTTTTACGTACAGTACTCCAACAGGACGCAGGTTCTGGAACACACAAAACACACAACAGGTGATGAGACAAGCTGCAATACTATCATCTATCCACTAGGTGGAAGAATTGATCAGTAGAAAGAGGAGATGTGCTCAAAACGACATTCATACATAGATTTATTCTTCTTAGTTAGTCTTAAGAATTAGGATTCACTGACAGTGAAGAAGTTTCAGACGTGCACTCGCGTTTCCCCTTTTGCCTTTTCCTGCTCCAGCCAAGTCCTCCGCCTGCTCGACATCTCTCCTATTACCTTTTATTACGCTTGCACTCATGCCTTTGCCTTTCACCACTTCAAAACTGCGCCTTCTTCAATATTACCTTCATATGCTCTCTTTGCTTTTCGCCTTCCTCACTACACTAAGTACCATTTTTTAACGCTGTGTACTCACTCTTGCTAAGTACATGTGAACAGATCTTGAAGAAAAAAAACAAAACAAAACATACTTTTCTTTTCTCTTCTGATACTATTGAATGATCCTAACAGAAAAAAAACAGAGTTAACACTGACTTAATAAAAAAGTGTTATATTTTATCTCAGATAAACTAGTCAGTGTTTATTAGTGTTTGCTCAACTAGAAGTCTTCATAGTAGCATCCACACATCAAGTCTTTAAACAAATAATGAAAGGATAATGAAAGAAAGTTTAATGTGAAATTACTGAATTATATGAAATGCCAGAGTGTTTTTCTTTAAACTACTTGCCTTTTAGTGATGTCACTAAAAGGCAAGGTTCTAATGTTGTGTTGCCATAGACTCCGGAGTTTACTTTTAAAGCTCACTTACAGAACTGACTTATACAGCTTAGTTAGAAAAGTCAAGCATCCAGACATTTGAAGGACTATTCACTCATTAAGGTGACATTTTCTATTTTAAAAATTAAGATGAAAAAGGAAACAAGAAAAGTTACGACTGAGGCAGATAAGAAAGATCCAGGAGATCAAAGTAAGTAAAAAATAAAATCCCCTAAATAACAGAATGTACATTTCTAACAATGTTGAGGCTCTGTGTATAAAATGATTCATTTTTAGAGGATTTAAATCCTGGTTTTGATTGAAACTAACCTGAGTGCAACATGTCTAATCAAAGAAAGGTTACTGGGGCACTTTGTCTTTTGGTAAAATAATGTGACAAGTTTATTCTTGGACTGAGCAGTGAAAACAGAGCAACAAGTGTCATCAGTATCTAGACTTAGTAGACCTAGTATGGACTCGTGTTGGTGTGTTTTTTATCAAAAGGATAAACTTGTTATTATATTGTAAGCAATACTAATTTAAAATTCAATGACATCAAAATCCTTCTAGTCCTGATGTCGAGCGCTCTTTTTCACTAATGTGTTGTTGTTGTTTATAGATTGTAAGAGCAGGATGGCTAAAAGAAAGGCCAGTCCTGAAAAAACGACCCCCATAAAAAGAAGGAGGGTCACTGAGCAGGCTGGTCCTTCCACCAGCTCAGATGCTCATGTGGTCGGGGGAGTCAAGCGAAAGGTCCAACAAGATGAAGCGGGGACAACCAATACAGCAAAAAAGCGTAAACTTCTTGAGCATGTGAGCGGTGACAAGGGGCAGGCATCTTCCTGGTTGGACACTGGTAAAGGTAGGCTAATTAGTTGAGTGAGGGGTAGATTAAGTGTACATCTGGTTGCTAGTTTGAAGATATTAGTGTTTGGGAGATATTTGTGTCTATTATCTAATAAGCTGACGTGCTTTTGGTGTTTTCCACATCTGCAGACTGCAGCATAGAGATTTCAGAGAGCTGCAGTAAAAACAAAAAGGCTGGCAAAAGGAAAGCTGCGGGAGACACCAGGGACCCACCTAAGAAAAAGAACGTGGACCAGGACAAAACCAAAACCGTTGTCAAAAAGTCAGTGGCTGAACAGAAACGTAAGTAGCAAGCAGCTTAGCTTTTATATTCAGGTGAAGAGCAAAATGAACATTTAGGGTACAGCAGAGAGTAATTTGTGTGACAGCTGTAGTAAAACCCAATTTGTGTTTGTCTGTTTAGGAGACTTCCAAGCGAGATACGTGGAGGAGCACCGGCTTGGAGAAGGAGGATGCGGAGCAGTATTTGCTGGCTACCGCATAAAGGATCATTTACCAGTAAGTGTTCAGATGGTGGTAGTAAGACAGGCAGTAATGCAGATAAGGGATAATATCGTAAGCTGAGATGTATGCTGTTTTACACCTTTAATGATGTCATACTGAGGAAATACTCATCAATGCCCTGTGTCTTTTAGGTGGCCATCAAACACATCCCAAAGGGGAAAGTGTACTGCAAAGTGAAGGTAAATGTGCAAGACTTGAATTGTTTTTACATTAGTGGATTGCATGCAGCGTTCACCTGTGGAACGTCTGTGCCTCATCATCCACTTTGTTGAAATATTTCAGGATGATAACGGGAAGAATGTGTCAGTGGAAGTTGCCATCATGCTGAAGCTTGCAGCTGAAGCAGATGGATCAGTGGAAACATCAGCCCCAGTGTCTCTGTTGGAGTGGTTTGACTTTGGCAGAGAGCTGATCCTGGTGATGGAGAGACCTGTCCCCGCTGTGGACCTGGATAAATACATAAAAGAAAATGGAGGATTTTTGCCAGAGGACAAGGCCAAGGCAAGTTGACTTGCCTTAGAAGAGTCTTAGACTGTACATCATTCAATCAAAGCACAGAGTATTAGAGAAACATTAACCCATTGATTGATTATTGTCTTTTTCATCGTTTCCAGGTAGGGCTGGGCTATATCATACCATTCACGGTATGTACCGGTGTAATTTTGGGCAACGATAGGAAAATGAAATATCGCGCTAGAATAGGTAAAACGCGCATGCGCAGTGCCTATGTTTACATACGCAGATGGCGGTGACGCAGAAAGAGAAGAGCAAAAGTGGATCGTTGAATGAAACGGATGAACCAGAACTGGTTTGTAAAAATGCTGCAACTTTAGTGGTGTGGAACTGGTTTAGCTTTCGTCCGTCAGATACACAACAAAGCACGATTTTTGGTAGCGCATGCTAGCGGGCCGTCGTTATTACCGTGTTGTTTGGAAAATACGGCACACTTAAAATCAATCCTTTGATTTTTCTGAAACTCGACAGTGCCCCTTATAATCCCGTGTGCCTTATGTATGAATTCTGGTTGTGTTTACTGACCTCAAAACGATTTTATGTACACGGCGACTTTGCTAAGCTACAAAGCCGCACCGCTCGATGGATTGTCGGAGCATTACGGCTATCGTAGGCAGGCGCCTCGCGGAGTGATACGTACTGCACCTCAACGTGATATTACCGTATTGTGTGTGTATAACCTCTTTTTAAGCTTTGTGGATATTTTACATGGTTATGCTGAGGATATGTCGGCCAATTTCCACTGGAAATGCCTTTTGGTTAAACTGTCAGCGAGGAATTTGCATTTGCACTGTTACATTTTTATATAACTTTAATGCACATAAAAAAACAGCTGCTTGTTTAAGTGAAAATACATTTATGGGGTTTTTTGCACTAATAAAGTTGTGGAGTTGTAAAGTATTTTGTCTAGTGTCAATTATATCGTCAGTTATATCGTCAGTTATATCGTTATCGCAACTTTTCAAATGTATATCGTGATAAATATTTTTGGTCATATCGCCCTGCTCTATTTCCAGGTCATTCTGAAGCAGCTGGTTGATGCTGCGAAGCACCTGGAGGATAAACACATCTTTCACCGGGACATCAAGAGTGAGAACATTCTAATTGAGACCGGCTCAGATGTACCGCGTGTTCGTATCATCGACTTTGGACTGAGCTGCTTTGTTAAGGAGCAGTCGCAGTACCGCGTCTTCTATGGTAACATATTCTGCTCTTGCTCTTCACAGATGTCACAATTTTCGCCTTTTGTTTTAGAAGAAATTGCAATTGTGTCTGTTTATTAGGTACAGAAATTTACTCCCCTCCCGAGTGGTACGGGCGCAGTTGCTACAGGTGTGGACCCACCACGGTATGGCAAATGGGAGTGGTTCTGTACGAAGCGCTTCATGCCGGGGACTTTAACACCACGAGCTTCCTCAAAAAGCGCCTGAAATTCAAAAGACATCTGTCCAAAAGTAAGAAAACGTCACACTTCAAGACTGACTGATGGCTTGGACCACTGGAACTATCATCTTCATGTTTTTTCTCTTTCCTTTCTTTCCAGACTGCCGGGATTTCTTGGACGCGTGTTTAACCAAAGTCCCGGAGACGCGGCCGACGCTGGAGGAGCTACAGCATCACACTTGGCTGAGATAAGCCTATCACACACACACACAAACACACACAATTCAGACGTTATCATTTATGTGTGATGTATGAATTACCTTTCTTTTTTTCAGGAAATAATTTTTTTTAATTGGCCCACTTTAAATTTCAGTGTTTTGGAATTCCTGTAACCCCCCCCAGCCATCCCAGGAAAGGGGATCTCTCTTTGAATGGGCTTTCCCGAGGTTTCTTCCCGTCAGTCTGGCCCCCCCAGGGGAGTTTTTCCTCGTCTTCATAGAGAGCTTGGGCTGGCTCAGGAGCTCCATCAAAACTGTCTTTATTTAATTACTCTAATGTAATCATATACTTTAAAGTAATCAAATAAAAGACAGTAAAAATCTGAAGACTTGAAGTAAACTTCCATTAAAATAAAACTTGTTTAATTCATCTTTGCTGAGGATACTGTGTTATTACTATTTCAAGGATTATGTCAGAACACCGGATACTGGTACCCATCCCTACCCATCACTAGGGAACAGAACAAACCAGACATCAATTACAACAAAAATGACACTGACCCAGCCAGCATGACTCGTCTGCCTTAAGAAATGTTTAGCAATATTACAAATTGGGTGATATGCCTTAAAGTAGCTTCTCATGTGTTCAGCATTGTCAAAGGCTACATTTTAATTAAAACCACAATCTAGTAATGTTCTGTCTTTAACCTTCCTAATTTGTTTTTTGTCCTAACCTAACACTAAATTGCCAGTGAAAACAAAAGTTACATAAATAAAGAAGAGTAAAGAAAATTACGGTCTTTTTTATTGTAACAGTTTACCAGTGTACAGTTTGGTTTGTGACATATCTATCTAATAGACTCCAATTTGTGCATGTAAATGGAGAGTCCTCTTCACACACTGAGGTTAATTATGGAGTTCCACAGGGTTCAGTGCTAGGACCAATTCTGTTTACATTATACATGTTTCCCCTAGGCAGCATCATTAGAAGACATAGCATAAATTTTCACTGCTATGCAGATGACACCCAGCTCTATCTGTCCATGAAGCCAGATAACACACACCAATGAGTTACACTGCAGGAATGTCTTAAAGACTTAAAGACCTGGATGGCCGCTAACTTTCTGCTTCTTAATTCAGATCAAACTGAGGTTATTGTACTCGGCCCTGAAAAGTTTAGAAATATGGTATCTAACCAGATTCTTACTCTGGATGGCATTACCTTGGCCTCCAGTAACGCTGTGAGGAACCTTGGAGTCATTTTTGACCAGGACATGTCCTTCAACGCACATATTAAACAAATATGTAAGACTGCGTTCTTCCATTTGCGCAACATCTCTAAAATTAGAAATATCCTGTCTCAGAGTGACGCTGAAAAACTAGTTCATGCATTTATTGTGTGAATGTGTGTGTGAATGGGTGGATGACTGGATATGTAAAGCGCTTTGGGGTCCTTAGGGACTAGTAAAGCGCCATATAAATACAGGGCATTTACCATTTATTACTTCCAGGCTGGACGACTGTAATTCATTATTATCAGGATGTCCAAAAAACTCACTGAAAAGCCTTCAGCTAATCCAAAATGCTGCAGCAAGAGTCCTGACAGGGACTAGAAAGAGAGAGCAGATTTCTCCTGTTAAATCCAGAATTGAATTCAAAATCCTGCTCCTCACATACAAGGTCTTAAATAATCAGGCCCCATCTTATCTTAATGACCTTGTAGTACCATATCACCCTATTAGAGCACTTCGCTCTCGCTCTGCAGGCCTACTTGTTGTTCCTAGAGTATTTAAAAGTAGAATGGGAGGGAGAGCCTTCAGTTTTCAGGCCCCTCTTCTGTGGAACCAGCTTCCAGTTTGGATTCAGGAGACAGACACTATCTCTACTTTTAAGATTAGGCTTAAAACTTTCCTTTTTGCTAAAGCATATAGTTAGGGCTGGACCAGGTGACCCTGAATCCTCCCTTAGTTATGCTGCAATAGACGTAGGCTGCCGGGGATTCCCATGATGCATTGAGTTTTTCCTTTCCAGTCACCTTTCTCACTCACTATGCATTAATAGACCTCTCTGCATTGAATCATATCTGTTATTAACCTCTGTCTCTCTTCCACAGCATGTCTTTATCCCATCTTCCTTCTCTCACCCCAACCGGTCGCAGAAGATGGTCCCGCCCCTCCCTGAGCCTGGTTCTGCTGGAGGTTTCTTCCTGTTAAAAGGGAGTTTTTCCTTCCCACTGTCGCCAAAGTGCTTGCTCATAGGGGGTCATATGATTGTTGGGTTTTTCTCTGTATCTATGAAGCGCCTTGAGGCGACTTTTGTTGTGATTTGGCGCTATATAAATAAAATTGAATTGAATTATCTGAGGAAGAAGCAGAGTTGGTTTGTTTCCAGCTGAAATCATCCAGGCTCAGGAATTTGAATCGATCCACATCATTTCTGCTTGAACTAGAGAACATGAGTGTCGACTTACATTTGGTCTGTGAGACACATGTCATAGTGACAGTATTTGGGTTAATATGGCATTACTCACCCTGGTCGCATTTCTTCAATATCAGGCACCAAGTTCAGGAACTCGTTCTTTGCAGCCCGCGCAAGGTAGGAGGTCTCCAGAGTGGGAACCATCGGGAAGTTTTCACAGTCTGAGCAGGAGGGACTGGAGGCACGTGAGCTGTTCTCAGGGGTCCTTTAACACAAATCACACCAAGTTAGAATCAAATGGATAACCTGTCAATAACCGTTTGCAGATCGAGGTCAATGTTCCTAAAAATATGTTTACTTCTGGCCCATGGAGCCACAGCGCGAGTCCGAGAGAGGGGCAGGTAGAGGAAGGGGTGAGGGTGGCACTGCTGAAGCTCGTCACGGATGGATCACGTCCGATCGGTGAGATGAGAGAAAGCTGAAGTGAAACAACAGCAGGATGAGGTAGACGTCAATATAGGAACTCCCTGATGTGACACAGAAAGGCTATTTTTTAATTTCTTTGTATTATTTCTCACCTTGCAGTCACTGATGCTGTTCACCAGCTGCTTGTATTCAGTATTGAAGGTGTGTGTCAGAAGGCGCAGGCACTACAACACAACAGGAACAAGACCGAGCAGAGAAGGAAGAAGGCAGCAACAAGAACGCCCACTAAGCCCACGTTTTTCTCACCTTGGTGGCCAGCTCCTTCTCACGCTTTCAAAGGTGGTGCTGGAGATCTGCGAGGAGGCGGAGGTGGAGGTGGACAGAGTGCTGGAGCTCACGCTGGGGGACAGAGACTCACTCAGGGACTTGGTGGTGGGAGCTGTTCCCACGGGAGCCGCCACTCCCAGAAGGTGACGGGTCTTTTCCACCTGGAAGAAAGATGGGGGCTAATGTGAGGTAGGGAGAAGAGGGGACGTTAGTCATGTAAAGGCCATAGGTGAGGGTAGGGACGTAGATCGACCGGTAAATTGAGAGCTTCGCTTTTACACTCAGCTCCCTCTTCACCACGACGGACCGGTGCAGCGTCCGCATTACTGCAGCTGCAGCCCCAATCCGTCTGTCGATCTCCGGCTCCCTTCTCCCATCACTCGCGAACAAGACCCCGAGATACTTGAACTCCTCCACTTGGGGCAGGAACTCATCCCCGACTCATCCTATATTTCCGTTTTTATATTTCTAATGTTTGCCTTGTTTTCTTCACTGTCTGGTCTGCCTCTGTCTTCCCTGTATGGATGCATTTACACCGAAATGTCCCCAACAAAGGATGTTTTAATTCACCACTATTCCAGTGAAACACGAGTCTCCCATCTTCCTGCTACCAGTCTGGAGTTTTTGTTCACCAAAGCACACACCAACTTCATACTGACGGACAGATCACTGCCCTTTTGCCGCCTTGTCTGACCGTGTTTTGTGGCTGTGGTTCACTTCACCTCACTCTTCCCCATTCTTGTCATTAAATCAGGCTGTTCTGCAACCATGGCAGCCATGGCCGTTCTCGTTTCCAACATTATATTTGCAGTGTTCGTCTATCAATATCTGCGGAGTATTTTTTTTTAACGAGTATCCTATTTTCTAAAGCACAGCATGTAAAGGGTAGCTCGGTTAGCAGGATGCTAGCATGTAGCGCTTAGTGAGACACGCCTCAGACGAGTTGTGTCTGTGTACTTTATACGTGAGCAACGGATTTAAATAAAATTAAGGTTTCAAAAGACAAACTTGAAGATAAAAAAATATATATATACTCACCGGAGAGCCGCCAGGGTTTGCCGCTGCCATCTTGGCGCTCCTAAATTCAAAACTGCCTCTGCAGTCAGGCAGGGGAGGCGTGGAAATTGTCTTTGAGTTAGTCAAACGTTTTCCTTAGTTCGAGTAGATGATAAAAAAAAATAATAATAATAAATGGGATTTTAAGTAGGACTAGGCGTTCTGTAATGATCTCTATTTAGGAGAAAAACTTAATCACTCACCTTTAAACAGCTCTCTTTTAGGAGACACACTGCTGGCTAACGGTGTCATGTGATCAAACAGCGTAATTTAATTGGCTGAGAGCCACTCGACTCGATCTGGTGCTGATTGCTCTGGCTTGGGTCATTAAAGTTCATCACTTTTGCAGTTGAATTTTTGCAGGTGAATTTTTGCAGGTGAATTTTTTTCAGGTGAATTTTTGCAGGTGAATTTTTTTCAGGTGAATTTTTGCAGGTGAATTTTTGCAGGTGAATATTTTTGCAGGGAAATTTGGAGGATAAAAATTCAGTGTCATAAATTCAATGTCTAAAAATACTTGAATTCTGATGATACTATATTTCTTCCATAGATATCCGTGCTCTCTGTTTATTAATAAAAGCCAAACTTCATTAATGGTAAGTGACAGAGATCTGATGAGTTCTTGCTGGTTTGTATCCACAGGAGGATACAAACAGCTGCTTCTGTTTGCAGTCACCGTGCACCAGTGTTGTGTTTAATTGTGTCAGTGTTCATTTTTAAACACGTTTTTTAAATCAAATGTTTATGTATACATCAAGATTAATGTTCCAAACAAATGACACTGTACAGCAAATACATACATAGACATGTGCAGCAAAAGGAATCCGAGAAGATGTTTAACTTCTAAATGTTTAAATTGTTTGTTTTATATCCAAAGTCTGTCAGTTTGTCATTCCCTGTTATTGCTGCTGACTAATCACTCAAAGTGACACAACATGACCGTGGGTCTGATTTTTCTGGTAAACTTGTTTAGCAGCCCACTGGAGACGGATACCCTGTTCTTTGAACTTTAATACTGGACAGAAAATCGTCTCCTTCCAGAAACAAAGGGTAGCATTAGAACTTGTGTGAACAGCAAAACAATGTAGAAGATTTCCTTTTGTGTCTGTGTTGTGTCTAGGGCTGCCACGATTTGTCGACTAGTCACGATTACGTCGACTATCAAAATCGTCGACGACTGATTTAATAGTCGACGCGTCGTTTGAAGCTTTGTAAGATCCCAAAAGACGCAGGAATAAGTAGCAGGATTTAAGAGTGTAATAACGGACTGAAACAGAAGATGGCAGCACTGCATGTACAAGGATGCCAGCTGCCGTTAAACCCCGAAGAAGAAGAAGAAGAAGAAGAAGAAGAAGAAGAAGCCGCTGTGTCCCAGAATTCATAGCGCGGCCCAGCTCAGTTTCCAACAATGGCGGCAGCTAGTTAGTTTTAATATTACTCTTATTATTCTTTCTGGGTCACAAAATAAACGTTTAACATATTTTCAGCCGAGAATGTAGCTGTGTAAACCTCAAATATCGGCTCAGTTTATCAGGACACCACATATTTTCAAAAGCGCTCCGACGTTTTCAGAGACGTCTGTTACCCACTAGCTCGATAGCTAGCCGGGGGCTAGGTCACTAGCACGGTGAGAACACCGGACTCCAGGCAAATTGTTTTCAAACCCACCGCCGTCTTTCGCTACTCAGGTTAAATATATATGAGTCACTTAGATAAATTAAAAATGTTGTTGTTTGGCTTTTTTTTTTTTAGTATTTTATTTGTTCCTGAGTAAATCGGTTTGTCTGAGATTAAAGTTATAGTTTTTACACAGCTGAATAAACGTCAAGCAGACAGCTGATTATCAGAAGTGTGAGATGCTGGAGAATATACTCCGTTGTCCTGTTATATTTTAGATAGCAAGGAGTTTATTAAACTTCACCGAAACAATCTGCAAATTTCATTAAAATTGAATAAACTATCATCTTGTCTTTATTTTTAGTTAGCACCTTAAAAGCTTAAAGCTGTAAGCTAATGATAGTTATATAAGAGCATATGCTGCATGGTGCAATAAGCTGTAGTTTTACGTCCAGTGGATGATGATCTGATTAGTCGACTAATCGCATAAATAATCGGTGACTAGTCGACTATCAAAATAATCGTTTGTGGCAGCCCTAGTTGTGTCACATCATTTTGGCTCAAGAGTTTACTTTATTGCTATGTTTGTTTTTTGCTATTTTATTACTACATTTGTATTGTGCAGCACTTCGGTCTGCCAGGTGTGTTTTTAAAGTGCTATATAAATGATGATGACGATGATGCTTTCGGAACAGCTGAAAGACTTTAAAACAAACCTGTTACTTTAATGATATTTCTGTGGTACTACAGAGTCCAAAAGAAGTATCGCAGTAATAATTCATCCAAATTGTAACTTTTAAATGTCATTATCAGCCCAAAGGTTCACAACCAGTTCATCCCTGATAGAATGTAAATATATACAAATCTATAAATTGTATTATGTATATAACTGTGAAACAAACATAATGGACCATTAATGTATCATAATAGTACATTTCTGAATTTGGGGTATAATTCCAGGTGGGATGAGTGTCTGTACAGCTCCTCCTGTTGATGTAAAAAAAGAAAAAAGTAAATGCCAGTTTTTTTTAGGTTTTCATGTTGATGTTGTAACACAGTAAAGAATTACTCTTACAGAAATAAATGTCATTTTTTCAACTTGCAGTTAAATTCATGTAACTTAATGCTGATGCTGACTGGGGCTCACACGTCTTTTACTTTGTCTCCAGGACCGACTCACCATGGTTGACCCACAGGAAAATAGCCCGCAGGACATTCCTGACTATGACGGCATAGAGGATGAAGCTTTCCCCCCACTCCCACCACCACACTCCCCAGGCCGGGGAGGCCAGGAGGAAGGAGACCCTTTTGCAGATGGTAGATGCTGCTGTGCTCTTACAGGATTACTATGAGGTCTTTAAGATGTGATGATTCAGAACTTTGTATTTTAAATTCATGGTTTAATGAAGAATCATAGAAAAATAAGATTCAGGAAAAAAGGCTAATGTGGGAGAAATACAACCTCTCATAGTCCTTCCACAAAGCTTTTTGGAACAGCTTGATAATAATGAATTTGTTAGTTCAGCCTAGAATTAACAAATGCATGAACTGGTTTTTCAGCATCTCTCTGAGACTGGATGTTTCTAACAATAACAACACACATGTTTTTGTTTGCGTGAGCAAATGAAACCTATCAGATACTGTTCAAACCAGCACATTTCTTCTGTAACCTCCAGTCTATAATTTGTCTGGATTTAAAGATAAGCTTGAAGTTTGCCACGCTGCCAACAGAATGAGTTAGAAACACATCCTGTTGTCATGTGTTTTCAATGCAGGAGATGAAGGTGAGGTATCACAGCTGGCTGATGTCCCTACTGCTAAAAGGAGAGGCGTGAAGAGACCCCAACCCAAGCTGGACTCCCACAGGTAGCAAAGACATTTATATCACGACAGAGGGTTGAAATGCATTAAAATGCGCATTTAAATAGGAATTTGATGTCATCTTGTGTGAGCTGGGACACAAGGAGGCCAAAATCATTGATTGACGTGTGCAGACTGTCAGTGTTGCAGCCAGGTTGAACACGAGTCTGTGACTGCACTGGTTTTTATCACCGTTTCACTAATAATCGTGCACAGAGGCTCAGAGACACACTGACACACAGAGTTGTTGCAAATGTTTGAAAACGTAAGTTTGTGGAAAGAACTTTGCACAAAAAAAGTGATGTGATATTATCTGAGTGGCGACACCTGTCGTTTCGCAGAGTACTGCAGCGTCTTCTTACGCTTTAGCGGCAGGTACAAATGACTGCATCTGTGTGATGATGGTGCAGCTTCACTCTGCCAGTCATTTAAAGAAGAAAGACTCTAATACCATTGTTGTTTTCATCATTTGGATGGGCAAAATTCCCAGACTGAAAATTGTCAGAGCGTTGGAGACATCCCTGGATGTGTGTGAGAAAGATGTTTCCAGTCTCTGTACACCTATAGTGTGAACCTGGTTAGTATTGCCAACCATAAGTCAGGCTCGTTCCCAGTAGTCTCCCAGTGGGTGTCCCAGTGGCACTCCTCTGTTACTGTTCTGTTCACAATGTTCCTGGACAGAACTAAGTTATACTAAATCAAAGGATGTTAAATAAGCTTTTAAGTAAGAACGTCGATTATACTTAGGATAAAACTTGCAAGCTGTATTAAAGAAAAACATAGATTTTCATTTGATAAAATATTCAAATTAATTGCAACTTTGCTATAAATATATATATATATATATATATATATATATATATATAGCAATTTTTTATTTTTTATTTTTAGATGGAGAAATTTGACTATTTCTCATTATACTGCCTTATGTACAAACAGGTAGGAAAAGAAAGGTTGTGGGCACCCTGAAAACCAAACACCCTACCCCCCCCCCCCCCCCCCCAACAAGCTACTGCCTTCTGAACATGGTACATCTGAAGGCACTGACATTTCCATTCAGAGGGTCTGTCTGTGTTGGCCCTGTGACAGGCTGGCGACCTGGCTGCTGGGATGGGCTTCAGCCATCCACGATCCTGAATTGGATAAGCCAAATACGCCTGGATGTGCTGCTAACCCTGCTTGTAATCCATTAATGGTTTAACTTAGTCTTAATATTTTTTCCCAGGCTGATATCAGATCGAGGGCTTCCAGCTCTGGGCACTCTCTTTGACAATATCCAGTTCAAAGGCAAAGGACACGAGGTAGGATATGATAACATCTGTCCCACCAATTACCAGATGTGAATGAACATTGGTTTTTGAGCTAAATCTGTTTGGCCTGTCAGCTTTTAATTAGATGTCCTAAATTTGGTTTGAGACTAAAAGGTCAAAAGTTGCCCTTTCTGTCGTGGTCAAAAATGAGTGAGGGGAACCAGAGGTTGGTTTACCAAATTAAGATGTCTTTTGTTCCAATGACTGGAAGTCATTTTTTAGTGGGAAGAAGAAGCGTCCTATCACACACAGCCCTCTTTCATATCACTACTCGCTGTTTTTGATGTTTGCCCCATTAGGCTGCAGACCTGCGGCTGCTGATGCAGAAGATGGAGAACTGGGCCCACAGGTTGTACCCCAAATTGCAATTTGAAGATTTTATTGACAAAGTGGAAAGGCTCGGCAGCAAAAAGGAAGTGCAGGTGAGAGGAAGCAGTAGAATATTTCCTGCAAGCGTGTGGGATTCCTAATGTTCAGAATTTGTAATTTTTTACTCATTCTTCTATAGACATGTCTTAAACGAATACGACTGGACATGCCCCTGACACATGAAGATTTTACAAGTACAGATGGTAAGAAGAAAAATCATTACTGATGGGGATACGGTGGACTAGGGCTGTGCGATATGACCAAAGTCTCATCTCCCGATATAAGAATTCTATCGTCCGATAACGATATAAATCACAGAAATGTAACATTTTCTGTCAATTCTGTGAATCTCGACTTGCGTGAAGTGTTTCCAGCTGCGCGTCATGTAGCTGGAGTCGAGTGTTTTAACCGATGCATGAAACGACACATTTTTAGACAGAAGTTGTAACGGCGCCGTTTTCTTTGTGAGTATTTATTACACGGCGTGCTGCGGGGGAAAGCCTGTTCTAACGTTTGAGTCTAAGGTTTATTTTTTAGCACCTGGCGGCTCTGTTTTACTTCTCATCCGTAAACACTCTGCTCTTTCACGTGATTCCGTTTATTTTGAAAAGCCTCAACAGGATCTTGAGCTTTATTCTGAAAGGTTTATGTGGAACATAAACAAGCGGACACGCGATGGTTTTACCGTCGTTGTTGCTAACGACAACGCATAAAAACAGGCGCTTGTCCGTCCGTAGTGTGGTTATATATAAGAGAAAGAGAGAACTTTACTACAGTGACATCAGAACCATGAAGAAATATTGCCGTAAACAGTTTATTTTGCGACACCACGAAACAAACGATAGCGTAAAATGAAATAGACGTTTTTATATCGTCAAACCGTATATATCGTTGTATCGAACAGCCCTACGGTGGATTCACACCTGCAGGTGCACATAGGAAATACTTGCCATATTCCACAGGACTTAATTATCAGCACTGCTTGAAATTGTGTTCAGGTGCTGGTGACGAAGAGGTACAACGTGAACTGGAAACATTTGGGGATCCTGATCTGTTCAGCAGAGAGAGTTTTATTAATGCTCCCCAAGGGCAGATTGCCGAAGCCCTCGCTCCCCCACCTACTCCCTCTCTGACCGAAGAGCAGCAGAAACGTATTGAGCTGAACAGACAGCGGGCCCTGGAAAAGAGGCGCGCACGCCAGCAGCAAATTGGTAAGAATGGCAAAAATGTATCATACAGCTGGGACACAATATAACAGAAATAATTAATGATTCTGCTACAAAACATCCAGCGAAGGTTCATAAGGATCATCTAGCTTCATTGGTGTATTAACTTTATATGAAAATACAAAAAGCAAAACATTGAATGTACAGTATATTGCCAAAAGTGTTTGCTCATCTGCCCCCACACTCATATGAACTCGAGTGACATCCCATTCACGACGTCCGCCTGTGCAGCTATATCAGCTTCAACTCTTCTGGGAGTGTTTATGGGAGTTTATGACCATTTGTAAGGTCAGACACTGATGTTGAAGGCCTGGCTCCAAGTCTCTGCTCTCATTCATCCCAGTGGTGTTCTGGTCAGGACTCCCATGCCAGAGTTCATGTCTTTGTGGACCTTGCTTTGTGCACTGGTGCCCAGTCATGCTGGAACAGGAAGAAGCCATCCCCAAACTGTTCCCTTAAAGTCGGGAGCCAAAATGTCTTTGCATGCTGAAGCATTAAGAGTTCCTTTCACTGGAACGAAGAGACTGAGCCCAACTTCTGAAAAACAACCCCGCACCGAAATCCCCCTGCCACCAAACCTGGAGCTCTGTTGTCCTGGCAACTGCTAAGTTGACTTGTCTATCGGCTTTCCAGATTGAGAACTGTGATCCGTCGCTCCATAGACTGCATCTCTCCTGTTCTAGAGTCCAGTGGCGGCGTGCTTTACACCGCTGTGTCCCATTGCTTTGCGTTGCACTCTGTGATGTAAGGCTTGGACTACAGCTGCTCGGCCATGGAAATGGATTCCACGAAGCTCTCTGTGCACTGTTCTTTAGCTAATCTGGAGACCACGTGAAGTTTGGAGCGATGGACTCCACAGAAAATTAGCAACCTCTGTGCGCCTCAGTATCCACTGACCCCCACTCTGGGATTTTACGTGATCCACCACTTGATGGCTGAGTTGCTGTCGTTCCCAAACACTTCCACTTAGTAGCAGCAGTCTGCATGCCTAGGTGCTTGATTCTATACAGCTGTGGAAGTTACTGGATCACCTGAATTCAATGATTTGGATGATGGGTGGTGAGTGAATACTCCTTACAATGTAGTGAAGTGGATCTAGTGTATATATCCACCAGAAACCCTGAAGGTCGAGTGACGAGTTCCCGTATTGCACAGTTCGTCCAAACCACCAGAGATTCCTCACATTAGTGTGGAGTTTGGTAATAAGAGGCAAAGCATGTAGAAAACATTGATTTCTTTACTGCCTGTCTGATGTCAGCTTCAATTAGGCGTAGTATTTTTGTTTTTGCCTTACACTTGTGATCCAAACTGCTTTTACTTCCTCTTTAGTTAAAGCGGAGCCAGCTGTCTGCGATCTATTGTCTACAAATCTTTAACAGTGACATTAAATCGTTCTTCAGGGTCCTCATTTACCGCAGAAATGATGTAATGTGATTTAAATGAGACCCATAGAAAAGAAAATGACCTGTTGATCGGTCTCTATTATGAGCCTTCACCCATAAAAATGTGTTTACAGTTTATAACACTAGATGGTGATATGAGACCGTTTCCATTGTATTACCCGAGCATGATTTACTCATCGACTTTAAACTTTCACATTTTAGTCATTAGTCCTCCTTAAGAGGAGCCAATCCACCCCCCCCCCCCCCTTTTTTTTTCCTGTCCAGTATAGAAACTAAACAGCTGACATCGTTCGGGTAGTGTAGCTTCCAGAGATCTGAAGTTAACGTGAACTCTGGAGGGCAGTCAAAAGCTTAATTTTTTATAATGCAACATACTATTATTTACATACATATTATTTTAATAAGCAGTTTCAGGGTTCGTGCTGTTTTAATGAGTGTTCGATGGAAAACGACACTGAAGGAATTTGTACTCTTGAGTCACATGACAGTAAATAATTTCGAGTATGTGTACATAACACAGGCTAATGTTTAAAACTATGATTATTATTTTGCTAGCTATCAAACTTGCTGGAGAAATGATTGAAATGCACTGAGTGTGATAGAGTACGGCAGTGCTAGCACAGCAGTTAGTTATGGCATGGTGATTTATGCAGTGTGCTTTAAACTTGGCTAACATTACTTAGCAGTAGCAGTAATATTAGTGACTTCACTCAAGTGAAAGCTTTAATCGTTAGTCCGACACTTAACTAGCCAACTTAAGCCTTAAAGAAAAACTGGTAAAAAGAGGGACTGATGCATGTGGGCACAAAGAAGCCATTTCTTGTGCTGCTGAAGTTCCCTGGCTTTCATTCAAAATGTGTTTATCGTGAGCACCGACACATTAAACCATTTAAAAATTATAAATGGCTTTAAGCTCACATTGATGCCTGTGGGGCTCTATCAGCCACGGAGACGACAGACACATTTTAGTGTTTTAATGAATGAATGTTTCATACTTTAAGGCTGCCTGTTTATTTAAGGGAGATGAACAATACATTATTATTTGACATAATTCTATGACAGGTGATGGACTGAATAAATAGATTTTAGGTCGATGTTTGTGCGTTTTTAAAGTCTTATATGTTGAATTGAACTGAGTGTGTCATCTGTTCAAAGCCTCCCGTCAGTGCTGTTCTCCATGCCTGTCTTACTGTACATGGTGTTATTAGCACAAACACTTTAAAGCTGATCATTTAGGACTGTAACAATAATCCAGAGAGCAATGTAGTCAAACATCTCACAGTTAGTTTTATTGGGAATGAACTTTGACCTGTTAGGCCCCCAGGGCTTTTCTGAGCTTCCTGCTCGAAAATGAAGAGGCCAAAATAAATGGAGTATTTCTCTGCAATTACAAACTCTGTGTAAACAGTCTTGGTATCAAAATAAAGCTAACGCTTGTGAGCTGTCATCAGAGGGGTAAATATTACTGCAGATGTTACTATGTCAAAGTTACTGGGACTCAAACATAGAAAAAAATGATTATTTCCCTCACCTAATTTTTAAAAGTATTTTATAGCTTATATGCTATAAAATATACTTTGGGTCACATTTAACTCCAGAAAATCATAAATCAAAATATGGATGTTACCTGTCCACAGATTCATGGTGATGTAACTGCTCTTTTAACTGTTTGGTGTTTGTAGAAATGGTTTACAGCTGAGATTCAGAGGCTTCTGTGGACACTCATGTCTGCACTTATATTTCTGACCTCGTGTTATAACCGATTAAATGTGATCTCCTCTCTTTTCCCCCATTTTTGGTGGTGTGGGTGCTTAACTAGTTAAAGTACCAAACATCTGTCTCCTGTTGTTGTGTCACGTAGGAAAGAAGCATCAATATCTGATGAGCAGACTTGTTCATTTGTGCAGATTTCTTCTTTTGTGTGGTTGTTTTTTCCAAGTGGAGATGAGCATCTCTAACAAGTTGATTTGTTCACATTTGCACATCTGCATTTTTGAGAGAAATGAGTTTTTTGAGTTTGTGCACTATATGCATATAAGACAACCATTTCCTTTTTCAGTATTTTTGTGTGGTGCATTTTTCTCTGTTTTAACAAAAGAGGAACAAAGAACATTTAAGTCAACCTAAGACGATTTGTTTTAATTTTTACATGGTCTTACTGAGGTGATGCAAAGTGGAACATGCAAACTGTTTTTTTGGTAATGTGCTGGAAAAGCTTGATAATGGACCTTGAAAGTGCTTAAAGTGCTTAAATTTGACCCTGAACAATGAGTTTGAACCCTGCAGTTTACAGTTTCATTTTTCATTATCTCAGCTTTGCCTGTCTTTTATAAATCGTAGTAGACTGAGTGTGTCTGTGTTGACTGAAACCATCACTGTTTCTAATTCTCAACCCTTTCAGGCCCTTCAGCCTCTCAGACTGCTGACATGTTAGGAGACAAACCTCCAGCTGCATCCTCACCAAATGTCATCAAAGGTTCTACTGATGGAGATGAAACTGTAGAAGATCCTGACCTCGAGCCTTCCAACAACACCTCCACGCAACAAACCAGCCCGCTTTCCCCCAAAGACTCTGAGCCCGCTGAGGCTGAGACCGGCCTCAGCCCTGAGCAACAGCTCAGCAACGACTGTGTAGAGGGGGATTAAAGTTCACGTGCAGCAGTTTCTGCTGAAAAGCTTTGGCAGTGAGCAGATTTAAAGGTTTCCCAATGTTCGTGCCTGCTCATTCGAGTAATGTTGTGCATTTCTGGTGGTTTATATCTTGAGCACATGTTCCTACTGTGACGTCAGCTTTGGGTTAGCAAAGACATTTATAATCAATGGAAATGTTTTTCTTATTTTTAAAAGTCCAAATCCTAAACGTATTTACCATGTGTTGGTATCTGTTACAGAAAAATATTTGAACTGATCCACAGTTCCTGCTCTGATGCATCTTCTTTCTCCAGTTTCACTATTGGCAGAATTTTGGTTGCAAACATGTTTCTATAAAAGGCCTCTGTGTGTGTGTAGTATGTGAGCTGTCAACTGACCATCACCCTCTTCCAAGCATTAAGTGCTCGTTCAATTATGAACAGTTCTTTCTTAAGCTACTGCAGGGACATGAAACGCAACACGATGAAGTGGCTCCATCTGCGCTAATGAAAACACCATTTTTAATTACAGGCCACTGCACACATATTGAAATAGTTATGTACAGTTCATATTTCTGTTGGTAGTTCTAGAAAACAATCTTAAAATCCACAAACCAAAAAACGGTTCTGATTATTTACCAGTTCAAACAATAAAAATGTCCTTGGTGTTGGTGTCTTCTATACAGGCTCTTGATATACAAACTATAAGATAAATACATCCTAGTTTTATACATCACTTCCAACACAACCAACCTCAGGTGTGTTCATTACTCTACGGGTTTATTTTAAAGTCTGCTAATGAGTGACATGAAGTTTTATCAGTCCGGTGACCTGTCCAGGGCGTATCCTGCCTCTCACCCTATGACAGCTGGGACAGATTCCAGGACGTGCAGAAGAAAATGGACGAGTGGACGTTTTATCATCTCCAGAACAATACTCGTGCTGGGTTTTGTATGAAGTGGTCACAGGTAGTACAATATGTGTGAACTCACCAAAAATGGTTCTATAACACAAGACATTTAATTTACACAAGACATTGATCCCACCAGTGAGATATTGAGATCACTGGTGCTGAGAGAAAAGCCTTTTGTTACCAGACTTCTTTAACCTGCTGCAGTTGACTAGTTTCCTGCAGGATTGAACCACATTTGCAGTGAGTACTAGGTCTTGTCAAAGTAACTGCTGACACTTCACTGGCATTAACACGTTCCCTATCCTCCTTACAACTAAGTTTAACTTGATGTGATTTTAAAAACGAACTTTTACAAAACGTATCCACTGATTCGGTTTGACTCTGGTTTCTAAAAAGATGGCGGGACATGTTTTTACTTAATATTGTGTTTGCTTTCCTGTGACTTCACACACTCGTGTGGTTTGTCCACACACAATCTGGAGCTACAAGAATGACCTGGATGACTCAGCACGAGTGATCTTCAATGATCACCGTTCTGTTAGCGCACAGCGTGCAGTTCTCACACGTGTCTGCTTGGAGGTAAAGCTGGGCTACAGCGTTTCTATGCTGTTGTTGCCGGGAGGCGTGAAGCCCTTTCCAGATCCATCAGAGCCAACTCTCTGATTTCTTCCAGAATAGAGTACAGACTGGGAGTTTTGCTCTGACGAAACTCTCTTTCCTCTTTGGAGAGTTTGGGGCGGCGGGCTGTCTTCTCCTGAGCCAGCGCCTCTTCATTCTGACGCACCACCTCTTTGACCAGCTGACTGCGGCCCTGAGGGCTGGGCTGCTGGGACTTGGCACTGTGGTGAGGCTTGTTGCTGATGACCTCGAGGTTTAGACGGTCAGCGTGGCAAGTTGAAGAGTGGACAGAAATACGAACCTGAAGAGAGCAGAGAACGTAAGTCACAGTATTCCCCAGTTCGATCACTACACAGTAATGGCACCTACTGAAAATAGTCTAATGGAATGCTATGCAAAGACAGGCCCACTTAAGGTTTGTGACGTAATATATAACAGCAGTCCTCTCAGCACTGTGCGCAGCGTCACAGCTAAGTAGACAGTGGTGTAGAGTGGAGAAGTTTCCGACTGTGCCACAATTTTGTTCATAAATAGGATAAATTGGATACGTATGTTACACACACGTATCCAATGTAACAAACGTTCATCCATCCGTACACGAACTTTCTTTACTGTGCTTTCTAACATTCACACGACGTGGAGACTGGAGCAGAGGGGGAGAAAAACATTCATTAACACTGTGACCTCGGTCAAGTGTCACAGTGAGGTTGTTGTTTTGTTGATTTGTTTGTTGAATATCATCATCATCTCTTTGTTTGATATGATCATAGCTTGACAGCAGTCAATGCTGTGGTGGACAACTTGTGTTTGGGCTAATGTTTCTTTCTATCTTGTTTTGGCCACATGTGTCATCCATCATCATCCATCAGTAAGCTATGTTGTTAGCATTGCCTTTGCCCTTTGACATTTATGACCCCAGGATAAGTCCATGAACGAAAGAAAAGATGTTGATAACAGTGGAAGCAGCAGTACTCTGTCACTTTTTCATGTCTTAAAGCCAAAGATGTGAGAATAACACACCGTTACTTCAGTTTCTTTTTGTTAGCTAACCTTAGGGTAATGTTTCCTGCTCTTTTTGCTTAAATCACATGCACTTATTCCTCACAATCATCGTGTGTAACATGCCTGAACTTAATATAACTTGACGCCAGTGATGGGCAGCAATGCATAATTAGATTACTTTTTTCAAGTAACGAGTAAAGTAAGGGATTACTGTTGCAAAAAAGGTAATTAGATTACTGTTACTGTCCCGTAAACACGCTGCTCTACTGTGTTACTAAACCGTGAGTTTGTTTGCAAGAGTGTCTCATGACAATGACATAAGTGCATGCGACGTTTGTGGTAACAAACGTGTGCAGAGCAACAATGGATCATTTATCGAGTGCGAGAGAGAGAGTGCGACCGTGCAGCGTTTAAAGGCGTTTATGTGAAAACAATCGACAATTACCGCCCACTGTCATTTTTTATCTCCCTTTACAAAAAGGTTTGTGTAGAAACGCCACAAACTGGAAGCATTACATTTCTTGTCTTGGAGGAGAGCCCCCCCCCCCCACACTTATGTTTTTGTTTTCATATAATATTTAAAAACAATAAACTGAATAACTTTAAATGATTTATTTTCAGGAATCATTTTCGTCTCATTCATCTTACTGACGTTTTGTTACCTTGAGTTTAGCTAACAAAGCAGCAACCACACAACACTTTATCACAACAAGATCATAAAACGTCTCTTAATGTTGGACCACAAAAGATCCAGTAGTCGTATGAACCTGTGATTCATATACACTCATGCATATATATTTGGAATCGTCGCCTTTAGGCGCTGCATTGCTGGAAACCTTCTAAAATGATTGATTAGCGTTTTCTGTGACTTACGGTGATGTGGTCAAACAGTTTGAAGGTGGAGGTGCCACAGCTGGAGGTGGTGGTAATGCGGTCCGGGTATTTTCGCACAGTGCCACCCTGCCAATCACAGCTGCCGTCCTGTCCCGCTACCACCACCAGGCCCTCTTTGTTCTTCAGATACACAGGCCCCCTCACACCATACCTGTGAACAACATGGCTGTGGTCAGAGGCAGCCTTACTTACTCAGTGATATTACTCAACCTGCTTTGCGCCCTGTGATTTTAATCATTACATGGATTCTACAGCCTTCTCAAAATGACCACAGGTTACATTTTAATAAACTGTTAATATTGCATATCCCTGTAACACCACAAGCATGGAGAACACTGATGTTATTAAATTACACTTTCCTTGCAATAAACAAGCAGCAACCTCCAGAGGTTAGCTAAGCTAACGTAGAAGTGCCACAAACACAAGGCTGGCTCCAAAGCACCGTCCCTCCCCACAGACTCAACTTCAGCAATGCAATTAACTTATTTAAAGCCTGGTAGAGAAAAGATTCGGGGTTTTAGCCGATTTTCCCTGCTCACAATAAATGTTTAAGGAATTAGTTTAGTAAATTTATACAATTTAAAACTCATTTTGAGGTTTTTTAAGAGAAAATAAAACTAGCGTGTATACTGTTAAATATACATTGATTAGCGTGCAATTACATCTTCCAACAAATTCATTCATTGTCATAAACTTTGAATTCGTCTATTAAAAATACACGAGTGGTTGGCCGTCTGTGAGCTGCTGTACAGCTCCATTAAACAAAGGAAAAGAAGAAGACTGCAGAACAAAACACAGGACTGAAGGTTCTTACTCTGGGATAAACACCAAGACACCGTTGTCTCGAATGGAGTAGACAACAGCGTCAGCCACACAGCACGGGTCTGTCTGAGGGTCTCGTTCTCTGAAAAACAGACACTGAAACAGTGCTGTGGATCGCATTTGGGCTGCCTGTGCTGCCTGCAAATGAAACACAGACGTCAGCACAGCTTCTGTTAATAGAGTAAGAGGTGAATCATTGAAAAACACAAACAATAAAACACCCCTGACCCTGTTCTTGCTGTTGACATGGTGAGCCATTTCCTCCACTTCTTTGTTACTGGCTGGTGCTTTACCAGATACAACGCCCCTCTGCATGTGCAGGGCTGCGGTAAGAAGGCGGTGCACGACAATGTCTGCGTACCGACGGATGGGTGAGGTAAAGTGTGTGTAGTGATCCAGAGCCAGACCTACGACAACGAAGCAAATATCAGCACGTTAGCCTTCTTTCTAGTTCTCAGTCGAATAATTCTTCACAAACAACAGATGTTGGACAAGTGTGTGCAGACGTGTGATGGATGGACTGACCCACAGTCACACTGAAACTCTAGTGCAGCCAATAAAAGCTGTGCAGCGGTATCGTACCATAATGGTAGTATTGGTCTTGAGGATGAGCACCAGTGGAGAAGTACAGAGCCTGTGACATAGCAGTGGTGGCCATCATTCTGAACAACCTGTTCACCAAGGGGTCCTGTGGGTCCACAGCTCGGTCCAGTGAGGCAGCTAAAGCCTTGTTGGACCTGAAGGAACAGAGCCAGAAACCAGGGATGAGTGAGGCCTCTCATCTCAGCAGTCAGTGACACAAAGCTACTTGCATCACCATGTCTCTTGTCCTGGGACCGGTTCTGCTGTTGGTTTAACCCCCCCCCCACACAATCCTCCAACCGCACATTCATATTTTGTTTTCAAACTCCATTGCAGTTCATTCCACGCCTCAGATCCTCAGACCTTTTGTAAACAGTTAAACAAATAAAAGTTAACTGTAATAGATTACAGGTTGTAATTAAATAAATCACTGCCTCTTTTAAAAAACAGAAAAACAAACCATCTTTAATTATTTGAGTTGTTTGTTTTGTTCCCGTGTGAGAATATTCAACACTGCTCTCTGTGCAAAACGGGTTTAAAAGCATAAACAGCTGTGGGATCCTGTTTGTCCGGGATTTGAACCGGGGAACAAACTGCGGCAGGATCAGCGTTGTGCCGAGGTCGGCATCGCCGACAGCATGTGTTCCCCCTGCGTGGCGAGCGTTCGCTGGGCACGGAGTGTGGATCCAGGTTACGCCGCCTCCATTACAAACAGTCAGACGTGGAAGTAGTGATGTTTTAGTTTTGTAAAAAAGTGAAACCTGAGTGTCGTTACATTACCATTCAGTTTAAGGGTTACAACAGAAAATGAAATATTTATTGTCCTCTCGTGGTATCAGACGGGATTATTTTAACAAACGAAGGACATTTTGCCTGATAATTATATTTATCCTGTAACTTTACTGTGTAAAGCGCTAAAACCTCCAAAGTTTCAGGAGTAGTTAGTCGTTATAAGAAGTGTTTGTGAACTGAAAATCAAGAATGTGGGATCCTGTTTGTCCGTGATTTGGACAGCCCAGCGTGTGCTCCCGACGCAGGGGAAACTAATTCTGTCGGGGAGACCGACCTTGCCACGACAGCTGTTGTGAAGCTGAAGCCAAAGGCAAGATATGCTTCATCATATGTACTAGTCTTTGGTTTGGAAGCATATTTGGCTTCAACCTCAACCTGAGCTGAAGGAACATGTCTTCTTCTTGTCTGACTGCTCATGTGACACCTGAGTGTGTCCCCGTGTTATCAAACATTTCAGGTTCACACACTTGTGTGTCTGAACATGATGTGCGTTGGACTACAATATGCATTTCCTCAGTTTCTATACTGAACAGTCAAAAACATTACCTGGTGTCAATGGTGAAACCTTTGGCCTTTGCAGTGTCCACCAGCTGGTTGAATAGCTCCTGTTGTGGTGGTGGGTGACACTTTAGAAGGGCCTGGTTGGGGAAAGCTTCCTGGATCTTGCGGGCCACCCAGTGGTTGGCGTAAATCATGCACTCTGCCACGGTCTCATGGACCTCCAGGGGCTGACGAGGGACCAGGGCCGTAATGTTCCTCTCCTCATCCAGCTGGGCACCCACCTGAAAAGGGAAAATGCTTCTAACGTGACTTCAATGAAAAAGAATATGAAAATGCATCAGTGGGCCACATTTGACTACAGTTTACTTTAACTCAGTTGAACATGCACCATTCCACCGGAACAAATGCTGCACGGAGAACCAAATGTGAATGAATCTCAACCTGAAAACAGTCTACTGTCTTTCCTACGTTCAGCTCTCTATCATACCAGTAAGAACACATATCCCTAACAGGCACACAGCTCTGCTCATGGGCACAGAAACTCCACCGATCTGCTGTTCATGCTTTTTGTTTATAGTGGACAGCCAATCAGAGTTTAAGTTAGCTCAAAGGAAATGTGCCTTAAAGAGAGAACAAAACTTTTCTCAGACTAAGGATGAACTGAGGGGACCCAAAGCACTTCAGCAGGAACCAAAAGAAGCCAGAAAGTTTGGATTTGAACACAGTTTTGGCCGTTTTATATAATAGATCAAGATGAAACATCTGTTGTCCTTATCCTTCAGGACAACAGATGTTTCACCAGCGGTCAATAATCCAGCTTTGTCAAGATAAGAACTTGATTTTTGGGTGGCAGCTCAATCATTAAACACACTTTTAGAAATATATTGGTTTTTCCACTATCCCAGAAGCAACCCGAGAGAATCATTTTTACTTCATATCAATATTCTGTGTGCGTACAGCCATAACAGGAATGCAATAACTGAATAATAAATAAATCCAAGACATCCTATTAGAGAGCATCTTAT
The DNA here is from genome assembly GCF_963969265.1 of Rhamphochromis sp. 'chilingali'. Classification (NCBI taxonomy): domain Eukaryota; kingdom Metazoa; phylum Chordata; class Actinopteri; order Cichliformes; family Cichlidae; genus Rhamphochromis; species Rhamphochromis sp. 'chilingali'. The sequence goes on from NC_137931.1 coordinate 25,766,452, forward strand.
AGAACAACAGGAATTGTCCATATGAGGTTTTAACAGATGGCCGACCAGCCGCTGTAGATAAATGGCTGTGATCTAATGTGAAAACTGTCAGTGGTTTCACAGTGGAGTGCTTGGTTTCTTTATTCCAATATTCTCACTGAAATGACTTTCTGATAAAATGTTTTCTGCTGAGGAACGTGTTCTGCTTAGACGCCTGATTTTAAAAATAACGTCTCTATTAGACCGTACTATAATTTATTATCGATGAAAAGAAATATATGGTATCCATCTGTAATTCTGTAAATAACACAGCAAAAAACCAAACTAAACATAAAGACCTGGAAGACTCCTGCGTCTAAATTCATTCAGTTATTGTACTGAGTCCTGAACATGTTAGAAATATGGTATCTAAGCAGATTCTTACTCTGGATGGCATTACCTTGGCCTCCAGTAACACTGTGAGGAACCTTGGAGTCATGTTTGACCAGGACATGTCCTTCAATGCACATATTAAACAAATATGTAAGACTGCGTTCTTCCATTTGTGCAACATCTCTAAAGTTAGAAATATCCTGTCTCAGAGTGACGCTGAAAAACTAGTTCATGCATTTATTACTTCCAGGCTGGACGACTGTAATTCATTATTATCAGGATGTCCAAAAAACTCGCTGAAAAGCCTTCAGCTGATCCAAAATGCTGCAGCAAGAGTCCTGACAGGGACTAGAAAGAGAGAGCATATTCCCTTCATTGGCTTCCTGTTAAATCCAGAATTCAAAATCCTGCTCCTCACATACAAGGTCTTAAATAATCAGGCCCCATCTTATCTTAATGACCTTGTAGTACCATATCACCCTATTAGAGCACTTCGCTCTCGCTCTGCAGGCCTACTTGTTGTTCCTAGAGTATTTAAAAGTAGAATGGGAGGCAGAGCCTTCAGTTTTCAGGCCCCTCTTCTGTGGAACCAGCTTCCAGTTTGGATTCAGGAGACAGACACTATCTCTACTTTTAAGATTAGGCTTCAAACTTTCCTTTTTGCTAAAGCATATAGTTAGGGCTGGACCAGGTGACCCTGAATCCTCCCTTAGTTATGCTGCAATAGACCGTGGCAGCTGGGGGATTCTCATGATGACGCCGAACATCATCATCACCTCTTTGTCATCATTATCACTGACTACATGTTTATAGACCAATCTCCATTTAATCATTAGTTATCATTAATCCCTGGCCCTTTTCCACAGGTGTCTTTTGACCTGATTTCCTCCCCTCGGCTGTATGAAGTGTTTCGGGGTGACTGATACTGAATTTTCTAACCATGATGTCATCTGACAAAATGACCAAACACAGAGGTTAAGTCAAACTTTCACTTAGACAGAAGCTTAGAAGGGAGAATCTTCTGCAGCTGAAATGTGCGAGAAAGATAGTGGTTCCAGTTTTTAATGTGCAGAATGGATTTCTCTCCACTGAAGCTATGTGCACGGTTTACTTTGTTTGATTCACTTCAGATTCATTGAATCATTTTGTGTCGTATGTTAGACGTCAGTAGTGACGATGTGTTAGGGTTAGACACTCAGCTATAACATGCTTACGCTTTCAATTAAGAACATGAACCTTAAATGTTTGCAGTCTTTATTTATATAGTCTTACTGTTAAGTACACACATTACCAAAACACACAAAATACTCTATGAAGATACAAGAAACCAATCATACCTCCACTCCTTCCAGCTCCAGCGCTCCTCCTCTGTCCCTCTTTGCCCGAAGATGTCTGGCTACATGTGTGAGCATCTCAAGTGCCTCAGTGAGTTGAGCTAGCTTAGAACCCTTTTCCTGAGGACCCAGGTTGGCCAGTTCCGCTACCTCAACCTGTTCTCCGTTGAGGAGCGCCTGAGCCAGCTCGTAGTGGAGCTGATAGGAGGAGCGGATGAGTGTACGACCATACCAGACCTCTTGGACTTCAAGGGATTCTGCGTCAAGCTCCCAAAGCACGCTCATTGCATACCTGAATTTGAAAGTGTCAGTTACACAACTAGCATGCATTTTAAGCATATGAAAATGAAACGTGTGATGGGAAGTCTACTAACCTGTCAGCACCTCCCAGCAGTGAGCAAAGGTCTGCGCTGAGAATAGCAGGCAGCATGTCGTACCTGCGGTCTGCCAGGTAGTAGGTTGTAGCCCTTAAGAAGTGACATAATAAATATAAAAAGGCAATGAGATCAAAGCAGCAGCTTTATCATCTTCTTTCTACTCAAAAGTGAGACATAATTTGAAAATAAGTACTAAATATTCAGAGTTTGTTCCACCTTTGTCATTTTCATCCTTCTGTTTATTAATAAGTCAGGAAGGATGAAATAAATAAGCAAAATGTTTTTCTTATGATTTAATAAATATTCCCCATTTTCTGAAATAGAATTTAAGGCTTCAAACCACAATCATGAGATTTTAATTTACTTCTTTAAAGTGTGGAGGCGAGCTGGACAGGTGGGTGATCTGCACGCTGCTTTGTGGACAGCTATGAAATGTAAAATGGAATTTTAGAGTAAGTCAGAGAGAAAGCAGAGGACCAAAACTACATTAAAAATCACAACATAAAAAATATATAGTAAGATTTCAGTATTATTTTATAAGTGCACGTTGTTAACAGTCTACACGGAGTTTCTCTCCTCACTCGGCTCTCAATCATCTTCTGTACATGCTGCTGCTGCTGCTGCTGCTGCCTTTAAAAAACGACATGCACTTCATGGACCTTCTTACTAATTTATCTGCAGACTACACTTTATCAGATACATTTTATTAGCACTGGGTTAGACACTTCTGCCTTCTGAACACTCCTTTCTTCACTTCCAAGACTCAACAAGGTGCTGAAAGAATTCCGTAGAGATTTTGGATTATAGCGAGATTACACCGAGATGACAGCAGAATGCATTTGCTGCAGATTTGTCGGCCGTTCAGCTGTGACACAAATTTTTTTGGGCTGCTTCCCTGTCACATGGTGTCATCGCTGCATGTTCCCAGGAAGGAAAATTTGTGGAGATCAAGTGCAAGCATTACTTTTGCAGCCCCGACCTTCACTTCATTTACTGCAGATATTTTAAACTCAGTTTTATTCATTTGTACAATACAGCACAAAATAAATAAATAAATCAGAACATGTGCATATATCTGGACATAAACACAGATGAATATCTTCTTGTTCTATTACTGTGGTTCAACTGTCTTGTATCATCATCCTCTTTATTAATAAGATGCACTGAAAGCCAATTATAGACAAACCATTAACATCAGGTACTCAAGGTCACATGCCATCATGTGACCTCCGGTGTTTTCCTGACACCCGTAACTGTACAAAGGGGATCTGAAAACAAATGATGTGTGACACACTGTTCTTTACTTCTACCACTCAGTAGAATAAAACTAATTTAGTTGGAAGCGGACTCATTTTTCCTTTTTTTGCTGCATGACCTTCTGGTTGAATGTTGTGTACAAGTATGGCTGCCATGTCCCGTAGTAATATATGTTTATGAAGGCCACAGTGAAAATCACTCAGGCTTTCCCACAGCGGAAACATTCCCCTGTCCTGTTAATGGCATCGTACTCAAAATGAGCACAAGTTCTTCGTAACAACATGGACCACTGTGTTCTGTGTGTAGCAGTTCTCTACTGTGAGAACCCCAACCACCTTTTAGCACGACCAGCATTCGTCCATTCGCACACATATTCATACAGCGCGTTAGTCTATACCTTTAAGCATTTTCTCTCACATGCACACTCACACTAACGGATGCATCCAGGGAAATTTGGGGGTTAAGTATTTTGTGCAAGGTGACTTTAACATGAAGCCCGAAGGCACCAGGGATTGAACCAACAACGTGCTGACCATTGGTTCAATTCCTGGTGCCAGTGATACTTTCAAAGCCATCATGGACCCTGTGAAGTCCTTCTACATGTGATTAAATGATAGACATTTAAGGCTTAATGCTTCACATCAGACACGAGCCTTATTTAAGGTGGCCCTCTGTGTTATTTATAATTGCGCTACAAGGCATGCTGCTGATGCAACATTAATTCAGGCAACAACTTTCTTGCCTCTTTGTACTTCTGAAAGTTCCTCTGAACACTTATGCAAGATGCTGTAATTTTCTTTTATCCTTTTATATCCCACCTACTCTACCCAACCACTCCAACCAGTTCCTCACCTTGAACGTGCCTCCAAGTCTGTGAGCGAACCCTCTTTGACAAAGTGAGTGACATCAGCAATGTGAACTCCCAGCTCCAGCCTTCTGTTGGGGAGCTTGTGTACAGACAGCGTGTCGTCTACATCTTCACAGCCGCGTGGATCGATGCTGAACACCAGGCGACTGTCCCTAAGATCCCGCCGCTCTGCCACCTCAGAGGGGTCTACCGTCCACGGCTTCTCCAGAGAGTTGACCGGCATCTCTCTCAGCTGATGGCAGACGGACAGGCACAGCTAAACAGCCGCATAGTCTTTTGAACTTTTCACATTTTGTTATGATTCTATACAAAACATTAATAATAATAATAATAATAATACATTTTATTAAGCGCCTTTCAAAACACTCAAGGACACTTTACACAAAGACAAAGCAAAACAGTGTTTCACTTTCAGTTGCTCCCTTGTCACAAGGGGTCACCACACCTGATAGCTCAGCATCTTTTGATACGGCAGAGTTTTATACCAGATGCCCTTCCAGGCACAACCCTGATTTGTATCTCCGGTTGCAATCGAACCAGTGACATTTTGCCTGCAAGCCAGTGTGTAAACCACTGATGAAAAAAGGAAAGAATGAACTATTCCACATATTTAATGATTCTTTAATATTTTGTTGATTTGATAATAATAATAATAATAATAATGGATTGGATTTATATAGCGCTTTCCAAGGCACCCAAAGCGCTTTACAATGCCACTATTCATTCACTCTCACATTCACACACTGGTGGAGGCAGCTACAGTTGTAGCCACAGCTGCCCTGGGGCAGACTGACAGAAGCGAGGCTGCCATATCGCACCATCGGCCCCTCTGGACAACAATAGCTATATTGCAATCTTTAAAACCTTTGGTTACTATGGTAACTCTCTGATAACCAAGCACTCTCTGATGTGACCAATCACAGAAGCTCTACTGCCACCCCCTTTATAACATAAAAAGTTATGAATGATGTTCCAGTCTATGATAGTGGACTCATCTGTGCTTGTCCTTTGTTACAGCCCATTGCAACCCTTACACTCCTTACAGTGGAAATGCAGTTGTCTTCAGGTGTTGCCTAGGTTTAACTGCCGATTGTCTACACCTGGTGACGTGTGGCTAAAGGCGTTCCTGAAGTGGTCTAGTCCAATCACCTTCTCCAGGCCAATCAGCATTCATGCTGTGTCCTCGGTTATTCTTCCTTGTACACGCCTCATCTCATCACTCATGCTCCATTCAACCATTCCACCACCAGCTTCCAGGCTCTCGGGGCTCCTGCTCTAATCCTTTTCACAGACGGGGTTCTGTTCCGCTGAGATAGGCCATCTGAGTCTAACGGCAAATCACCTGTTTAAATTCTGTTCATCAGTAAATCAATTTCATTCTTTCAAATAACCTCTCCTTATTAAAATATCTGTACTGTATTTAGTGATGAACAATTGTTAAACTCTGGTGTTTGCTCCCATAATTTCCCTTTTATTTTGACGCTCTCTGCTCTTTCCTCTTTCACCTGATCTCTGACTGCGATTGTTTGGAGGTGAAAACCAAACATCACCTGGGTTTCAGAAAACCAGAGTTACCCTGGTAAGCAACCATTCTCTGTATCTCACTATGGGAGATATAATCTACTTCCAGGTTGTAAGTTCTTTATCCTTAACAAGGTATGGAGCAGGGTAAGCCCACACTAAGGACTGAGTGTGCCAGTGAGGATGCAATAATATCAAAAACGCATAACCTAACAAATGTAATAGATGGTCCTCTGGTGAACTGTGAAGGTCACACTCTCAGTAGCCTTCAACAGCCACACAGACAGATACACTCAACAAAACAGGAACACACAGATGCTTCAATCTATGCAAAGGAGTGCAAGACACAGAAAAGCGCTATATATGGCTACATTTTCAGCAATTTACCGTTTAAAAGTGGGCCCTGCATAAACAGGATGTGGACCAATTGGTGCATTCCCAAAGTAAATGTGATACGAAAGAGTAGCTAAATGCAGTTTAATAAATGGAAAATAATCCTCTCTTATTTAGCTAATCCTGAAGGAAACATAACACATGTGGAACAGAGTTAGGAATGGGTACCGGCAATGTTCCCTCGAAGCTGTGTGTGTGCACAATTGCGCACTGCTGGCACGGTCTCTGCGCACAGAAAATCTGCGTTGCGCACAAAAAAAAAATCTAACCTGAATTGAAATTAAAATCAATACTTTAACAAGTCTGTTTTGCAGTGTTAGTCAGTGACTGGCTGCTCCCGTATGGGATCCAGCCAGTAATGCGATTCACATTCGTATATACGCAGCTAATCAATGTCGTTGACAGGCTCTGACAGCGTCCTTATGTGCCGACACCGGTGTTTTAGCGAGCAAAGCGGCGTGGCGACGTTTAGTGTGTGTCAGAACAATGAGGCGACTGCTGAGTGTTACAGGTGTTACAGCAGTGACACATCTGCTGCTGTCAGGCCTGCAGGTATCAGGCTGTTGTTCTCCTTCATCTCATAGTTGACAGAAATTATTTTTGGAGTGGCACAAATAATTTGTGTGGCATCAGATTTGATGCAATTTGATGATTGTTCTCTAAATAATTTAAAATGTTTATTTAAAAAAACACCTTGGCTGCATTTTTAGGTAAACAGCTGCAAAAAACTTTGTTGTTTGCATAACTCAGTTACTTTTTTGAAGAAGTAACTATATAATTAATTACCCAACATTGGTCATTATTTACTGTATTTTGCAGACAGAGTTACAGACTCTCTCCCAGACCACAGACTCATAATACAAGACAGAGCTTTATGAAAAAACAACAAAAGAAACTTGTGTTTTCAAAATTGGAGTTCAAGTTATTTTTACTTCCAATAGTGTTAACATGCTACACAGGTCATGAACAAGATTTTTTTGTTTTGTTTTTTTAAATTTTCATTGTAAGTGGGCTAAAATAGTTAATTAAAAGTAGTCTAACATAAATGTAAATGCTGTAATTTTATTATTTTAATAAACCATGTAACTTGCATGGATTCAATGCTGGCGTCACCACAGTGCACACGTCTGCTGTTGCTCACAGTGGTCCAAGGGATCGCTCAGGGAGTTTCTGTGTTCGCTCAGACACATGAAAAATTAGAGGGAACATTGGGTGCGGGTATACCGGATACGGGTGGCTTTTTTTTTTCTTGAGATGTCATACACTTTGGATTCTAGCCAATCATTTTACGTTTCCGAGGATAGTAGGCGGGTCCAGGTACGTACGTTCTTTGAGAGCAGAGCTACAGATTAAATGTCCAAGGCAAAGCGGTCAAAAGTCTGGCTGTACTTCACAGCAAAATATGCAAACTCAGCAGCAACAAGTGCTTTAAGGTGATACTGTGATACTGTGCAAAGGAAGTAACACCTCGAATCCGATGAAACACCTGGCAACGCAATGGCGTTTTTTTAAAAGCAGAGAAATGCATCGTATTTGATAGCTTGCTGCGAGACTTCACACCGAGCACATCTGCTGCGGGTGGGTTGCCTGTTATTGGACCTGGAGTTAGCAACATCCCCCAAAAACCCGAAGAGGAGAGTCCTGGCCCCTAGCCCTGCCAGTGTAGCAGACGGATGATGATGCAGCAGCAACCGTTCTTCTCTGCGTGAGGAGCTTAATGTTGTTCGTGTGTAATTTACGTTGAGTAGGCTAACCACGTTATTACATTAATGCATGTAAGGTGAACTAGCAAACACCGTCGTAGTTACATGCGACTGTCTTCTTGTTTGATAGAGTGATACCATACATGCCCTGTAGCTGCAGAAAAAGCTAACACCGTTATCTTTTTACAAAAAAAACAAACAGCTAAACATGTTTTCCATTATTCACCGGTTCCAAACAAAGTAGGTATGTTGTATCAAAAGAAAAGGCTAACTTGGTTATCATTTTGCAGAAAAAAGAGACTGCTAAAAATAAAAACATAAGAGGTTTTTGGACAAAGTTTGTGTTCTCCATTCTTTAAGCAATTCAATTCAATTCAATTTTATTTATATAGCACCAAATCACAACAAAAGTCGCCTCAAGGCGCTTCATAGATACAGAGAAAAACCCAACAATCATATGACCCCCTATGAGCAGCACTTTGGCAACAGTGGGAAGGAAAAACTCCTGTTTAACAGGAAGAAACCTCCAGCAGAACCAGGCTCAGGGAGGGGCGGGGCCATCTGCTGCGACCGGTTGGGGTGAGAGAAGGAAGCAACGGTTAGAGCACCATTTAAGCACCCGCACAGTTTCAAAAGTACCGGTATCGGATAAAACCTAAACGATACCCATCCCTAAACAGAGTATAGATAAGGAATCTCTCAAATACTTCATAAAATGAGCATGTAGAAAGTGATCTAGCATTCTGAATGTTCACAATGACTCTCAGAGAGAGACCTGCTTCATTTTAAATCAGCCACTCGTGTGCCACGCCCAGAGTGCTGACCATTTGGGATGTGGAAGAAAAAAATCACGCCAAGTCAATGTTCAAAGGCAATGGTCATGGCCAGTAGTGGAACAGAAAAGCTAGTTCTGCCATCAATGGCCTGATGGGCCAGTATGGGATCTATAAAAATGAGAGACAGCTACTCCTCCCTCACCCCACTCAGTATCACTGGTATGAGGTTGAGAAGGGGAAAATGCATACAGGTGCCCTTATCAAGCAGGTGGCCAATGTCCTGAAAGAGCTTAGCCAAGTAAGCTGACAGTAGGGTGACCACATTAAGGGTTATTATGGACCGAGCTGTCAACTTGCAAACCTTTTGGTCATATAAGTCTGTGAAGGTTCTCAGTCATCCAGGTCATCGTAGTCTAAGGAGCTTGGAAAGAAAAGCGTCCAAACTTCTATAAGTTCCTTGAAGACGTTTCACCTGTCAGAAGCTTCTTCAGGTCTAGGAGTAACTGGTGGAAAGAAAGGCTGTTGGCTCTTTTAAAGGGACAGTACCTAACCACTGGTACAGATATGTTGATGACACATGGGTCAAAATCAAAACCCAGGAAGTAGAATCCTTCACTGTTTACATCAACGCTGTGGATAAAAACAAAGTTCACCAGGGAAGACACAAAGGATAACAGTATGCCATTCCTGGACTTTGCCGTGCGCATTAAAGAGAACGGAAACCTCAACATGAAGTTTACTGGAAGCCCACACACACGGACCAGTACCTCCTGTTTGACTCCCATTACCCTCTGGAACACAAACTTTGAGTAATCAGGACCCTACACCACCGGGCAGAACATGTTCCCTCTAAGCCTGAAGGAAAAAAGAGGGAACACACACATGTAAAGGAAGCTCTTAAAATGAGACAAGACTCAGCTGTCAGAAGACATAGTTTGAAAGAGAAGTAAAAGAGGCATCTATGTCCACTGTGAGCGACCATCTTTGAACAGAGGCAGCGGCTTACGACACCAACTGTCTGCCATCTATAATCCAGTTTTGAGATCCCTTCCCAGACGCTTCCACTCACATCCTGGGCCATCTGACCTCAGGAAATCACATGATAGGGTGGGGCTAGGATTCACAGTGGGTTCACCCGAATACTTGGCCCATTGTGACCCACACCCATTTTCACACCTTGGCTCGTGTGATTAGGTAGAGGATCATTAGGGGGTCCATCTCTCCTGGGGGACACTCCCATAGGGCTTAAAATCTGGGACTCTGCACCAGTTTCTCCTAGAACTGAAGAAACCTCTCAGATGAGAGGTGAAACATCTTCAAGAAAAAGTCCAGACTCTTTTTTTCCCCAAGCTTTTGGTATATGGAGCTGCTAGGGTTCTTTCACTGCTTGGTGATTTGGTAATAATGTTTTAATAATGTCCAGCTGTTTTTGGACAATTCTGAAGCTTATTAATCCTTAACAATCAAAAACCTACATCCAAAGTACAACCAGAGCTGGGAATTAGTAACAAAAACATATTTTCTGAAATTACTTAACTTACTAGAATCCTGCAAGTTTTATCACACAGGATGAAGCAAATTACTCACCAAAGTATTTCCAAACTGTGTAGATGGGTATTTGCCACCATTTGCGTCAATTATGGTTGAATTTAACTGTTTAATTGCAATTTATAGACATCAAAAAAAATCACATTTTATCATAATATTTATATTCACAATAATTGCTGATGGGTTCACAACAGCTAAATACGAAAGGTGAAACATACTATATAGGCTTGTGGAATTTGCCTTTTAGAGATGTAAAAACTTGAATTTATCTCTAACGTAGGTGCTCTCACCTGTGCGTCTGAGAAAGGAAGAATATGGATGCAGTTCTCTAGGAGGATGGTCTGGACCTCAGTCTCAAGCTCTCCAGCTCGACCCAAAACCCGTACACTATGGCCGTTGGGATAGAATGACGTGCTTTCCCATGAATCAATGCGCACCACAACTCTGTGGTCCTAGGTGAGGATGAGAAGACAGGGATAGAAATGAGACAGCACTTAGTAAACACTGGTCACACTATGAGACAAAAGCATAATGCTATAGTAACACTAGAGACTGGAGCGCAAACAAGATCGGTGTTGCTATGTGCAATGAATTTGCAATATTGTTGGCTTTGAAATGCTTCTTTGGAAGACGGGGACTAATTCTGCAACTACTCTCAGTCAGTTACTTTTATTTAAAGGGTGCAAAACACCAATCAAATGGTGATAAGATGGTCTGGAGATAGAGTCCTGCTTTTCAAGGCAATCACCTTGAAAGCGTTCATCCAGAGGTTGACAGTGTTGTATTCTCAACCTTTGATCGACCAGTTGGTTGCCGTAACTACTTGTAATTGAACGCTGAATGCAAAATATTCACTGCAATCACTGGAAAAGCAGCGTTTTTTCTTTGTTACAAGGCAGGTGCCGTCCTATTTTTACTCATGTGACTAAGCCATAATGTACATCATGAAAATAAAATCAACCTATAGATGTAAGTCAAGTCAGACCTGCAGAGCTTCAGCCTGTTGAGTACTGATGCGGATTTTAGGAATACGCTGGTCCCAAGGTATGGTCAGTATCCGCTGGGAATTCCTGCTCTGGGACTGAATCCCATCCCTAGTGGGGAAAGTTACCACGTAGTCTCTCCAGTTCCTCTGCAGGATCCCTACAATACGACCTGTGGGGTTAAATGTCAGACATCAGTACAGAGAGACATTTATGGAGTAAGTGAGGATGGACTCGATGATTGCGGTGTAGAATTGCATCATCGTCCGTGTTGGCAGGTTGAATTTCTTCAGCTGCCTCAGGAAGCACATCCTCTGCTGAGCCTTCTTTATGACGGAGGTGACGGAGGCTCCCACTTCAGGTCCTGGGTGATGGTGGTACCCAGGAAGCGGAATGAGTCCACAGAGGTGATGGGGGTGTCAGTCAGGATGATGGGGGGGAGTGGGGCTGTGTGCTTCCTGAAGCCCACAATAATCTCCACTGTCTTCTGGGCATTCAGCACCAGGTTGTTGTGGCTGCACCAGGACACCAGACGTTCAACCTCCCTCCTGTAGGCAGACTCATCCCCGTCCGAGATGAGTCCAATAGCGGTGGTGTCATCTGCAAACTTGATTAGCTTGACAGACTGGTGGGTGGAGGTGCAGCAGTTGGTGTACAGGGAGAAGAGCAGAGGAGAAAGAACGCAGCACTGGGGGGGAGCCGGTATATACATATGTACTACATAATTACATATGTGTTCATTCATAGTTTTGATGCCTTCAGTGAGAATCTACTATGTAGAAGTACCAGGCCATGACAGAAAAACCACTAAAAAAAAGGCGTGTCCACACTTTTGACTGGTAGGGGCTTCAGGTGTGCTTAGTGAATACCTCAGGCACCAGAAACCCAAGAAAGAGGAGCAAGAAGAGGAACCATCATGGAAGGACAGGATCCTGCACAGTACCACCAACAGATAAAAGAACTAGCTCACATCCAGAAATCCTACCAGTGGCTGGACTGGACTGAAATAGAGCACAGAGGCACTAATAATGGCAGCACATGAAGCCATAAGTACAAGATCCATAGAGGCTGGGGTCTACCAGACCAGTCAGTCAAGACCCCAGATACAAGCGTAAAGATGCCCCTGAGACAATCCAGCACATAACAACAGGGTGCAAGATGCTAGCAGACATACATGGAACGCCATAACCAAGTGGCCGGCATAGTATAAAGGGAATATCTGTGCCGAGTATGGCCTGGAAGTCCCGAGGTCAAAACGGGAGACGCCCCTTAGTGTGATGGAGAATGACCGAGCTAAGATGCTTCGGGGCTTCCAGATACAGACGGACAAAATGGTGATGGCTAATCGGACATAGTGGTGGTGAACAAGCAGAGGAAGACGGCTGTAGTGACAGATTTAGCAATCATCAGGAACATCAGGACGAAGGAACATGAGAAGCTAGAGTACCAAGGGCTCAGAGAAGAGCTTGAGAAGATGTGGAGGTGACGGTAACAGTGGTCCCCGTGGTAACCTGAGCACTCGGTGCGGTGACTCCCAAGCTAGGCGAGTGGTTCCAGCAGATCCCGGGAACAACATCTGAGATCTCTGTCCAGAAGAGCGCAGTCCTGGGAACAGCAGAGATGCTGCGCAGGACCCTCAAGCTCCCAGGCCTCTGGTAGAGGACCTGAGCTTGAAGGATTGACCGCCCGCAGGGGGGGGGGAAGTTTTTTGTCCTTAGGACCTCGTGTGTAAAAATAATAACAATAAGAAGGGTTAACAATGGTCAATTGCCTCCAGTTAGATTAAAATGTATTTTATGTGTTGCATATTTTTTATGTAAAAACACAGGGTGTTCCCATTAGCCAAATTAAAAGTGTGACAAGCTAAAACAGTATTTTTGCACCTGAACTATCCCTCCCTGTTCTAGGTCTGCCACAGCTGAAAAGATTATTGATTATTTGTGCGAGTCCACGTGTATAGTTGCAGGAGTGTTCCTCGCCTTTTGAATACTGGGCCCTGAGTTGTGTGCTTAATTAATTAGTGTTTTTCTTTCTTTCTCTCTTTTGTCATTTGCGAGGTTACACTGGCAAACTTACGGGGCCCCGTCTGTCTCTGTTCTGTTGTGTTTGGTAAAGGGAACTGTATGTTAGTGGAAGCTCAGGATGCGTTCCCTGCCATTTGTGTCTCCTAGACTTAAAACTTTCTTTTGTATTGGACGAAAGAAAAGGTGTCAGACGTAAAAAAAATTCTACAGAAGATGAACAATATCTGCCATGTCATTAAAAAGCAGGAAAAACCAGCAAAGACGTGACACAGAACCTGAGAGATGCATTTGGCCCTTGAGTTGTTCGACGAAACTTCATCGTTATTTGAATCTCTGGAAATGTGGCTGTCAAGAAGCTATTCCCTGACGAATGGAACCATGGAGAAGAGGTTCAGTTGTGCCAAATTACACCAGAACTGTAATAAAAATCAGTAGCAACTTTAAAAAAAGTTTAATTGTGAATGCCTGTCCAGAAAATAGCTTCCAAATGTTATTTCACCCAAATATGTTCTTATAATGTTGCTTCATGCAGGTGATATAAACAAGAATGGTGAATGGACTAATTCTTATACAGCTCTTTTCTACTCTCACCCAATCACCCCATTCACACAAGCACTTCCTTCTATGCGTTTAAGTGCTTACTAAGCAACATTCACACTCACTATACTCCAATGGATGCATCGGAGAGCAACTTGGGGTTAGTATCTTTCCCAAAGATACTCGGCTTGCAGACTCGGGGAGCCACGGATCGAACCATTCATGTGGTTCGATCAAGATGCTTCATTGTTTTCATTACTTATTTGTGAGATATCCTGAACATATTTTAGGCAAATCAGACAGAAAATATAATACACAAAATATCATTAAATACAAAAATAAATCAAATGTGAATGAATGGAGTACAAACATTCCCACCTGTTGGCAGAGGTGTACTCTCATTGTCCTCTCCAGTTTTTTCATCCCCATCAGTCAGGGCTGTGTCCCTCCCTCTCCACTCGTTCTTGGGCAACAACTCCACCACAACCTCGTCCCCATGCACCGCTCTGTTTCGATTTTTTCGACCATACACAAGCACATCCCAAGTCAGATCTAAGATGGATAGGGGGGGGTCAAAGTCGGGAGAAGAGATCAGAAACGTCTAGCAAATATAAGTTTAATGTGTCTGTTCCACCTGTTTTGAAAATGTAAGGCGTTTTCACCTGTGCTCTTGGTTGAGAAGTTCTTCGGCCTGACGAAAGCCTCGTTCTGTGCCCGATGCTTGTTAACATTCAGTGTACCCTAGTAAAAAGGAATGAAACAAGACATTTACTCTTCTGCCACTGAGGTTGTGTTAAACAATCTGGTGAAAAACTCCACTGCCTTCTCTTTGTGACATCTCCATACCTGCTCAGGTACAGTTGGGGAAATAATTATCACTGCTGAATTTGTAGGTTTCCTCAGTTACAAAGAAAGAACAATTATTCATGTTATTTCTTTAATGTTAGTTTCATTTAATGGAGAGCGATAGAATATCAACCAAAAACTGTCTGTGAAGGTTCTCAGTCATCCAGGTCATCGTAGTCAAAGGAGCTTGCAAAGAAAAGCGTCTGGACTTCTTTAAGTTGCTTGAAGACGTTTCACCTCTCATCCGAGAAGCTTCTTCAGTTCTAAGGTCAAATGGTGGAGAGTCCCAGATATAAACCTAGTGGGAGTTTCCCCCCACAGAGGGACAAAAGGACCCCCTGATGATCCTCTAATCGCCTGAGCCAAGGTGTGAAACTGGGTGTGGGTCCCAATCAGCCAGAGTTTCGGGTGTGTTCATTGTGAAACCTGGCCCCACCTTATCATGCGAATTCCTGAGGTCAGATGGCCCAGGATGTGAGTGGGCGTTAAGGCGTCTGGGAAGGATCTCAAAACTGGATTATAGATGGCAGAGAGTTGGTGTCGTAAGCCCCGCCTCTGTTCAAAGATGGTCGCTCACAGTGGACATAGATGGCTTCTTTCACTCCTCTTTCAAACCATCTGTCCTCTCTGTCCAAAATGTGAACATTGGCATCCTCGAAAGAGTGACCTTTGACCTTTAGACGCAGATGTCCATCTGCCTCAGGAAACTCTTTCTCCCCATCGTCACCCTCTGACTACTCCACTTGATACCAAGAAAAGTCTTACCACTGGCAACAAAGGTCTCTACCCCAAATACTAAGCCATGTTTTGCTTGGGGACTCACTGAAAGTAACTTGCCAATCCCTTTATGACTTTTTAAAATAATAATAATAATAATAATGATGATGTGTTTTTTCTGTCTTTCTCCTTTAAAATTAAACTGCAAGAAAACTTAGAGACAGTTCATATCTTCTTCATTCAATAACAGTCCTGCTCTTCATCTCATTTTCTTTATTCGTCAGCCCCTCAAATACTCCTACCTCCTCAGCACACTCCCTACACTCATCAGTGTATTTCGTTAGTATAGATTAGTATATGTATTAAAGGTACCTGCAGTTTCTCTGAAAAATGAACAGGCTTAAAGCTACTAAAATATTTAAACGTTGTTCCTGCAGTTGTTTTAAACTCGTGTTTTAAAGAGAGATCCGGTATACTTAAAACAGGAGTTAGAGAATTGTGGATCAATATGTTTGTCATTGCACAAGATGATCAGATCTTTAGCATGAATGCTCACCTCTGTTTTCTACACACACACATCACTGATCACATCACATGCTCACAGAGACACATTCACATACACACACATCACATGTTCACTCTTGCAGAGACACACGTTCACATGTGCGTGTCTTATCTGTCGCATCATTAATGTTGATGTTTGTGTGACCACTGAAGTTAATAAAAGGGCTTTGAGGGAAGGCTGGAGTTGGGCTAAGATCAGATGAAGACCTTCTCCCCTTGCAGCAAGTAAAAGAAAGCGCTGAGTCAGCGGGGTTTGAGCGTTAGACCCAACAACAGGTTGGTACATTTTTACCTGAATGTAACGTTCAGACTTTATACCAGCCTCCAGGACTTCAGCGGGAAGATGTTCGGGAAACTCTTTCTCCCCATCGTCGCCCTCTGTCTCTTGTTGTGCCTGAGAAATGGAGCTAAACAGTTCATGGGCTGCCTGCAGATCTGACCAGAAGCTTTGCAAATAATCCTGGCAAAGGAAAAACACACAGGTCAAGAAATAAATTACTTCAGTTGGCCTTCTTAGTTCCAGTAACATCCCTTCAAGGGCCTAAGTTTTGGATCCTCTTCCACTTAACCTTATCAGGTTCGAGAAAGAGAAATAGAGTAAAATCTTTCAAATTCACCTCAAATCAACAGCCAGATGCTTAAACCTTTTGATACAGTTAGACGTCCTCAGTATTAGTATTACAATAATAGTTAAATAGATATAAGAACTGGTTTCAGAATAAATAAAGCGAGTTTTTGGAATGGGCTTCCCAAAGCAACAACCTCAACCCTGTTGTTAATTGTTGGACCGTGCTTAAACGCCACGACCGTTTTAGGAAACCAACCAATTTAAATGAATTCTACCAATTCTGGTTGAAAATCTCTGTTTTCAGTGACCGAAAACGCCGTTTACGTGTGGACGAAAGGCGCAAACACATAGAAAAATCTGCGTTTTCAAAAATACCCGGGTACGTATGTTTGGATAAAAATATACAAATCTGGCAGCAATGTATCAAAAATGTATCACAATAGAAAGCGATGTAATATTAATTTCACGGCTACTAGCATGTACTGCTCTTTTTCCTTTAAATAAACATCAGACTTGATATCAGTCCTTATTGAGCAATGAGTTTACTCTCTGACCGACTCGTGTTTGCGGCGTTCCAAACACGTTGCCAAGAGGGAAGATGCAGAGTACCTGTGAAGCCAAACATATAATATCAATACCCATAACATGGCTAAAGGCTGTTTCTAACCTCTCTTCTTTACTTTAACTGTCATTTATTGACCATTTTAAATGGCGATACCAGTGTATCGACAAATAGGTAAAAAGTGTAACTGTTTTTTTCTGACAGAGCTCGGATCAATCAGTGCAATTACAAACAAGGCTGTGACCTTCACCTTTAGCGAAATTCTCATTTACATACTAGTTTAATAGTTTTCTGACTCATTGTCACTGTGTTTTATACAACCACAGCATGCTTGCTAGGCTGACATGAATTGAAAAACAAAGTGCAGCTCTCCGTATGTAAACAGACTAAATGCCACATATATTTACATTTTGTCACTTAACCAAGAAATCATGTGTAATGACCGAAAGTTTGACAACAACCACCAATTTCACTTCTAAGTGAGACTGTTCTAATACTGCTGCCAAAAATGTAAGTGTTTCAAAAACCCATGCCTGCTACATGCTACAATAGTCCCACTGAAGATTAGTGAAATAATACAGACCAACCAACTGTTCCATCATATAGGCTCCAACACAACGACTTTAACACAAAGAGCTGACTTTCAGTTTTAGGTGTTCAAACCACGTGTTTCTCTAAATGCATGATGATAAATCCCTGTAAGGTGGCTACATATAAGAAGCCGATATAGAGTAGATGGTATTATAAAGGTATTTCATATACCTGGACGGAGATGACGTACACTCCAGACGTCAGGCTGCTGAACTGAGCTACGGCCTCAGGATCCTCAGTGATCATCACTATATTCATCATTCCTGCCAGGTGGTTGTAGTACCACACTGCAGCTGAGTACACACACCTACACACACACACACACACACACACACACACACACACACACACACACACACACACACATTAAATGAACTCACAAGTTTAGCATAAGATGCATGAAAGCAAATTGCCCGCTAAAGCAATAATCTTTAACATATCCCACTAAGTTTTTGCTGTTTTGTAGGTGGAAGTTATGATTTCACACTACTTGTAATTCAAATGGTGCTTCCACAGAAAGAATATAAAAAATAAATAATTGAGTGCCTTATCTATATAATAAACACATTTCATGAGAACACACTGCACTTCTAGCTTCATTTGTTGGCACAACATAAAAGTTTGTCAGATCGTGATTAACATTACAACCAAGTCTCTATTATTAAAAACACTCATTAAATCCTTTTGGTGCTTTTCTCTATTAAACTGGTATAAATATTAATCACTTTTAAGCTGCCATTCACAAGTCCTCCTGACTTCTTTGTTCCTGCACTTGTTTTCTACCTGAAGTGGAGGAAAAACATTTTTGAAAATGTTAAAATGACCCCTTTACCCATTGAACCCCTATTGGGACAAAACACTATGAATGCTCGATTGACATCTTAGCCAGTACGTGTGCTCTAAGTGCCATATGCATCTGCACCGCTGGCCTGTTGCACAATTTGAAAGAAAGTTCAAATGTAATGTTTACATTTTTAAATCTCCCAGATGAATTTTGCACACGTGTGAACTATACATTTATGTCACTTTCACAAAATATTTTTTAAACCCAGAGACTTAACATTTTTAGAAACACAATTTCCTTTCAAGAGTTGCTGAGCAGAAGTAGTCAGCAGGTGCAGTCAAAGACATTTTGTGTGATTGGATGATTATCAGGATGTCCTAAAAGCATCATTTGAAAAACCTTCAGTTAATCCAGTCCAAGAACAAAAGAACATATTTCTCCCATACTGGCTTCCCTGTTAAATCCAGAATTTAATTTAAAATCTTCTTACACAGAAAAGTCTTGAATAATCAAACCCCTTTTACACACCCACTTTACTCTCAGGCTGCGGGCTTATTTGTGGGGTTTACAAAAGTAGAATGGGAGGCAGAGCATCAGCCTTCATGCCCTTTTTTGTAGAACCAGCTTCCTATTTGCACACGGGAGACTGACGCCCTCTCACTATTAAGATTAGGATTAAAACTTTCCTTTTTGATTTATAGTTAGGGCTGGATTGAGTGACCCTGAATCCTCCCTTAGTTACGCTGCAATAGGCAAGATTGGGGACTTCCCATGGTGCAAGTATTTCATCTTTACTGAAGAACTGAATATGTTTTATTAGCATAATCTCCATTATAATTAATGAGATTTACAAATTTCACCTAGTGAAACATGTAACGTCACACTTTGACCCAGAAAAACAAAATGAAGTCAAAGAAGTATAAGTAGAAGAAAAAACATGACAAAGAGGAAAAAATGAGAAAGGAAAAGACTCTATAGACTCTATTTCTATGCTACATGTGCTGCAGCAACTTGACTGTACACTTCAGTGAGTGTGGTAAATAATGAGCACTGACCTGGTCTGCCATTTTTCCTGGCTCTCGCCCTTCTCTCGTGGACAGTAAGAGTACTTCTGAAATTCATTGGCAAACAGCACGCAGTCGTGTCGAGGGTCTTTGACAAGGGTTTGCAGCCGCTTGTAATATCTGCACAAACGCACATTACAAAAACAAGTACATTCAATAAAATCATAAATTACACTCAAGAAAGCCTCTCATTAGTTTGGGAGAATGGTGGGGATGTTAGGAGAACGTTAACCCTGAAGCACGAGGGAGAAAAAATAGACCAACGTATGTTGACTTTTCCTAACATAATTTATGTTCCTTTGTTCATTTTGGCTCATTTTTTAAATTCACTCTTGTTTGTAAAAATCAAAATAAAACAAAGACTTGTCTGTCAGATAATATGCATTAGACCTAAACATAAGATCCTGATCTGAAATTATTGAAAGAGGATGACACCTGGCTTTGTTATCCTTTGAGTTTCACAATAAAAGCCCAGTTGGTGAACTAAAGCAGCAGATTGCTTTTTTCTGAAACATGTTGACTATGTGTGAACACTATACTGCACTAACTTTAACGTGGCACATTTCAGAGTACATGTAGTAGCTGTTTCACACTAAAAATGAACACTTGTACTGATCAAACAGATGAAATAAGAAATAAAGGCCTACAAATGCCTATGTTTACATAGGAACTGCGCATGCGCAGTGCCTATGTTTACATACGCAGATGGCGGTGACGCAGAAAGAGAAGAGCAAAAGTGGATCGTTGAATGAAACGGATGAACCAGAACTGGTTTGTAAAAATGCTGCAACTTTAGTGGTGTGGAACTGGTTTAGCTTTCGTCCGTCAGATACACAACAAAGCACGATTTTTGGTAGCGCATGCTAGCGGGCCGTCGTTATTACCGTGTTGTTTGGAAAATACGGCACACTTAAAATCAATCCTTTGATTTTTCTGAAACTCGACAGTGCCCCTTATAATCCCGTGTGCCTTATGTATGAAGTCTGGTTGTGTTTACTGACCTCAAAACGATTTTATGTACACGGCGACTTTGCTAAGCTACAAAGCCGCACCGCTCGATGGATTGTCGGAGCATTACGGCTATCGTAGGCAGGCGCCTCGCGGAGTGATACGTACTGCACCTCAACGTGATATTACCGTATTGTGTGTGTATAACCTCTTTTTAAGCTTTGTGGATATTTTACATGGTTATGCTGAGGATATGTCGGCCAATTTCCACTGGAAATGCCTTTTGGTTAAACTGTCAGCGAGGAATTTGCATTTGCACTGTTACATTTTTATATAACTTTAATGCACATAAAAAAACAGCTGCTTGTTTAAGTGAAAATACATTTATGGGGTTTTTTGCACTAATAAAGTTGTGGAGTTGTAAAGTATTTTGTCTAGTGTCAATTATATCGTCAGTTATATCGTTATCGCAACTTTTCAAATGTATATCGTGATAAATATTTTTGGTCATATCGCCCTGCTCTATTTCCAGGTCATTCTGAAGCAGCTGGTTGATGCTGCGAAGCACCTGGAGGATAAACACATCTTTCACCGGGACATCAAGAGTGAGAACATTCTAATTGAGACCGGCTCAGATGTACCACGTGTTCGTATCATCGACTTTGGACTGAGCTGCTTTGTTAAGGAGCAGTCGCAGTACCGCGTCTTCTATGGTAACATATTCTGCTCTTGCTCTTCACAGATGTCACAATTTTCGCCTTTTGTTTTAGAAGAAATTGCAATTGTGTCTGTTTATTAGGTACAGAAATTTACTCCCCTCCCGAGTGGTACGGGCGCAGTTGCTACAGGTGTGGACCCACCACGGTATGGCAAATGGGAGTGGTTCTGTACGAAGCGCTTCATGCCGGGGACTTTAACACCACGAGCTTCCTCAAAAAGCGCCTGAAATTCAAAAGACATCTGTCCAAAAGTAAGAAAACGTCACACTTCAAGACTGACTGATGGCTTGGACCACTGGAACTATCATCTTCATGTTTTTTCTCTTTCCTTTCTTTCCAGACTGCCGGGATTTCTTGGACGCGTGTTTAACCAAAGTCCCGGAGACGCGGCCGACGCTGGAGGAGCTACAGCATCACACTTGGCTGAGATAAGCCTATCACACACACACACAATTCAGACGTTATCATTTATGTGTGATGTATGAATTACCTTTCTTTTTTTCAGGAAATAATTTTTTTTAATTGGCCCACTTTAAATTTCAGTGTTTTGGAATTCCTGTAAACCCCCCCAGCCATCCCAGGAAAGGGGATCTCTCTTTGAATGGGCTTTCCCGAGGTTTCTTCCCGTCAGTCTGGCCCCCCCAGGGGAGTTTTTCCTCGTCTTCATAGAGAGCTTGGGCTGGCTCAGGAGCTCCATCAAAACTGTCTTTATTTAATTACTCTAATGTAATCATATACTTTAAAGTAATCAAATAAAAGACAGTAAAAATCTGAAGACTTGAAGTAAACTTCCATTAAAATAAAACTTGTTTAATTCATCTTTGCTGAGGATACTGTGTTATTACTATTTCAAGGATTATGTCAGAACACCGGATACTGGTACCCATCCCTACCCATCACTAGGGAACAGAACAAACCAGACATCAATTACAACAAAAATGACACTGACCCAGCCAGCATGACTCGTCTGCCTTAAGAAATGTTTAGCAATATTACAAATTGGGTGATATGCCTTAAAGTAGCTTCTCATGTGTTCAGCATTGTCAAAGGCTACATTTTAATTAAAACCACAATCTAGTAATGTTCTGTCTTTAACCTTCCTAATTTGTTTTTTGTCCTAACCTAATACTAAATTGCCAGTGAAAACAAAAGTTACATAAATAAAGAAGAGTAAAGAAAATTACGGTCTCACACAGGAGTCAAACTCTAGTTTCTAAATGCTGTCAGTAATAGGAAATTCTATCTTTAAAAAAAACCCAAATTGTTACACCACTTTGTCAGCCTCGCTGGCGTCAAGAATCATTAGTATTACTCCTATGCTAAAGCTTTAGTAGAGGTTGCACATCAGTTGGTGTCCCCGCCCCTTATCCCCCTTAAAATCCTAACTTGAAGATGCAGAATTTGATTCCTATTAATATGGATGTCATTCATGAAAGTAATACCCAAGCAAATAGCAATTTTATTATGATCTGTGCTGCAGTTGTAAGACCGGGCACTCGAATCTTTCCTAAAACCCTCTCCCCACTCCCTACTGACATTGTCGTGATGTTACTGATTTCTCACTGCAGTCATGCAATTTATTCTATAAAAAGCTTGAACGCGATAGACGCGAACAGAGCGTCAGGTTTACATGTAAAGTCAATGGAAAAGCGCGATGACCCGCGATTGCGGCTCCTGCAAAAATTTGGAAGCGTACAATGAGAGCAATTTGGTACGTTTGGGGGGGGGTTTACCTCCGATGGGTGCTCTTTTTCGCTTTCGCTGCCTTCCAGGAGGGGAAAGGATGAAAAGAGAGGCGATTTTCCAGCTTCTTGCCTTCCCTATGGTGTGATCTAAGGTTGCAACCGACAACACAGCTCGTAGGAACTCAGTGCCACGGCCCTCGCTTGGGGGGCGGGGAGACGTGCACTCGCTTTTTCCTGCTCCAGCCAAGTCCTCCGCCTGCTCTACATCTGTCCTATTACCTTTTATTACGCTTGCACTCATGCCTTTGCCTTTCACCACTTCAAAACTGCGCCTACTTCAATATTACCTTCATATGCTCTCTTTGCTTTTCGCCTTCCTCACTACACTAAGTACCATTTTTTAACGCTGTGTACTCACTCTTGCTAAGTACATGTGAACAGATCTTGAAGAAAAAAAACAAAACGAAACATACTTTTCTTTTCTGTTTTATTGAAAGCACTTTACAGAAAGTACAATTGTTTACAATGAACAAAGAAGTAGGTACACTGTAAAATCTAATTAGTTCCCAGAACTCAAAAAAATTGAGGAAACTCGTTGCCTCAAAAAATTGAGTAAAGCTTAGCTAAAAATGACTAAATTAGGTCAACTTATTTATTTTGAGTACTCTGTACAAGCTCATTTGTTCCCAGAACTCAAGAAAATTGGATCAAGTTTACGTAAGATGACCAAGTTAGGGCAACTTACTCATTTTGAGTACACTGTACAGCCTTGTTAGTTCCCAGAACTCCAAAAAATTGAGGAAACTCGTTGCCTCAAAAAAACTAAGTAAAGCTTACTTAAGATGACTGTTAGGACAACTTACACATTGCAAGTCTGCAGTATTAAGAATAACTTGATATTTCTGACTGTACAATTTTAATTGTTTACCTACTGACAAACAAGTTCAACTAAATGAAAAAACTATTTGTGGTAACCTGAATATGATTAGAAATAATTAACAACACTTTTTGTAATGATGTTAAAATCAGCCCAACTTTTATTTTCAAGCACAACAAAGTATAACAGCCAACATACTGGACACTGTTCTGCTGAACAACAAACAATTATATTGCCGTCAGTGTTATAATCTTACAATGAAACAAAGTCTTAGATGTAATTATTCTGAAAATAAGTTTAGGCCTACCACCTACTTGATGATTTTTAAGTTGGTTTTTTTCTGTTGTTATTTCAATTATATTTGCATATTTGAAACAAATTTTATCTATCTATCTATCTATCTATCTATCTATCTATCTATCTATCTATCTATCTATCTATCTATCTATCTATCTATCTATCTATCTATCTATCTATCTATCTATCTATCTATCTATCTATCTATCTATCTATCTATCTATCTATCTCTCACGGCACACGTATATTGTCGGGTTTTTTTCTTGGCCAGGGCATATTTTAAAGAGGAATTGCTCTCCTGGTACTGGTGTGTCATACTGCTGAATTTGGTATCGGTGCTCAAACCTTTTGTGTTTGTTTCAAACAAGTTGTCCACCCAGGGAAGCTAAAATGTGTTCTGTGTGTTCTCAGATGAACATATGAGACACTTTGACTCTTCAGTGCAGTGTGGAGCTTAACAAAGTTCTGTTTTGTGTCCCAGCTGATCAGGAGGAGGAGAAGAGTCTGACGGAGCAGCAGAGGAAATTTCAGCTACTTGGACTCAGCTCAGCCACTGCAGAGAAAACAATGAGCTCAAAACAGAAGGTGACAGATACTAGTGTTAAGAAATACTCCATTAAAAGCTGAAGTACTGATATGTATATTTTATGCTAAACCAAATGAACCTTGTGCAATATTAATGTAATGTAGAAATAATGTATACAATGTATACAATGCCTACATCTTAGACGGTGACGTTGCCTCTAAACATCAAAATGAGCAGGAAGATGTTAAAGTGGGATTCAGCAGGATTCAACCCTAAAATCAGCTGTAGTGGCTCAGTGTGGGGAAAAGGGTCACAGCTCACAATCATTTCTATTGAGAGCTCCGGTAGATTTTTTTAATGTACAGGCTGTGATCAGCTGACCTGCTGCTCTCTGTGAATTCATCCAGATGTCTGCAGATGTTTCATGAGTTGTCCTGGCTGATTTCCTTTCTCTACACTGACAGTACACTGTCTTTATATTAGACACTAAACTGTTGGTATGTGGGTGGAGCTCAGTGAATGAATGTCAGCATCATGAGCTTAAGTTTAAGTTAATCTCTGCTACACTTGATGTAATCTAACTCTGACATGAGCACCACAGTCACTGTGCACCAGTCACACACTGTTCTTTACTTAAATCCATCACATTACAGTAAACTTGCCTGCTTATCCTGCACTAACCTGCAGAGGATTTTACTGCAGTCTTTACATCACATTGTGAGACAAACTGCACACAAACAGTTTGTGTGTTTGCTGATGTTTGTTGGGCTGATAGAATCGCTGCATTTGAAATTACCTGCCACATAAAAAATATTACTCCATTTATTCTCGCTCGTCTTCTGTATTGCTAACTAGATGTTGAAATACCGCGACCGCAACTTATCAGCACCTGCAGTCGTTCAGGTTCTGGTGGTGTTTGGTGCCACACTCCACCTTCAGGTTTAAAACTAGTGTTAATGGAGGGAGTTTGAAGCTTCAGTTTGTTTAATGACTGCATTTCACTCACTGCCTCTGTTTGTATCTCTGTCACTGCAGGACCAACGTGGACCGAGAAGTCAGCGCTCTCAGGAGGCCGACAAACCTCACAGAAGAAAGAGAGAGAAAAAAAACACCTGTGACGAGTGTGGGAAGGATTTTACCTGGAAGTTTAAACTAAAACAACATCAGCTCATCCACACTGGAGAGAGACCGTTCAGCTGTGACTTGTGTGGAAAGTCGTTTTCCTGGAAGAATGCCCTAAAAACACACCAAGTCGTCCACAGTGGAGTTAAAGCTTACAGCTGTGATCAGTGTGGCAGAGCTTTTACTCGAAGTAGCTACTTGCAGAGACATCTAGTTACCCACTCTGGAGTTAAGGCATACAGCTGTGACATCTGTGGAAAAACGTTCAGCCAGCTAGGGTACCGAAATATACACCTACGCATTCACTCCGGAGAAGATGTGTACTGGTGTGATCAGTGTGGCAAATACTTTACAACAGACGCACACTTACAACACCACATGTTTACCCACACTGAGGAGAGACCTTATCAATGTGACCTGTGTGAGAAGACTTTTAAAACTCCACAGTACCTGAGACAACACCAACAGATCCACACCAGAAAGAGACTCTACAAGTGCAGTTACTGTGAGGTTTGTATTTTTATTTTATTCTTGTAAGTTCAGTCTGACTGTTTGGAACAAGTCTGCTCATTAAATTGTGTTAGCATGTTAGCACTTCTACTGCACCGAAGAGTAGCTCTGAGCCATTATTCAGGTTTTCATTTCATTTAAGTGTAAGTCAGATGTTACTGTAATATTAAATAAGTATTGCTGTAGTATTATGGTGGTAGTATTGTAGTTATTGTAGCCCAGTAAACTGAGTGTGTTAATTGAAACAGTAAAATGTAATTGGACGTCTGCAGAGATGCTCTTTATTTCAGGCGACTTTCAGGATAAAAGTGTTGAAGGACTGACTTACACTGTCTTTGTGTCTTTGTTTAGAAGCAGAGCGACACAGATGGATCCACTTCTCAACCCTGTCATCGCTGTGGTGGTGGGAAAGACTTTCGTTGTGACATCTGTGGAAAAACTTTCAGTCAGCAAGCCGGCCTAAAAATGCATCAACGTAAACACACTGGAGACAAACTGAAATACTGCAAAGAATGTGGGAGAAGCTTCCCCACATCAGCTGAGTTAAAACAACATGAACTCTTTCACAGTGGGGTCAAAAAGCACCTCTGTGATCAGTGTGGGTCATCCTTCACCACTGCAGGTAACCTTAAAAGACACAAACGAGTCCACACAGGAGCGAAACCATACAAGTGCAGACACTGTGACAAAAGCTTCTCACAGTCAGGTAATTGTAACGAGCATGAACGTACACACATGGAAGGAAACTACAGCTGTGAGCAGTGTGACAAGAGCTTCAGTAATCTCAGTTCATACTCTGCACACAAACGATCCCACGTTACTAATAAACTGTTTCACTGTTACCACTGTGCCAAAACATTCACTTCATCATCTGCTCTGTGCAAACATCAGCGCGATCACGCAGGGCTGAAATCGTTCCCATCACAGGATCAGAGTGACTCTGAAGAGAGAGAAACATCCTCTGGTTTCAGAGTCCAACTTAAAACCCTGGAGATCAGGCTCCACAGAGCTCAGGTCGGCTCTCCTTAAGTTTAAGTTAAAGTTCAAATGAGGCTATGAATCAAACTTCCTGTAGTTCCATTTTAATCTTTATAAATTGTTCTTCTGTTTGTGTTCAGTCGTTACCTTTTTTTTCAGTGGTTGGATTAAAAATCAGTTTTCTGTTGTTCAAGTTTTTATTGAATGTATTTTGTTAAATAAAGTTAAAATATTGTTAAATAAAGAATTGTTTGAACGACAAAGATTTTGAGCCATGATGTCATTTCCTGTATTTCAGAGTAAAGACTGAAGTGACAAATGGAAACATGTTTACAGTCATGGAATAAACACTGATGGGTCATCTGTAGGAAGTACTATTGCTGACCTGACAGACTCGACCTTGTTTACAAAGAAAGAAAGGAACTGATGACACGTGTCAGCAGAGGCTTTCAGGGTTGTTTAGAGTAGAGCTGATAGTCTTAAAGAGAACATGGCGATTATGACAATTTAACACAATGATCTGAGAAAAATGTCTGTTTCTCTCATTTTTACTGTATTCTGATCAAATTTCCAACATTCTTTTAACATTTCAAAAGAAATTGTCTTTCTTCCACTTTCACACTTGGCCCTAAAAACACCAACATCCGTGCATCACCCTTGTGTCAGTCTAATGAACCTAACATGTGAGTGATACATAACACACATTCACACTGGCTGCATATATCAGTCCGGGGGGGCAGAGCAGAACTCTGTATGAATCAGACGCGCTCACATATTCAGGCTTTCCAGAGGCGTTTACCATCAGAAGAAGCAGAACAATGAATCATCAGCACCCTGCAGAAGAACACAGCAAGCAACAACTCTAACAATAAAGACGTGCTGGAGCCAAAAGATGCAGATAGCGAGTTTTAAACGATAACGCACAGGATCAAAGGGGGAGAGGGTAAAAACCCACTGCCTCCTGAGATAAAGATCAGCAAGTCAAGCTGGCAGCAGACGACACAAAACGCTCTCTGGAGGAGGCGGCGACTGTGGAGCAGGCCGACGGAGAGGCGGATCGGCAGACAGGAAGCTCCCGGGGTCCCACAACAAGATGTTGCGCGTCAGACTGGAGCAGGATATCCCCATGTTGGTGACACTGCCCATCGAGGTACAGCCCAACTTGGCAAACCAACCCTTCCCTTTCTTGGACACCACACTGGCTGATCTGGGCATCCAAGACTGAGTCTCACTCCGTGTGGGGACGTTTTTTTGTTTTTGTTTGTTTTTTAAGAAGCAATCATGTGTATATATTCAGCTCAGAGCTGAAGGAGAGGGTGGTTTGGGTTGACACCAAGAAGACCCATCCTAGAGGTACGGCGGTGGGATCCAACTGCAGGGATGTGGTCAGATGGCAGTCTGTGGAAATCAGGTGACAGTGAGAGCAACTTGATTTTCCTATTTTGTCCTTCAGATACGAGTGAAAGCCCAGATGCCAGGAGACAAGCAGCTCCAGGAGGTCCTGTACAGCACCGAGGTCCACACTGACCGCTCCTTCTGCTGCACTGGAATGGATACCCATACGGAAAAGAAATAGTAAAAACTTGTAATTACTGATTACTGGGCATGAAAGTGGCCACTTTCATGAGTAAATCATATAAGGCTTACATGATTTACTCATGAAAGTGGCCACTTTCGCATTACTTTCATACATTGTTTTAGTAAGTATCCAAAACATACAAGTTTCATTATATAATTTTTCAAGGGATCTTATATCTGTTTTCACACTTATATGCTTTTCATACAAGTTTCACACAAGACAGATACAAACTTTATAAGATTTATATATATCTTTTCCATATGGGTATCCTGCCCTGGAAACAGACGTGTGCAGGTCTAGAAGCAGTTTAAATCCCATACTTTTTTGATCTGTGAGGCTCTTAATGTCACGTCTGCAGCCATGAAAGTCAGCTCAGGGTTTCTTGATTCTGATTTTTCTTTGCTGTGTCACATTTAGCTCATATCTGCATTGCCATGCCCTGAAAACAAGCTGCCGAGCTTTAGTCAGGCTCAGGGACAACGGGAGATCTGAGGAGCAACACGATGAGAACAACTAAAACTGAACAAACTTAACATCTGATTACCTTTTTTATTTATAAGAAAAAGTTTAACGCACCAACTGTCCACAGCAAAGCTTATTATGACAAGACTGCTTTTATTCAGTGATGTCAAAGTGTCATCACTTCATACCTCTGAACTGACATTAGATGTATTGCATACCTTGTTAGAATTACACTGTTGAAGCATTTGTAAAAAGCTTCTGTCCTTGTTAATTTATGTTTTAGGATAAGTTTTTGGGCTGTGTAAGGTCACAGGTTGCATTTCTGAGCAGAGTAGTAAAGGTAAAGTAAGTGTTTTCAAAACTAGCCACTCAGCATGTGTACAAACAGTGAGAAATCTCTGAAGAAAACCGTTTGAAGGAGCAAGAGCACACGTGTTTCTCCACATGTTAAAGCCCGCTTTAATAATCAATATGAATCAAAGACTTCTGTCAACACAAAATAAATGTAAGGAAACACATCCAGTTTCTATAACTGACGACAAGCTTGGACCACAGTGATCTAAACTCATCCTCTACATTGGAAATTTAAACAAATGTAAATGTGGTTTTTACTGTACCAGAGCAGGGCTGTGTGTGTAGAGCACAGCCAGGCAGCTGAACACTGTATGGTTCTCTTTTTGGTCCTCTTCGAGCGGGAGACGAGCCACCAAAGCTGGCAACACCGGTCAGTGAACACATTCAGTTTTCAGGCCCCTCTTCTGTGGAACCAGCTTCCAGTTTGGATTCAGGAGACAAGATTTCAAGATTAGGCTTAAAACTTTCCTCTTTGGTAAAGTATATATTTAGGGCTGGACCAGGTGACCTTGAATCCTCCCTTAGTTATGCTGCAATAGATGTAGCCTGCCGGGGATTCCCATGATGCATTGAGTTTTTCCTTTCCAGTCTCCTTTCTCACTCAGTATGAGTTAATAGACCTCTCTGCATTGAATCATATCTGTTATTAACCTCTGTCTCTCTTCCACAGCAGGTCTTTTATCCTGTCTTCCTTCTCTCACCCCAACCGGTCGCAGAAGATGGCCCCGCCCCTCCCTGAGCCTGGTTCTGCTGGAGGTTTCTTCCTGTTAAAAGGGAGTTTTTCCTTCCCACTGTCGCCAAAGTGCTTGCTCATAGGGGGCCATATGATTGTTGGGTTTTTCTCTGTATCTATGAAGCGCCTTGAGGTGACTTTTGTTGTGATTTGGCGCTATATAAATAAAATTGAATTGAATTGAATTGAATTATCTGAGGAAGAAGCAGAGTTGGTTTGTTTCCAGCTGAAATCATCCAGGCTCAGGAATTTGAATCGATCCACATCACTTCTGCTTGAACTAGAGAACATGAGTGTCGACTTACATTTGGTCTGTGAGACACATGTCATAGTGACAGTATTTGGGTTAATATGGCATTACTCACCCTGGTCGCATTTCTTCAATATCAGGCACCAAGTTCAGGAACTCGTTCTTTTGCAGCCGGCGCAAGGTAGGAGGTCTCCAGAGTGGGAACCATCGGGAAGTTTTCACAGTCTGAGCAGGAGGGACTGGAGGCACGTGAGCTGTTCTCAGGGGTCCTTTAACACAAATCACACCAAGTTAGAATCAAATGGATAACCTGTCAATAACCGTTTGCAGATCGAGGTCAATGTTCCTAAAAATATGTTTACTTCTGGCCCATGGAGCCACAGCGGGAGTCCGAGAGAGAGGGGCAGGTAGAGGAAGGGGTGAGGGTGGCACTGCTGAAGCGCGTCACGGATGGATCACGTCCGATCGGTGAGATGAGAGAAAGCTGAAGTGAAACAACAGCAGGATGAGGTAGACGTCAATATAGGAACTCCCTGATGTGACACAGAAAGGCTATTTTTTATTTCTTTGTATTATTTCTCACCTTGCAGTCACTGATGCTGTTCACCAGCTGCTTGTATTCAGTATTGAAGGTGTGTGTCAGAAGGCGCAGGCACTACAACACAACAGGAACAAGACCGATCAGCTCCGAGCAGAGAAGGAAGAAGGCAGCAACAAGAACGCCCACTAAGCCCACGTTTTTCTCACCTTGGTGGCCAGCTCCTTCTCACGCTTTCAAAGGTGGTGCTGGAGATCTGCGAGGAGACGGAGGTGGATGTGGACAGAGTGCTGGAGCTCACGCTGGGGGACAGAGACTCACTCAGGGACTTGGTGGTGGGAGCTGTTCCCACGGGAGCCGCCTCTCCCAGAAGGTGACGGGTCTTTTCCACCTGGACGAAAGATGGGGGCGAATGTGAGGTGGGGAGAAGAGGGGAGGTTAGTCATGTAAAGTCTGTACTCTAAGAAAAAACTTTTTAGAATAGCACTTTGGTCTTTGAGCTGAAAAGTCATTTTTCCCTCAATGATATTAAACAGATTTATTTCTTTATGAATCTTTTAAGGCCCCACCTCCTGCAGCTGCTCCATCTTCTCCAGCTCCCACTGGTGCTCTAGGATGAGGCTATCTCCTCTGGGCCTCCAGCCGGCCAGGTTCTCCTCTCCACGCACATAAGCCACTGATGTGTCCAGGACCTTCCTCCTCCTCCTCTGCATCCCTGCTCAGGACATGAGCCCTCATTAGGATGAAGCTCTCCACAGAATTATGATAAAACAGCTGCCGTTCTTTAAACATGTTTCATGGCCGCTCACCTGGGCTTCCAGTGTCAGACATCTTACACAAGCTCAGCTCGTAGATCCCAGTCACTCGGTTGCTATAATGAAGCAGAAGTTTTGAACAAGGAAACTTTGTAACGAAATGCCAACGACCGCCTGTCTGTTTTCAGGGCTGTATTTGAAGCCATGCTCCAATCAGGCAAAGTTTTAAGTGTTGCACATTTCGATGGGTTTCTTTCAGCTGACATAGTTTCCATTTGGGTCATGTGGTGTTAGATACCCCAGCGTGTGGTCATAGGGTGAAGAGCCCGGACGATTAGTGGGATTTTAGGTGTGGTGTAAAAATGACGCTGCAACTTTAAAAACGTTGTTGCTTTAAGGATTAACGTACAACCATACTTGGGCTGAGTTTGACACTGGTTCTCTTCAGTAATTAAAATAGCTTTAACACATGATAAGATCAAATGTCAGCTACACTGTGACAGTCGAGGGGCCACACTCAGATATATTTATTCGCTTGTTCTCTTTGTGTGATAAGAGTTTCCATCTGAATTTAACCCCTGTGTGGGGCTGATCTTTCATTTCATTTTATTTCAAGCTCAGATTCTTTGCCTTTGGCACATTTTCTGTGACGAGACTTCAAACCATTCCCACCGTCCTTATTAATCAACATGGTGAAGTGATTCTTCGCAAGGTGATGGGATAGGAAGAGTTTCAGAAAATGAGGCCTTTTGTCTTTATTGGAGAGGTCAGTGCAGACAGGACGGATGGGGGGAAGGCGAGGGGGGAATGACACACAGGAAACGGTGTTGGTCAGACCCAAAGACAGGCGTGGGCAGTGAGGACTCTCACCTTCAGACTCACTGTCTAATCAGTCTGACAGTGAGTCTGAAGACAGAGCAACCCAACACACGTTACTATGTTCATCATCATCATCATTGTTTATTTATATAGCACTTTAAAAACACACAAGGCTGACCAAACTGCTGAACAATAGAAACATAATAGATACCATAAGAATAATAAATATAGCGAAAAACAATAAAATACAAGTCAGTCAACCACTGAGTCAAAAGCCAGTGAATAAAAATGCTTTTTCAATCTGGATTTAAAAACCAGCACTGATGTCGATTGCCTAATGTGAAGAGGAAGATTATTCCAAAGCTTAGGAGCCACGATAGAGAACGCTCGGTCTCCTCTCAGTTTCAGCCGTGATTTGGGGACTGAGAGCAACAGCTGCTCAGCTGACCGGAGCGAACGAGTGGGGACATAGGGCTTCAGCAGGTGCCAGACCATTTAAAGATTTAAAAACCAATAAAAGAACTTGAAAATGAATCCTAAATTCAATTGGAAGCCAGTGCAGGGAGGCCAAGAGTGATGTTATCACTAAGCAGGACATTAAATCAAATTAATGAGACACCAAAACAAGAGCTGGAGCCCAAGACAGCCATGAAGTCACAGTGTACACAAATACACAAGAAACACAGAAACCAGCTGGGTGGATGTGGCTCGGGAACCTTCTGTTACCTTGAACGTCGGTGTTTTGAACGCTGGCTGCTCCAGTCTGCTTGTATTTGTCCAAGATTTCCCCTCATATCTTGGTTATGGTTATTTTTTCTTTTATTAAACTGATCACACTCCTGTTCATGAATAGAAAAAAACCCCATCAGTGTATTTTCACTTAAACAAGCAGCTGTTTTTTTTGCATTAAAGTTATATAAAAATGTAACAGTGCAAATTCCTCGCTGACAGTTTAACCAAAAGGCATTTCCAGTGGAAAGTAGCCGACATATTCTCAGCATAACCATGTATAATATCCACAAAACCTGAGAAGGTTGGAGAGAAGGTAGGTGAACTCTGCTGGGATCTGCGTTTAACAAAGTGTCTAAAGACGAAACAAAGAAATCTTTCTGTAAATGTTCAGATGCACAGACTGGACTGAAAAAGAGTGAAAAAGCAGCTAACGTCCAAAAATAAGAAAACTTTGAAAGAACTCCAAAAAAACCTGGAGAACTTTTGCTCAAAAAACAGTTTTGTTTTTTTTAAATTACAAGGCAATCTGACAAAATGTCATCAAATGAGACTCAAGACTTCTGCAGGTCTCTGCCATGACTCAATTTTTTTTTCTTAACGGCAGAAACAATTGTTCCTTTTTTACTTTGTTTCTATTTTCTCTTCTTGTTTTTATCTGTTGAACAACAAACAACATTCATGCTGATTCACATAATATCCTGTCTCTACTCTCTGGGATTTCCTCGTAGCTCTTTGATGCAAAGAACATCCATCAAACGCTCCAGCTTGTGCTCAACATCATCGTGAACGGTGAAGGTACTCTGACGAGAAAATACTCAGTCGACCTTTTGGTTGATTTGTTAAAGAACCCCAAAATAGCTGATTACCTAACAAGGTATGCAGATAATTCACAGCTCTTTTCCTGAATAGCTGCTTTAAAACTCTGCTGAAAGCCTTTGTCCATTTCCAGGTATCCCCACTTCTCGGCATGTGTGTCTCAAGTGTTAGGACTGCTGCATTGGAAAGACCCAGACCCTGCAGCCAAGGTGAGAGACGACAAATATGATAACCCACACCAGCTGTGCTTAACTCTGTAAGTTCCCAGTATTCCCTGAAACCATCACGTGTGACACAGTTTACATCAGACGTGATGCAGCTGACGTCAACACTGACCTTCTTGTGGTAACAGAGACTTAAAAAAATAATAATAAAGCAACAAAGTGGGTCGCTCTTTGACAGTAAATTCCAGTGCGGTCCGCTCCAATCTCCTCAGGCTGACTCTCTTCTAGGCTCTCCTGACTGTTCCCTTTACATGTTGATGATGTGTCTTGTAAATCTGGATCCCTTTCCAGCAGGACGCTCCTCTTTTTCAGACAGTACCTCAGCTGCTCTCTCTCCTGACAGTCAGCTGTCCACCTCTGCATGGCCAGTCGAGCCAGCGCCGGCATTTGAGGCAGAGCTCGGAGCAGAGCGGGCAGCCAGGCTGAGCACGGAGCAGAGGTTGAAGGTCGCAAACTGACATCCACGTCTTCCAGAGAGCCCAGACCTCCTGCTGCAAACAGACTGCACCAACCGTTGTCTCCCACCAAGCTGTTGTAGGACAGATCCAGTGCACGGAGTGAGGAGAGACAGCCCCGTCTGCACACGGCAGCTGCACAGAGGAAGAGGACCCATTGATAACTGATCACTTTATGCCTGTTCACTTTACTGTTTTGTTCACAATGTTTCTGATGGAGACAAAAATAACACCGAATAGTTTCATTGTTTTGTTTTATACGACAGCTACAGATGCTGGCAGCATGAAATAAATGAAAGAAATATCAATTTCCTTCAGGCTTTACTTGTCTTAATATACATTTATGCAGCCTAATGATCCACTACAGACCAAAAAAGAAAAAGTATAATGTCATTGTGTGTTAGTTACCCAGATGTTGCATGTCATCAGTGGTGAGCTCGCAGCTGCAAAGACGGAGCTCGCTGACGACTGATGGCTGCAGAGCATCCAGCAGGAGCGCCAAGTGACCGCCAACCACTTTACACCAGGAAATATCCACCGTGCGCAGATAGGACACCGCCAGGGCTGATGCATAAACACAAAGTTTTCACCATTTCAGGCTAGAGGGTGGAAGAGGTATTCAGGGAGAATGACTTGAAGGAAAACTTCTATAAATAAACAAGTGTGTGTGTGTGTGTGTGTGTGTGTGTGTGTGTGTGTGTGTGTGTGTGTGTGTGTGTGTGTGTGTGTGTGTTACCCAGAGCAGTGAAGGACTCGTTGCTCATGTAGCAGCTGTTGAATGGCAGCCTCCTCATTTGTGTCGCAGGGAGGGCGGAGACCAGCAGGTGGACCACACCTCCCACTTCCTTATTGGATGACACATCAAGCTCGGTCAGTGCAGTGAGAGAGGGCAGCACCTGGACTGAAAAACAACGAGTCACATGACTGCTGCAGCGAGCATGCGATTAGTGTCCGGCGTGTGAGATTGGTAGCAACTGACTCAGAGCCTCTAGATCATCTCGCGTGAGGCAACACAGGTGGAGGTCGAGTCTCTCCAGGTGTGTGACGTGAGCCAGGTGAAAGGTGAGGCGGCTCAGTCCACCAGCTAGAAGCAGCTTTACAGTATATTAATCAGAACAATGCTGCTCTCTAATGTATCTTGGTAAAGTGCAGAAAAATCTAATGTTTTATATGATACAGTGTGATTTCAGTAACATATCATAATGGAGGCTTCAGCAAGTACTTACGAAGGAAATCTTTCCTCTGCTCTTCAGTTAGTTCATCAAATACCTCCCAAAACATCTGTATGGTGGGGTGGCGGTCATGATATCTCCAACCATAACTTGTGTTCTGAAAACAGTGAAAATGACTGTTATAATCATAGAGTTTGTAAGGTCAGGCATACACTATGTTGCCAAAAGTATTCCCTAACACATCCAAATCATTCAATTAATGTGTTCCAATCACTTCCATGGACACAGGTGTATTAAATCAAGCACCTAGGCATGCAGACTACTTCTACAAACGTGTGAAAGGACGAGTCGCTCTCAGGAACTGAATGAATTCCAGCATGGTAATGTGATAGGATGCACCAGTGCAACAAGTCCAGTCATGAAATTTCCTCGCTATTAAATATTCCATAGTCAGCTGTTAGTGATATTATAACAAAGTGGAAGTAATTGGAAATGACAGCTAGTCAGCTGATGCTAAGGCTCATAGTGCACTTAAGTCACCAATATCTGCAGTCTGCTGTTGTTACAGATGTCCAAACTTCATTGGTTTCCATGGCTGAGCAGCTGCATCCCAGCCTTACACTGACAAACACAATGCAAAGCGTCAGATGGAGTGATTTAAGCATCTCAACACTGGACTCTAAAGCAGTGGAGATGTGTTTACTGGAGTGACGAATCACACTTCTCTGACTGGCAATCCGATGGATGTGTCAGGGTTTGGTGGTTGCCAGAAGTACTTGTCTGACTGCACTGTGCCAAGTGTAAAGTGTGGGCATGTGTGCACATGGCTGGGCACCAGTGCACAATACAAGGTCCATAAAGACATGGATGAGTGAGTTTGGTGTAGAAGAACTGGACTAGCCTGCACAGAGTCCTGACCTCAACCTGATAGAACATCTTTGGGATGAATTAGAGCAGCAACTGTGAGCCAGGCCTTCTCCTCCAACGTCAGTGTCTGACACCACAAATGCACCTCTGGAAGAATAGTCAAAAAATTCCCATAAACACACCTAAACCTTGTGGAAAGCTTTCCCAGAAGAGTGGAAGCAGTTATAGCTGCGAAGGGTGGGCTGACTATTATATTATACTATCATACAAAAGTCTGGATTAAGACTGAGATGTGACTCAAGTTCATATTTGTGTTAAAGCAGCCGACTGAATGCTTTTGACAGTATGCAGTACACAGTTATTGTGCTACAGGACAGCTGTGAAACTACAGCCTGTGTCTGTTTGGCTGACTCTACCTGTTTGAACTTTTCCCAGTCATGCACGTCCTGGCCGACCAGCACTCCCTGCAGCTCCTCTGGTCGAAACAGCCTCACCAAATCCTGCTCACACACCAGGAAGAAGCCTCGCTTGAACTCCTGGAACAGATTCTCCACTGATGTGTTGAAGGCATGATTCACATAGGCCTCCACAAACTCCTTCCTGTTTAGGAGGGAAAATGTTAAATTAGCAAACATTTCACAGAGACAAAGGTGCTGCAGATGAACCTCACAAACACTTCATGTTTTATATGCTTACTTATTTTGACCTGTCAGTGGCTTTCCAGGAGTTTGAGGATCCAGGTCAACATCTGTTCCATCCCAGATTATCTGTAAATTAGTTATAAATCAGATGAGTTTAGCTGCAAAACCTGAGAATGAGACAGATTACTGATCATCTTCTATAGTAAAACACATACCAAAAGTCCATGTAGAGATTATCCAGAACATCATCTTCATAGTTAGATAAGATATAAGATAATTTTTGATTTTTTAACTTGCGAATAATCTTTCTTGCTGTAAAATGATCGACTTCAAAGCCTTCCCACATTCATGGGTATCAACAACTGCTTCTCTCCTCCTCAGTATGTTACCACTTACCTGAATACGCCACACCAGCAAACTGACAGTAGTGGTTACACTTACTGATGATCTAGTGCACTTGATTAGCACTTGGCTAATACTGACCCTCTTAAATAATTATGGAAATAGTCTTGGATGTCTTAGTTTTTGAAACATCTGAATTTCGGCTCAGTGTGTGTTAAATAAATAATGACCTGGTATAATGTGTTCTGTGCTGTTCATCTGAGGTTGCATTTACCTCATATTAAGACCTACTAAGGACCTGATTGTTTTTAATTATGTCCTGATACATAAAACCTGAGAGCTCACATAACTGCATATGCTCAGAATAGACAGCACACATGGATACAAATTACTGCCTTGCAGCAGCAATCTTCAGACCATCACTATGAGCTCCATACAAGGTTACACTGTTCCTGTTATTAACAGCAGGGGGCACTATCAGCCACAGACTGGGAGCCAGATATGCTCTGCTGGTGCCTCATTGTTACAGAGGAAAGACTCTATAGTGAGAAACAGCTGAGGGGGAAACACTGATCTGGAAACGTCTGAGTGTTACAGAGGATATACATAGCACTGTCACACAATCACAAACAAATACAGCAAAGTACTAAAAAGGGTGTTGCCTCCAAAGATTGCTTTTACTGGTTTGGAGCTTAGGAGGCTTAATAACAACAGGCATGAATGAAGACAGATCAGAACAGCTGTTTGATCACAGCATCCAGTACCAAAACAATCATCCACACTCAAGAGCCTGTTGGCTTCAGAGTCAGCAGCTGAATGTCTAAAATATCAAATGTCATTTTTGGTCCATCAGCTACAGCATGAACTGCTTAAAGTGAGAAGCAGCCTGAAGCCCGACAGATTCATCTTTCCAGACTGAAAATATCTCAGAGTGAACCGAGTGGTGCGTTTTCAGGGTGATCTCACAAAGTCAAATCCCTTTAATGATGTTCTGTCCTGTCTTCCTCTATCAAAAGCACACAAACACTATAAAACATTGTTTCGGTGCTTTGGGGTTTTGTTTTCTACACAGAGGTATAGCACGACTAGACCCTAAAGGCAGGCTGCTCACCTACAACCAGCTCACGAACATCTTTCCAATGGAGCTCGCTGCCTTTCTCGTGGATGAGGGTCACTGTGATCCTCCGCTGGATCCCCTGCAGCAAACATAACAGGAGCTCAGGATCACAGTGAGCACAGCTAGAGCAACATTACGCTTTAAAAGAAGATATTCAACTGTGTACAAAGGAAGCAGTTACCACTGTGTGAGTAATAAGGAAACAACATGTGCACCAATCCTGTACCTGGTGCAGCAGGTAGGTACCATGACAGGGCAGGCCTCCACTGTGATCCACGATGGCTGGGATGTACCTGTGCATGGAGGGAGGAGGTGACACAACATCCCAACTTATAATATTCTTCCTGGAGATCATTTTTATGGTTCCTTTAAAGCTTGTGCGTGAATATAACACTCCAGGTGGATACTCACTCTCCAGTGGGCTCCAGCTCGCTGATCTCAAACCAGACCAGCAGGTCGTACTTGCTGACACACTGACCCAGGTTGGATTTGGTGATGGTGTTCAACTTGGAGGCTGCAACTGGCACACACACACACACACACGCACACACGCACGCACACACACACACACACACACACACACACACACACACACACACACACACACACACACACACACACACACACACACACACACACACACAACGTTAACAAGTGGGAATTTTTCTGGATTTAAGAGAAGGTGAATAAAAGTGAGCAGTATTTACTACATGCTTTGGGTGACTAAATGGAGGATGGATAGGTGACATGAAAACACTACTGACCCTTTATACTGAGCCAATAGCTCACACACTTCTATTAAATCTGTCTAAAGAGCCAGTAATCACAGAGGATAGATACTGGAAGCAAACTGAAATGTTAGGAGGAACTAAATCACACATTACAACACCAGTGGCAGCACCCTGCTGTCTCACACATCGGGATCACGGTCCTGTTGAAGCGGGATAATTGCTAAAGCTCACAGTTGCATTCCTCTATACTCAATATGATGGAAAAAACTATTTTAACAAACAATTAAAAAAGGAACAAGTAAAAGATCTACTATAGCCAAAAGAAGACCATTTACAGACTATAGCCCTGTGAACAAGTATTTGCCTCCTTTCTCATTTCCTATCTTATTCCATATTTGTCACACTTACACCTTTCACATCAATACATTTATAACATTAGACAACAATGTCTAATATTCAACGGCAGTTTTCAAGGGCAAAACGCTATCCAAACATACTTGGTCCTATATGAAAAAGTAATCACACAGAAAACCTGATACCTTGTGTGTCACCTCTGACACCAACAGCTGCAGCAAGCGTTTGGTGCTAGAGGTCACATTTGGACTCTGGACCTCTGTGGAGTGTGCACATGATCTCATTACTGTCTAAAAATCCAAGGAGTGCTGAATCATTGAAAAATACACAGTAACAGGTGTGTAGCATCGCTAACTAGGTAGCAACAAGCCTCTAATTGGATAATCCAAATTGTCACTAGGTGTGAATGTGCAAATGAATGTGAGTGCGAATGGTTGTCTGTCCCTATGTGTTAGCCCTGCGATAGACTGGCGACCTGTCCAGGGTGTACCCTGCCTCTTGCCCTATGACAGCTGGGATAGGCTCCAGTGACCCCCGCGACCCTGAAAAGGATAAGCGGAAGCGAATGGATGGATGGAATTTTTCTTCCTTTATGCTTACAGCCACGCTCTTGACACAATCAGGACAAAATGCCATGGCGACTGTCCCTTGGTGACCTTCTTGGTTACCTCATTGCAGATGTTTTTCTATATTGCATAACTACTTTGGAATGATGCATCAAAAATAAATAAATAAATGAATACATGCCAAAAAAAGAAACATTTGTTTTAATGTGGGGTTTGAAAAAGCCCACCTTTTGAATTATAAGCTGTGAAAAATGACAGACTTTTTCTCATTATTTGGTAAGGATTAAGACGCACAAAGAACCAGTAATTCTTGCCCTTCAGCAGTCACAGAGGTTTAAACCATGCTGGTGAAATTAGTGCCATTATCTGACAGGGAGAGGAGCTGCAATATTTTCTATATGGCTCCAAGAGTGATAAAATGCCTCACAGCGATGTTCATAAATGTCAGTCATGCCCTGGCAGAGAACTCCACTGCTGAATTAATATTATATGTCAAACAATGCTCCATCCAGTTTTATGGGTTGCATACACAGTCTGAGCCTCCAGTCACGCAAACCTGTCCTGGCTTGTAGAGTGAAGCCAGACTAGATGCTAATGGAGCTCTCTAATACTTGAATTTTAGTCAAGCTTGCAGCTTTTTTCACTATGTTGTATAATGCAATGAATAACATGAACATTTTTAGTAAGGTTTGTTTGCTTGTTAACATTTTTCCCTTTAATGTTTTCATTAATAAAATCCAACCTTGAAGCATAACAAACCAACCTTCTACTTTCTTAAGTTCAAGCAAGTCTACAGTTTAAATAAAGGTCTAAAGTCACAAATATTATTCTGACAATAGAAATCCTAGAATAGTGGTAACACTCTGAATACACATGCCAATATAAATTTATCTCGCTGTCATGTGTTATTTTGCCGGGTTGTTTCCTCCCGTTGCCATGTAAACACAAAATAGTGTATATATATGAATATTTTCAAAAAATGCTCTGTGAGTTCCACATCATAACAGTTATTTACTGAGCAGCTCAGTTAGAACTTGCCACTCACACACTGAGCAGCACTCACTAACTTTCTATTTCTAAACAATTTGTTCACTTTTTATCTCAGGCATGTCTGAAAAGACATCAGATAACTTTTTCCATCGCTTTGAAGATTTGATTCAGAGAAAGCGCACAGGTGGAGATGTAAGTAACTAAACATACTCATTCTTGACTTCTCTGCTGATCAAATGTAAATGTTTCTGAGAGATGTGTTATATTTTGCTGCTTTGCACAGTGTAATTTTTGTGTAAGTCACTGTAGACAGAGCAACTGTCAGCGCTTCACCACAGAGTCCAGGATCCTGGACTTTCACAAAGCTCAGAGCAGTAAGACAAATGTGTTCTTTCAACAGGCAGACACATTGCATATCGCACAGAGACCCAGAGGTTATGCTGTGCAACTCCCACCTTTACCTGAGCAATGCGCAGGCTCTCCAGAGATAGTCCAGGGAAGCTGGAACTGTTTGGATGACCCCTTTTGGAATCAGGAGGACCCTGAAAGAGGTCTGAGTAGCCTCAGCTCTGCAGACACACACACACCAAGTGATCTGAGGGCCATTCCTTTCATTGTTAGTCCTGTTGAGATGACACCGCTCACTCCAGTTCCTCCACCTCCTCGAGCAGCTTGTCCATCGCAATTGCCTGTTTTCTCTGCTAAACATTCAGGAGCAGGTCGGTTCAAATGTGATGCTTTTCTTTAGTGGTTACACCTGCTGTTAATCAGTTAGTTTAGATTTTAAAATTTGACACTGTAGATTATCTATTTTAATGCTAAATTACACATTCTTGCTGTCCATTCATTTTATATGCTTTTTTGAAGAAAAAAAAATCAGGAAGAAAAATGTTTATTGTTGTTTTTGTAAGATGTCAATTTGTAGTTATTTAGTTATTTTTTTTGTCTAAACAGACACGAAGGTCATTTGTGGAATAAGAGTCTTGACAGCAAAAGACAAATTTGGGCCTATTTTGGAAAAACTGCAGCATTTCCAGGATGGGATTGTAACCTCACCTGGACACACAGTACCAGCCAAAACATTTACTGCAGTAAAGCCTTTGACTCCAAAACCTCCAACAGTTCCCATACCGCAAAAACGAGGACCTCGGCCTGGGACGCTGCTGCGCCGTGCAAAAGTCGTCCCTATAGACGGTAAGTGGTTTTCCTCAGTAACTGTAGAAGATGCTGAATAATCAAACTTTAAATTAAGAGATTTTTTAAAAAGATTTTAATGAACAATTAATCACTGCATCATGCTTCGAATTAGAAGAAATGACAGTTTCTTTTTACTAACCTCGTTGATTATCAGACAAGAAAGCAGACAGTCAGTGCAGTCAGAATAATCCAAGAGAGAGCAGGGTCAAACTCCCGCCTGTAGCTACACCTGTAGAGAGCCTGTCCCACAGCTTTAGTCTGCTGTCTTCAGACGACTGGTAAGAAACGTAGTAAGGAGACATTAAATACTGCACAGAAACAGTGCTGCATAATGTGGCTGTGTTATTTGTGGTGTTCCTGAAGTCGTGTTCAATGTTGTGTTGTGTAAATACAGGATTAAGAAAAGACAGGGCTT
Organism: Rhamphochromis sp. 'chilingali'; assembly: GCF_963969265.1. Lineage (NCBI taxonomy): Eukaryota > Metazoa > Chordata > Actinopteri > Cichliformes > Cichlidae > Rhamphochromis > Rhamphochromis sp. 'chilingali'. The sequence goes on from NC_137931.1 coordinate 25,809,591, forward strand.
GCAAACTATTCAGTCTCTGGCAAAGCACCACTCGGACATCCTGAAGACTAAACTACATGAAGTGTGTCTGGTCCTCATTGAGGAGGTATTGCACACTTTATGTTTCTTATATGTGTTTCATGCAGCTAGTTTCCCTTCAAGTGCATACTACAGCCTCAACTGATGATTTTCACTCACATTTTAGGTGAAAAACCAACGCTCAGCAATAGCCTTTGAGGCCATACATGCCATCAATGAGCTCTACATTCAGCTCCAGAGAACAATGGACCCAGAAGTTGAAACAACAGGCCGAGCTCTATTGCTGAAGCTTGCAATGACCAACAACAACTTTCTACATCAGGAGGTCAATCTGGCGCTTGATGCCATGGTGGAAAATTGCAGCCATGGACGGATTCTGAGCGCTCTGTTTAACACAGGACTGACGTAAGAGGAGAGAAGAAGCTGTAGTGATTTTATTAGAAGACATGAAAGAGAGATCATGTTCACTGAGTTGTGTGTCTAATATTGTCCTTGCTCAGCCATCGCTGTGTTGCAGTGAGGAATAGCACGGCTCAACACCTGCACCAGCTGGCTGACAAACTTGGAGCAGCCGTCACCCTGAAAACAGGAACCTTCACTGAAAGATTTCTAATTGCTGCCTCTAGAATGGCAGGGGATGCTGCACCTGAAGCCAGGTGGGTACTTTTAAATGGGTTTGAAGTGCATCAATGTTTTATTTTCTGTGAGTTTACACAATTAATGAAAATTAATGACAACTGTAATCTTCCACAGGTACCATGGGCGAACAATCATTGAGAAACTGACCCTTCACAAGGACTTTATGAATTTGTGGGTGAAGATTGTCCCTGAAAAAGACAGGCGTCCTGTGGAGAAGAGCCTGAAAAAGACAGGCGTCCTGTGGAGAAGAGCCTGAAAAAGACAGGCGTCCTGTGGAGAAGAGCCTGAAAAAGACAGGCGTCCTGCGAAGAAGAAAGAGCTTAGGGAGTTCCTGTGTGTCCAGTTGACGGACAAGGGGACGCACAGGTGGAGATGTAAGTAACTAAACATACTCATTCTTGACTTCTCTGCTGATCAAATGTAAATGTTTCTGAGAGATGTGTTATATTTTGCTGCTTTGCACAGTGTAATTTTTGTGTAAGTCACTGTAGACAGAGCAACTGTCAGCGCTTCACCACAGAGTCCAGGATCCTGGACTTTCGCAAAGCTCAGAGCAGTAAGACAAATGTGTTCTTTCAACAGGCAGACACATTGCATATCGCACAGAGACCCAGAGATTATGCTGTGCAACTCCCACCTTTACCTGAGCAATGCGCAGGCTCTCCAGAGATAGTCCAGGGAAGCTGGAACTGTTTGGATGACCCCTTTTGGAATCAGGAGGACCCTGAAAGAAGTCTGAGTAGCCTCAGCTCTGCAGACACACACACACCAAGTGATCTGAGGGCCATTCCTTTCATTGTTAGTCCTGTTGAGATGACACCGCTCACTCCAGTTCCTCCACCTCCTCGAGCAGCTTGTCCATCGCAATTGCCTGTTTTCTCTGCTAAACATTCAGGAGCAGGTCGGTTCAAAGGTGATGCTTTTCTTTAGTGGTTACACCTGCTGTTAATCAGTTAGTTTAGATTTTAAAATTTGACACTGTAGATTATCTATTTTAATGCTAAATTACACATTCTTGCTGTCCATTCATTTTATATGCTTTTTTGAAGAAAAAAAATCAGGAAGAAAAATGTTTATTGTTGTTTTTGTAAGATGTCAATTTGTAGTTATTTAGTTATTTTTTTGTCTAAACAGACACGAAGGTCATTCGTGGAATAAGAGTCTTGACAGCAAAAGACAAATTTGGGCCTATTTTGGAAAAACTGCAGCATTTCCAGGATGGGATTGTAACCTCACCTGGACACACAGTACCAACCAAAACATTTACTGCAGTAAAGCCTTTGACTCCAAAACCTCCAACAGTTCCCTCCCATACCGCAAAAACGAGGACCTCGGCCTGGGACGCTGCTGCGCCGTGCAAAAGTCGTCCCTATAGACGGTAAGTGGTTTTCCTCAGTAACTGTAGAAGATGCTGAATAATCAAACTTTAAATTAAGAGATTTTTTAAAAAGATTTTAATGAACAATTAATCACTGCATCATGCTTCGAATTAGAAGAAATGACAGTTTCTTTTTACTAACCTCGTTGATTATCAGACAAGAAAGCAGACAGTCAGTGCAGTCAGAATAATCCAAGAGAGAGCAGGGTCAAACTCCCGCCTGTAGCTACACCTGTAGAGAGCCTGTCCCACAGCTTTAGTCTGCTGTCTTCAGACGACTGGTAAGAAACGTAGTAAGGAGACATTAAATACTGCACAGAAACAGTGCTGCATAATGTGGCTGTGTTATTTGTGGTGTTCCTGAAGTCGTGTTCAATGTTGTGTTGTGTAAATAAAGAAATAAAGACAGGGGTTGCAAACTATTCAGTCTCTGGCAAAGCACCACTCGGACATCCTGAAGACTAAACTACATGAAGTGTGTCTGGTCCTCATTGAGGAGGTATTGCACACTTTATGTTTCTTATATGTGTTTCATGCAGCTAGTTTCCCTTCAAGTGCATACTACAGCCTCAACTGATGATTTTCACTCACATTTTAGGTGAAAAACCAACGCTCAGCAATAGCCTTTGAGGCCATACATGCCATCAATGAGCTCTACATTCAGCTCCAGAGAACAATGGACCCAGAAGTTGAAACAACAGGCCGAGCTCTATTGCTGAAGCTTGCAATGACCAACAACAACTTTCTACATCAGGAGGTCAATCTGGCGCTTGATGCCATGGTGGAAAATTGCAGCCATGGACGGATTCTGAGCGCTCTGTTTAACACAGGACTGACGTAAGAGGAGAGAAGAAGCTGTAGTGATTTTATTAGAAGACATGAAAGAGAGATCATGTTCACTGAGTTGTGTGTCTAATATTGTCCTTGCTCAGCCATCGCTGTGTTGCAGTGAGGAATAGCACGGCTCAACACCTGCACCAGCTGGCTGACAAACTTGGAGCAGCCGTCACCCTGAAAACAGGAACCTTCACTGAAAGATTTCTAATTGCTGCCTCTAGAATGGCAGGGGATGCTGCACCTGAAGCCAGGTGGGTACTTTTAAATGGGTTTGAAGTGCATCAATGTTTTATTTTCTGTGAGTTTACACAATTAATGAAAATTAATGACAACTGTAATCTTCCACAGGTACCATGGGCGAACAATCATTGAGAAACTGACCCTTCACAAGGACTTTATGAATTTGTGGGTGAAGATTGTCCCTGAAAAAGACAGGCGTCCTGTGGAGAAGAGCCTGAAAAAGACAGGCGTCCTGTGGAGAAGAGCCTGAAAAAGACAGGCGTCTTGTGGAGAAGAGCCTGAAAAAGACAGGCGTCCTGTGGAGAAGAGCCTGAAAAAGACAGGCGTCCTGTGGAGAAGAGCCTGAAAAAGACAGGCGTCCTGCGAAGAAGAAAGAGCTTAGGGAGTTCCTGTGTGTCCAGTTGATGGACAAGGGGTTGTTTGGTGAGCCGGGTCCTGCGGGGGAGGTTGAGCTGGGGGCTGTTGCTGGTGTTTCTGCCTTACACCTTATTGCGGTTTGCCCTGCTCTGAAGAGAAAAGAAATGACCAGGGAGGGTACATCTCCTTCCCCAATAATCCTTCTACAGACAAACTCTCCTACCTGGGGGGAGGTGATGGCACCCGAAAATGATAAAGTAGATAAGGAGTTTAAGCCGTTTGTGTCAAACGGCTTTGTTTCCTTGATAGGAGAAGATCGGCGGACTCCTGTCAGTATTTTGCGAGACACTGGTGCGAAACAGTCGCTCATTCGTGAGGGGGTCTTACCGTTTTCAGCTCAATCCTGTTGTGGGGCGGATGTGTTAGCCTGGGGAGTTAGGATGTGTGTAATACGGGTTCCTTTACACTTGGTGCAGCTTTCATCTCAGTTTTTGTCTGGTGAGGTTAAGCTTGGGGTGCGACCCCAGTTACCGGTTGCAGGTATTGACATCATCTTGGGAAACGATCTAGCTGGCGGCACAGTTTTTCCGTCGCCAGAAGTAGTTGATATACCACTTACAGATAACAGTGGTTTCGATCGTGCCACATCAAAGGCTGTTCAAACCGTCAGTGTAAAGACATTTAGGCAGAGGAGAGGTGCGAGTGGATCCCAGCAACAGCAGCAGCAGAATAGGAGGCAGCCCAAGGGGACGAGAAGAACAAATATTCAAACCACAAGGGTCACTGAAGCCACCATGCAATCAGACCCAAGTAGAGTCACTTTTCAGGACAGTCAGCAGCAAAATGCTGAAACCAGGCCACCTGCTAGAAAAAGACAAGGACCTCGACGGCACAGGAACCGCAGAAGAGGCCAGCTGATGGTGGCTAATGCTCCATCTCCCACCCCTTAAATTTGACACAGACTTTGATTTTGATTCCTCCAACGCGCAATTCATTAAGGAGGCGCTTGAGAAGAAGTTACAGGAGGGGCTGAATCTAAAAGATGGGAATTCTGAGGGAAGAGAAAAGGTGGGGTTGCAGCTGAGTTCGGGGGAGGATCATTTTGGTCCAAAGTGCTACTATGACAAAGCAAAGTCTTTCTTTGACAACATCTCATCTGATAATGGGCTCAGACTGACGTGGGCAGAGGAGCGAAAGCGCAATCTGGAGACTTTTGGTGTCCCTGGGCGGTTCCTGAGGGGCCAAGGATTCAGAGGTGGACGCCAGTGTTTTGGGGGCGGGTGCAGTGCTCGTGCAGGAGGATGAAAATGGCATTGACCACCCAGTCTGTTTCTTTTCTAGAAAATTTCTAAAACAGCAACCAGCGCCTCATGCGTTGGTCCTTACTCCTACAGGATTTCAACATTGAGAGCCGATATATAAGAGCTTAGAGAATGTTATGGCTGATGCCCTCTCTAGGTCGTAAATCAAACATCTTTGTGTGGGGTTGGATGTTTGATTTTTTTTGGGTGGGGGAAACTGTTATGACCCAGTGATGTGTTTGTTGGTGTTGTGCCTCCCACCGGAGGATGGCTGGCGGTATTTTCCCTTTTTTCTCTCCTAGGAGGTGGACACCTGGGCGTGGCTGCTAGGTATCTGGGTGGAGTCTCTACATATCTTCGGACTGGATAATTGATGGACCACCTCCAGTACTTAACGTCCGGATGACAGTCACCTGGGAGTGCTTTTTGGAACCCCGTTGACTCGGTCAGTTGTGTGTTGTGTCATTGTAGTGCAGGCTGTGTGTGTGTCTGTTGCTGGTGTTTTTGCCCCACTGAAAAATCTCCCTTCTCCACCTAGCCCTTCTGCGGAGGAGCTGCGGGTAACGCTGCGCATTAAGGAGGTGGAGCTAAAGAAACAGCAGTTGGAGGTGGAAGCTATGCACTTGAGGATCAGGGCTCACCATCCAGTCACCATCCCCGCAGGCACCCTCCCCGGAGTCATTATCCCCGCAGTCGCCATCTCCGCAGCCACCGGCCTTGATGCCAGGTGGTGGCTTTGATGCGAGTAAACACATCAAAATGGTGCCGGCGTTTCGGGAAACTGAGGTGGATTCGTATTTCACAGTGTTTGAGCGTATCGCAGGTGCGCTGCACTGGCCAAAAGATGTGTGGTCTCTTCTACTCCAATGTAGATTGGTGGGGAAAGCTCAAGAGGTGTGCACCGCTCTTTCTCTGGAGGACAGTTTTGACTATGATTTGGTGAAGGCTGCTGTCCTGCGTGCTTACGAGCTTGTGCCAGAGGCTTACAGGCAGAGATTTAGGAATGGGAAAAAATCCGCCAACCAGACCTATGTGGAGTTTGCCAGAGAAAAGAAAACTCTGTTTGATAAGTGGTGTCATGCTACAGCAGTAAAAACCTTGAATGACCTGGGTGAGTTGGTGACGTTGGAAGAGTTTAAAAACCAACTACCAGACACTGTGGTAACCTACTTAAATGAACAGAAGGTTACGACTCTCGCCGCTGCTGCTATACGGGCTGATGAGTTTGTGTTGACACACAAAGTGGTGTTTTCGGTTCCTGCTCACAGTTTTCCGTCTTCCGGTAGCCCGCCCAGATGGTCTCCAAGGGGCACCCGCCGTGCCATCCCCTCATCCATTGAGAACCGCGTGTGTTTTTTTTGCCATGAGCAGGGAGTTGTGTGTTGTGTCATTGTAGTGCAGGCTGGAGTATTCACGTGTACCTCTAGCCTTGCCATGTAAATAATTGTAAATAAGTTAACAAGTGGCGGTCACTTTTTGTTCCTTTGCTGTATAACTTTCATTGTCGCAGCCTAGTAGCCGTGAGAAGCCGTTTTCTTTTGTTGAACAAGTTTTCTCCTGTTTTTCGTTAGATAGTTAGTTAAGTGACTTGTCTTTTGTTTTGGCTTCTTTTTATTTTGGTGTAGGGAAGAGTAGGGATTGTTTTATAGGGAGTTTTGTTTATTGTTTTGGCATTGCTCACTGCCGATGAAAATAAATGGCTGCTTAAATACTTGAAAAAGGTGTCGTTGTTGGGGTTTGTGCGTGGGTGGGAAGTGAGTGGGGCAAACTATTTGTTACGTTTATTTACTTGCCGGGACCAGAACGTAACAAGAGCCTGAAAAAGGCTAATAATTACAGGCAGCAGGTCAGCATCCAGACTAGGCTCTCCTCTCCAGCAGGGCCTGGGTTCCCCAGATGTGACAATGCAAGTCCTGACGAGTACAGAGGAGAAGAGTGGCTGCTACAGTAGCAGCAGCACTCTGAGGCTAAGCTGGGAAAGTCGTTGGAGGTTCAACCATCATGACCACAGACAGTCCCAGTCGCTCTGCGGGAGTAAACTTCTCCATCTTCAGGACTACAAACTATTTCTCTGAAGGACAATATTATTTAGATTTACATTAATTATTATTACATCATTCTTATTATTACATTATTTGTATTATTTCATTATTATTATCACATTTTTAAGATCCTGAATGGACAACGCTGCTGCGCCGTGCAAAAGTCGTCCCTATAGACGGTAAGTGGTTTTCCTCAGTAACTGTAGAAGATGCTGAATAATCAAACTTTAAATTAAGAGATTTTTTAAAAAGATTTTAATGAACAATTAATCACTGCATCATGCTTCGAATTAGAAGAAATGACAGTTTCTTTTTACTAACCTCGTTGATTATCAGACAAGAAAGCAGACAGTCAGTGCAGTCAGAATAATCCAAGAGAGAGCAGGGTCAAACTCCCGCCTGTAGCTACACCTGTAGAGAGCCTGTCCCACAGCTTTAGTCTGCTGTCTTCAGACGACTGGTAAGAAACGTAGTAAGGAGACATTAAATACTGCACAGAAACAGTGCTGCATAATGTGGCTGTGTTATTTGTGGTGTTCCTGAAGTCGTGTTCAATGTTGTGTTGTGTAAATAAAGAAATAAAGACAGGGGTTGCAAACTATTCAGTCTCTGGCAAAGCACCACTCGGACATCCTGAAGACTAAACTACATGAAGTGTGTCTGGTCCTCATTGAGGAGGTATTGCACACTTTATGTTTCTTATATGTGTTTCATGCAGCTAGTTTCCCTTCAAGTGCATACTACAGCCTCAACTGATGATTTTCACTCACATTTTAGGTGAAAAACCAACGCTCAGCAATAGCCTTTGAGGCCATACATGCCATCAATGAGCTCTACATTCAGCTCCAGAGAACAATGGACCCAGAAGTTGAAACAACAGGCCGAGCTCTATTGCTGAAGCTTGCAATGACCAACAACAACTTTCTACATCAGGAGGTCAATCTGGCGCTTGATGCCATGGTGGAAAATTGCAGCCATGGACGGATTCTGAGCGCTCTGTTTAACACAGGACTGACGTAAGAGGAGAGAAGAAGCTGTAGTGATTTTATTAGAAGACATGAAAGAGAGATCATGTTCACTGAGTTGTGTGTCTAATATTGTCCTTGCTCAGCCATCGCTGTGTTGCAGTGAGGAATAGCACGGCTCAACACCTGCACCAGCTGGCTGACAAACTTGGAGCAGCCGTCACCCTGAAAACAGGAACCTTCACTGAAAGATTTCTAATTGCTGCCTCTAGAATGGCAGGGGATGCTGCACCTGAAGCCAGGTGGGTACTTTTAAATGGGTTTGAAGTGCATCAATGTTTTATTTTCTGTGAGTTTACACAATTAATGAAAATTAATGACAACTGTAATCTTCCACAGGTACCATGGGCGAACAATCATTGAGAAACTGACCCTTCATGAATTTGTGGGTGAAGATTGTCCCTGAAAAAGACAGGCGTCCTGTGGAGAAGAGCCTGAAAAAGACAGGCGTCCTGTGGAGAAGAGCCTGAAAAAGACAGGCGTCCTGCGAAGAAGAAAGAGCTTAGGGAGTTCCTGTGTGTCCAGTTGACGGACAAGGGGACGCACAGGTGGAGATGTAAGTAACTAAACATACTCATTCTTGACTTCTCTGCTGATCAAATGTAAATGTTTCTGAGAGATGTGTTATATTTTGCTGCTTTGCACAGTGTAATTTTTGTGTAAGTCACTGTAGACAGAGCAACTGTCAGCGCTTCACCACAGAGTCCAGGATCCTGGACTTTCACAAAGCTCAGAGCAGTAAGACAAATGTGTTCTTTCAACAGGCAGACACATTGCATATCGCACAGAGACCCAGAGATTATGCTGTGCAACTCCCACCTTTACCTGAGCAATGCGCAGGCTCTCCAGAGATAGTCCAGGGAAGCTGGAACTGTTTGGATGACCCCTTTTGGAATCAGGAGGACCCTGAAAGAAGTCTGAGTAGCCTCAGCTCTGCAGACACACACACACCAAGTGATCTGAGGGCCATTCCTTTCATTGTTAGTCCTGTTGAGATGACACCGCTCACTCCAGTTCCTCCACCTCCTCGAGCAGCTTGTCCATCGCAATTGCCTGTTTTCTCTGCTAAACATTCAGGAGCAGGTCGGTTCAAAGGTGATGCTTTTCTTTAGTGGTTACACCTGCTGTTAATCAGTTAGTTTAGATTTTAAAATTTGACACTGTAGATTATCTATTTTAATGCTAAATTACACATTCTTGCTGTCCATTCATTTTATATGCTTTTTTGAAGAAAAAAAAATCAGGAAGAAAAATGTTTATTGTTGTTTTTGTAAGATGTCAATTTGTAGTTATTTAGTTATTTTTTTGTCTAAACAGACACGAAGGTCATTCGTGGAATAAGAGTCTTGACAGCAAAAGACAAATTTGGGCCTATTTTGGAAAAACTGCAGCATTTCCAGGATGGGATTGTAACCTCACCTGGACACACAGTACCAACCAAAACATTTACTGCAGTAAAGCCTTTGACTCCAAAACCTCCAACAGTTCCCTCCCATACCGCAAAAACGAGGACCTCGGCCTGGGACGCTGCTGCCCCGTGCAAAAGTCGTCCCTATAGACGGTAAGTGGTTTTCCTCAGTAACTGTAGAAGATGCTGAATAATCAAACTTTAAATTAAGAGATTTTTTAAAAAGATTTTAATGAACAATTAATCACTGCATCATGCTTCGAATTAGAAGAAATGACAGTTTCTTTTTACTAACCTCGTTGATTATCAGACAAGAAAGCAGACAGTCAGTGCAGTCAGAATAATCCAAGAGAGAGCAGGGTCAAACTCCCGCCTGTAGCTACACCTGTAGAGAGCCTGTCCCACAGCTTTAGTCTGCTGTCTTCAGACGACTGGTAAGAAACGTAGTAAGGAGACATTAAATACTGCACAGAAACAGTGCTGCATAATGTGGCTGTGTTATTTGTGGTGTTCCTGAAGTCGTGTTCAATGTTGTGTTGTGTAAATAAAGAAATAAAGACAGGGGTTGCAAACTATTCAGTCTCTGGCAAAGCACCACTCGGACATCCTGAAGACTAAACTACATGAAGTGTGTCTGGTCCTCATTGAGGAGGTATTGCACACTTTATGTTTCTTATATGTGTTTCATGCAGCTAGTTTCCCTTCAAGTGCATACTACAGCCTCAACTGATGATTTTCACTCACATTTTAGGTGAAAAACCAACGCTCAGCAATAGCCTTTGAGGCCATACATGCCATCAATGAGCTCTACATTCAGCTCCAGAGAACAATGGACCCAGAAGTTGAAACAACAGGCCGAGCTCTATTGCTGAAGCTTGCAATGACCAACAACAACTTTCTACATCAGGAGGTCAATCTGGCGCTTGATGCCATGGTGGAAAATTGCAGCCATGGACGGATTCTGAGCGCTCTGTTTAACACAGGACTGACGTAAGAGGAGAGAAGAAGCTGTAGTGATTTTATTAGAAGACATGAAAGAGAGATCATGTTCACTGAGTTGTGTGTCTAATATTGTCCTTGCTCAGCCATCGCTGTGTTGCAGTGAGGAATAGCACGGCTCAACACCTGCACCAGCTGGCTGACAAACTTGGAGCAGCCGTCACCCTGAAAACAGGAACCTTCACTGAAAGATTTCTAATTGCTGCCTCTAGAATGGCAGGGGATGCTGCACCTGAAGCCAGGTGGGTACTTTTAAATGGGTTTGAAGTGCATCAATGTTTTATTTTCTGTGAGTTTACACAATTAATGAAAATTAATGACAACTGTAATCTTCCACAGGTACCATGGGCGAACAATCATTGAGAAACTGACCCTTCACAAGGACTTTATGAATTTGTGGGTGAAGATTGTCCCTGAAAAAGACAGGCGTCCTGTGGAGAAGAGCCTGAAAAAGACAGGCGTCTTGTGGAGAAGAGCCTGAAAAAGACAGGCGTCCTGTGGAGAAGAGCCTGAAAAAGACAGGCGTCCTGTGGAGAAGAGCCTGAAAAAGACAGGCGTCTTGTGGAGAAGAGCCTGAAAAAGACAGGCGTCCTGTGGAGAAGAGCCTGAAAAAGACAGGCGTCCTGTGGAGAAGAGCCTGAAAAAGACAGGCGTCCTGCGAAGAAGAAAGAGCTTAGGGAGTTCCTGTGTGTCCAGTTGACGGACAAGGGGTTGTTTGGTGAGCCGGGTCCTGCGGGGGAGGTTGAGCTGGGGGCTGTTGCTGGTGTTTCTGCCTTACACCTTATTGCGGTTTGCCCTGCTCTGAAGAGAAAAGAAATGACCAGGGAGGGTACATCTCCTTCCCCAATAATCCTTCTACAGACAAACTCTCCTACCTGGGGGGAGGTGATGGCACCCGAAAATGATAAAGTAGATAAGGAGTTTAAGCCGTTTGTGTCAAAAGGCTTTGTTTCCTTGATAGGAGAAGATCGGCGGACTCCTGTCAGTATTTTGCGAGACACTGGTGCGAAACAGTCGCTCATTCGTGAGGGGGTCTTACCGTTTTCAGCTCAATCCTGTTGTGGGGCGGATGTGTTAGCCTGGGGAGTTAGGATGTGTGTAATACGGGTTCCTTTACACTTGGTGCAGCTTTCATCTCAGTTTTTGTCTGGTGAGGTTAAGCTTGGGGTGCGACCCCAGTTACCGGTTGCAGGTATTGACATCATCTTGGGAAACGATCTAGCTGGCGGCACAGTTTTTCCGTCGCCAGAAGTAGTTGATATACCACTTACAGATAACAGTGGTTTCGATCGTGCCACATCAAAGGCTGTTCAAACCGTCAGTGTAAAGACATTTAGGCAGAGGAGAGGTGCGAGTGGATCCCAGCAACAGCAGCAGCAGAATAGGAGGCAGCCCAAGGGGACGAGAAGAACAAATATTCAAACCACAAGGGTCACTGAAGCCACCATGCAATCAGACCCAAGTAGAGTCACTTTTCAGGACAGTCAGCAGCAAAATGCTGAAACCAGGCCACCTGCTAGAAAAAGACAAGGACCTCGACGGCACAGGAACCGCAGAAGAGGCCAGCTGATGGTGGCTAATGCTCCATCTCCCACCCCTTAAATTTGACACAGACTTTGATTTTGATTCCTCCAACGCGCAATTCATTAAGGAGGCGCTTGAGAAGAAGTTACAGGAGGGGCTGAATCTAAAAGATGGGAATTCTGAGGGAAGAGAAAAGGTGGGGTTGCAGCTGAGTTCGGGGGAGGATCATTTTGGTCCAAAGTGCTACTATGACAAAGCAAAGTCTTTCTTTGACAACATCTCATCTGATAATGGGCTCAGACTGACGTGGGCAGAGGAGCGAAAGCGCAATCTGGAGACTTTTGGTGTCCCTGGGCGGTTCCTGAGGGGCCAAGGATTCAGAGGTGGACGCCAGTGTTTTGGGGGCGGGTGCAGTGCTCGTGCAGGAGGATGGAAATGGCATTGACCACCCAGTCTGTTTCTTTTCTAGAAAATTTCTAAAACAGCAACCAGCGCCTCATGCGTTGGTCCTTACTCCTACAGGATTTCAACATTGAGATCCGATATATAAGAGCTTAGAGAATGTTATGGCTGATGCCCTCTCTAGGTCGTAAATCAAACATCTTTGTGTGGGGTTGGATGTTTGATTTTTTTTGGGTGGGGGAAACTGTTATGACCCAGTGATGTGTTTGTTGGTGTTGTGCCTCCCACCGGAGGATGGCTGGCGGTATTTTCCCTTTTTTCTCTCCTAGGAGGTGGACACCTGGGCGTGGCTGCTAGGTATCTGGGTGGAGTCTCTACATATCTTCGGACTGGATAATTGATGGACCACCTCCAGTACTTAACGTCCGGATGACAGTCACCTGGGAGTGCTTTTTGGAACCCCGTTGACTCGGTCAGTTGTGTGTTGTGTCATTGTAGTGCAGGCTGTGTGTGTGTCTGTTGCTGGTGTTTTTGCCCCACTGAAAAATCTCCCTTCTCCACCTAGCCCTTCTGCGGAGGAGCTGCGGGTAACGCTGCGCATTAAGGAGGTGGAGCTAAAGAAACAGCAGTTGGAGGTGGAAGCTATGCACTTGAGGATCAGGGCTCACCATCCAGTCACCATCCCCGCAGGCACCCTCCCCGGAGTCATTATCCCCGCAGTCGCCATCTCCGCAGCCACCGGCCTTGATGCCAGGTGGTGGCTTTGATGCGAGTAAACACATCAAAATGGTGCCGGCGTTTCGGGAAACTGAGGTGGATTCGTATTTCACAGTGTTTGAGCGTATCGCAGGTGCGCTGCACTGGCCAAAAGATGTGTGGTCTCTTCTACTCCAATGTAGATTGGTGGGGAAAGCTCAAGAGGTGTGCACCGCTCTTTCTCTGGAGGACAGTTTTGACTATGATTTGGTGAAGGCTGCTGTCCTGCGTGCTTACGAGCTTGTGCCAGAGGCTTACAGGCAGAGATTTAGGAATGGGAAAAAATCCGCCAACCAGACCTATGTGGAGTTTGCCAGAGAAAAGAAAACTCTGTTTGATAAGTGGTGTCATGCTACAGCAGTAAAAACCTTGAATGACCTGGGTGAGTTGGTGACGTTGGAAGAGTTTAAAAACCAACTACCAGACACTGTGGTAACCTACTTAAATGAACAGAAGGTTACGACTCTCGCCGCTGCTGCTATACGGGCTGATGAGTTTGTGTTGACACACAAAGTGGTGTTTTCGGTTCCTGCTCACAGTTTTCCGTCTTCCGGTAGCCCGCCCAGATGGTCTCCAAGGGGCACCCGCCGTGCCATCCCCTCATCCATTGAGAACCGCGTGTGTTTTTTTTGCCATGAGCAGGGAGTTGTGTGTTGTGTCATTGTAGTGCAGGCTGGAGTATTCACGTGTACCTCTAGCCTTGCCATGTAAATAATTGTAAATAAGTTAACAAGTGGCGGTCACTTTTTGTTCCTTTGCTGTATAACTTTCATTGTCGCAGCCTAGTAGCCGTGAGAAGCCGTTTTCTTTTGTTGAACAAGTTTTCTCCTGTTTTTCGTTAGATAGTTAGTTAAGTGACTTGTCTTTTGTTTTGGCTTCTTTTTATTTTGGTGTAGGGAAGAGTAGGGATTGTTTTATAGGGAGTTTTGTTTATTGTTTTGGCATTGCTCACTGCCGATGAAAATAAATGGCTGCTTAAATACTTGAAAAAGGTGTCGTTGTTGGGGTTTGTGCGTGGGTGGGAAGTGAGTGGGGCAAACTATTTGTTACGTTTATTTACTTGCCGGGACCAGAACGTAACAAGAGCCTGAAAAAGGCTAATAATTACAGGCAGCAGGTCAGCATCCAGACTAGGCTCTCCTCTCCAGCAGGGCCTGGGTTCCCCAGATGTGACAATGCAAGTCCTGACGAGTACAGAGGAGAAGAGTGGCTGCTACAGTAGCAGCAGCACTCTGAGGCTAAGCTGGGAAAGTCGTTGGAGGTTCAACCATCATGACCACAGACAGTCCCAGTCGCTCTGCGGGAGTAAACTTCTCCATCTTCAGGACTACAAACTATTTCTCTGAAGGACAATATTATTTAGATTTACATTAATTATTATTACATCATTCTTATTATTACATTATTTGTATTATTTCATTATTATTATCACATTTTTAAGATCCTGAATGGACAATGAATGAATAAATCCCTTTTTTTTCATCTGAATTAAAACGGCACTTTGGTTGCACATATACAGTTTCTGTTTTTCTGGCAACAAATATTAATACATTCTTAGTTCTCTTGTTTTCATTTTTAACCCATGATTTTGAATTTTTATCAGGATTCAAAGTCATTTTTATAACATAAAGAAATATTAAATAAATACTAGAAAGCGAAAATTTCAGAAAAATTTTTAAGTCTGCCTATGCTGCTGCTAATCAGTGTAGTTTGCCATTCATACGGCTACAGAGAGCAAAAGTCAGCAGAGCAGCCATTCTCCACCATGAACTATGGTAAAAACAAACACCGCTCGCGCCTCACAGATGACAGCTTACAGTTTTGTGTAAAGATGAGGTGACTTCGTACAGCCCCGATTTGCAGACGCTGTGCACAGAGGTTCATGAGCAGAAGTCCCATTGTACCACGGCAGACCCAACAATGTTTGCATGAACACGCTTTGAAGCATTACGTTATGGACCACTTTTCACACATGGTTGGTGTACCCACACAGCCGGCTGTAGCTTTTCAACTCACAGCCCAACACACACCAAAAAAAAACCAGCCGAGAGAGCACAGACTTTACGCCCGTGGGTCCACCTCCCCTGCAGCGGCACTGCAGACCACGCCCTGCCACACACATCAAACACGTAAAATAAATATTTATGCACTTTTGCATTCACTTTTTGTTTTTTGTTATTTTTACACAGTGTTCTGAATGATTAACAATGGTCTACAGCCAATCTTGTGTATTATTATACAAACTTTGGTTGTAAGATTCAGATAACTATTTAATAAAAGGTAAATATTTTATATGAGAGCAAGAAAGAAAAGTATATCTTTGTGTCCCCCTCTCCCTGTTAATGCCCTACCTGGCCCCCTGGCAAAAGCTTTGCTAGATCCGCCCCTGCACAGTTACCAGCTGTCAGCTACACAAAAAAAGGAGCTTGGTGTTATTTGTCTCTCAGAAACAGTTGATAACTTTCCTTCAACTCATTCATGTCACCTAAAAGGTAAACCTGTTTCTCCATCACCAGTTCAGCTCTGATGATTCAGTAAGGACATCTCCTGGTTTCGACCAGCCCTTTTTTTTACAGCTGTGGCTCCAGCAAACATCAGCTGATACTAGAAATTAAAATTAAATGAATTCTAACAACAGCTGATCAAGCTTAACCGTGCTGCTGTTGTTTAGCGCAATGAACAAACGAGAGAAAAGCCGATCATTGATCAGTTTCATGATTGAAGTTTCAACAGGCGAGAGAATGACAGGGGAGGCTGTCATAAAGTTCAACATCAGTAACTTAGGTGCACACAGCTGTCGTGCTAGCTAGCACGCAGAACGAGTTATTGTAACTGTCAGCACAACGAAAATAAACTACACCTAAACTCGGTTTATATCTGACCCAAATAGAGTGCAGTTCGTAACTTCTTACCTGAAATTCAGTTCACCTCACGCTCGGACCGGCAGCAGCCTGCTTCTCCTGCCTTCGGTTTCCCTTATCCACGATTGAGCTCCACGTTAGCCACCACCGGTCGATCGGCGGC
This sequence comes from Rhamphochromis sp. 'chilingali', assembly GCF_963969265.1. Taxonomy (NCBI): domain Eukaryota; kingdom Metazoa; phylum Chordata; class Actinopteri; order Cichliformes; family Cichlidae; genus Rhamphochromis; species Rhamphochromis sp. 'chilingali'. The sequence goes on from NC_137931.1 coordinate 25,825,541, forward strand.
CGCCTCGCCACCGGTGTATGTGTCTTTCCCTGCATAGGAGGGTTAGTGGTTAATGTGCTGCCCATTGTGTTGGATTGTCAATGCAACCCTCTTCTCCCACTCTTCACACACTGATAGCAACACCGCAGGAGAAATGCCAGCACAGGCATCCAGTATCCATAGTTTCAGGTGCTGCACATCTCGTATCTTCACACCATAGACAATTGCCTTCAGATGACCCCAAAGATAAAAGTCTAAGGGGGTCAGATCGGGAGATCTTGGGGGCCATTCAACTGGCCCATGACATGACCAATCCACTTTCCAGGAAACTGTTCATCTAGGAATGCTCAGACCTGGCACCCATAATGTGGTGGTGCACCATCTTGCTGGAAAAACTCAGGGAACGTGCAAGCTTCAGTGCATAAAGAGGGAAACACATCATCATGTAGCAATTTCAAACATCCAGTGGCCTTGAGGTTTCTGTAGCCAAGTACAGGATAGGGTAGGGGAAATTAAAGTAAGATGGAGAGAATGGGCCAATAGCTAGATTCGTAGGAGGGATAAAGTGAGTTGCGTGGAGAAGAATGACTGGAGCCACAGGTAAAGTTGCTATGAATTGTATTAAACTATTTAGCAACAATTTAACAGCATTTCATGAACAGGAATGAAAACATAAAATAAAATACAGTGACAGCAATAATAATAACAGTCAGAATCCTATCTCAGCTCAGATATGTCAGTCTTGCCGGCTTAATAGTCAGTGTTCAGTCAAGTCAAATCCAATAGGTCAAAAGTTTGTGATTGGTGCGATTTCGTCCTACCGCACTGTTGCAATTGTTCGTGAGAGAAGAGCAACCTGATTTATAAATGTATTTATATAGCACATTTAAAACAAGAACCGTTGACCAAGGTGGTGTACAATTAAGATAATTGAGAGAAATAAAAACAAAGGGAGACATGATAAGAGTTAAGAAAAAGAATCATAAAATTAGAAGATTTGAGTAAGAAATAAGATAAATAAAAGTAATACAAGCTCATTCTGATTTAAAAGTCAAGGATTAAAACTGGGTTTTCAGACGGGTTTTAAAAGTGTCCAATGTTCAATGACTAAAATTTACAGCTGACTACATGGACAAGCTAAATGTCTTCTGGAGAATTTTTTATGGTCAGATCAGACAAAGATGGAATTATTCGGACACAATGATGAGTATGTTTGGGTGAGAAAAGTCAATTGGACCTAAGAACTGTCATAAATCATGCTCTGGGGCTGATTTGCTGTGAAATTCTTTGAAAATGTGTGGGTTAAGTCCATATCAGGAAACTCTTGGCATTTGCATTTCTACCAAAGAGAGTCTCTGCAAATATCTAGCCAGAGTTCAAAAGCTTGCTGATCAAAAGGAAACTTGCCAGAAGAGACATTTATTAGTGGCGTGCATGTTTATATTTGAGCCTGTATGTAAACTTGACTACGTTTAGAGAAAAACCTAAATAAGTTCAAAGTTGTGCACCCAATTCTTATTTTTTTTTAAAGTCAGTAAAGATGCATGATGTGCAGTTTACCCCACCCTGAAAAAAAAAGCAGTTACAACACCAGTTTAAAGATATTTACAACATTACAGTGAGCTTCACTTCCAATTGAATGTCTACTGGTAAACAATGTCTCTCACCTGCTGAAAGAGGTGGGGGAAAACCTGAAGGATGAGAAATTCAGCGTCAGAATTCAGAAATGAAAGTGAGAGATACACCTGAGCAAAAATCTATTTCTCTTTAAAAGAACCTAAAACTTTACTCATTGAGTCTTTTGCTACAACACAGCAGGGCTTCTGTCCAACACAGCTTATACAGGTGACCATGATCAGGCTGTTTTAAATGTCTACATTTAAACTCTCCTCTTTCACAGTTTAGGAATCAAACATCAAATACAAAAACAACCCTACACCCACTTCTGTGACAAACATGAGTTTTCTTATTTGGACAACTCTTTGGTAATCTTGAGCTGTGATTGGCTGAAAACTGATAAACTTTGTTGTTTCTTTGGTTGTTGAACCATGTGAACCGATACAGTGTATTGTAAATTATTAGAATTAAATAAACCATTAAAATAAATGTAGTAAGATGTGACACAAAACTCTAGATGGATGACATTCCACTGATGAAAGTTGGATGTTAATGAAGGATGAAACTAAAAGCATGTGTAACAATAGAAATTCACTTGAGCGGAATCAGTTTCTTTTCAAAGGAACATTAAACTGAGCTCACTGATCCTTTCATATCAGCACAGCAGAGCTTCTCTCCAACACTGGTGAGTACAGATGATCATGATTGAACTGTTTAAAAGTCTAAATGTGGATCATCCTCCACAGACAATGAAGTTTACAATTAAATCTCTAATCTCAGGGTTAACTGGATCCATCAGGTTTTCCTCAACAACACAGCAGAGTCTTTACAAACATTGGTAAGTGAACTCATGACACTCACTTTCACAGCAACTTGTTCATTCACATTGTTTTAAATTTTAAGGGGTGAGAGTTTCTTTGACTTGTATTGTAAAGACACATAAATGTGGACTTTTTGGTCAGACTTTCTGACATGGGCGGTATCTTGGTGATGGGATCCAGTGGTTGGCCAGATGCCTATTTTGCTTAGAGGGCCTTCTCATGTGGACCTCCCTAACTACCAACATGCAAGATGTTGTAGTGAGGAAACAGTAATCTTATCTTTGACAGCAGATGATTTATGGTAGTTGGTAACCCAGTAAAGACTTTAATGGGGAAAGACCAGTAGAGAGAGCAGTGGAAGTCATGTGTGTATTTGATCAGGACAGTTTGAAGCTCAGGAGGACTGGTTAAAGGAGGCAAAACACCAAAGGGCAGCTTATACCTCTTGGTTAGCTTTCTCCATTGCCCGGTGGTCTGGGGATAGAAATCAGAAGAGAGACTAACTTGAGCTCTCAGGGGCATTCACACTGATGACATTCAACATCATCCCTTCGATTTCTATCTTCAAACAGATCTAAGACTAAAAGAACAGTGTGATACTTTTTATTTAGAGCAGTGTGACATGTGAACTTTGGGATCACAGGGATTAATTTCACATACACTGACTTTATTATTTCAAACTTTCATCATGTTTATCTTGACTATCCAGCACTGGAAACGGAGACATAAGACAGAAAGGAAGAAAAAGCAGAACAAGTCTTCTTTAAATATGATTAAAACTGAATTTAAAATAAAAACATTTTCTTTTCTTTCTCACTCAGTGCAGACATGTCTGCTGCCAGCTGTCTTTTATCTGAAGATCAGTCTCTGTGCTCCATCTGTCTGAATGTCTTCACTGATCCAGTCTCCACACCATGTGGACACAACTTCTGCAATATCTGCATCAGTCAACACTGGGATATCAGTGAGAGGTGTCAGTGTCCTGTGTGTAAAAAGGCATTTGAAGTCAGACCTGAGCTGCACATCAACACTTTCATCTCTGAGATGGTTTCTCAGTTCAGACATGAAACTCAGCAGAAAGTCAGCAGCAGCAGCTCAGAGCAACAAGCTGCCAAACCAGGAGAAGTTCCCTGTGACATCTGCACTGGAACCAAACTGAAGGCCCTGAAGTCCTGTCTGGTGTGTCTGGCCTCCTACTGTCAGACTCACCTGGAGCCTCACCTGACAGCTTCACGGCTGAAAAGACATCAGCTGATCGATCCTGAGGAGAACCTGGAAGGCAGGATGTGTATGAAGCATGATAAACCTCTGGAGCTGTTCTGTAAGAACGATCAGACATGTGTCTGCATGCTCTGCTGTGTTTTTGACCACAAGACTCATGCGTTTGTTCCTCTGAGAGAAGAATATGAAGGAAAGAAGGCAGAGCTGGGGGAGACTGAGGCTGAAATTGAACAGATGATCCAGAAGAGACGACTGAAGATTCAGGAGATCAAAGAGTCAGTGAAGATGAGTAAAGATGTTGCAGACAGAGAGAAAGCAGAAGGTGTTCAGGTCTTCACTGCTCTGAAGGAGTCTGTTGACAGACGTCTGAACGAGCTCATAAAGGAGATTGAAGATAAACAGGAAACAACAGAGAAACAGGCTGAAGGTTTCATCACAGATCTGGAACAGGAAATCTCTGAGCTGATGAAGAGAAGCTCTGAGGTGGAGCAGCTCTCACGCTCTAAAGATCACCTCCACCTCCTCCAAGGCTTCTCATCCCTGAAAGCTGCTCCAACCACCAAGGACTGGACAGAGGTCAGTATCCATCCACCATCATATGAGGGGACTGTGGTGAGAGCTGTGGGTCGGCTGAAGGAGACTCTCAGTAAAGACATGAAGAAGCTGTTTGAGGCTGAGCTGAAGAGGGTCCAGCAGTATGCAGTGGATGTGACTCTTGATCCTGATACAGCACATCCTTATCTCATCCTGTCTGATGATGGAAAACAAGTACACTGTGGTGAAGAGGAGAATGATCTTCCAGACAACCCAGAGAGATTTTCTGTGGAGCGTCTTGTTTTAGGAAAGCAGAGTTTCTCTTCAGGCAGATTGTACTTTGAGGTTCAGGTTAAAGAAAAGCCTGACTGGGTTTTAGGAGTGGTCAGAGAGTCAGTCAACAGGAAGGAAGTCATCACACTGAGTCCTGCGAATGGTCTCTGGACAGTAGGAGCATATGAAAACATTTGTGGAGCTCTTGAAGATCCCACAGTCCCACTCTCTCTTCAGCGTGGTTCTGAGAAGGTGGGGGTGTTTGTGGATTACGAGGAGGGTCTGGTCTCCTTTTATGATGTAGATGATGTAGATGTGATCTACTCCTTTACTGGCTGGTCCTTCACTGAGAAACTCTACCCATTGTTCTGTCCCAAAGTTAATGTTGATAATGATGATGAGAACAGTTGTGGTAAAAAAATTAAACCTCTGATCATCTGTCCTGTCAATCAGTCAGTCTGATAGTTTACCATGTGGAAACTGGACCATATACAGAATCATCTCAACCTTTCAGCGGACACAGAAAAGAAGTCATAAAAAACATAACTGAGAAAACTGCAGCTGCTGATCATGATCATGATATACAGTTAGAAGCTGCAAATTAATCCAGTAAGCCGAGTCGAGTCAGTTGAGTTTTTGTTAAACTGTTTTCAAGTTGAAAAAATGATTACAACATAACAAAATAGAAACTCTCCTTTTCTTTTGCTTTCAGTGTTCAAAGGCACAGACATTAAAGCATATACTGTACACACGTTTGAGGAAACATGTTAATATTTTATTATTTTCATTCACCTTTTCTTAAATATCAAAATCAGGATTTCAGAAAATATTTTCTAATATGTACACCATGCTTTTTCAGAATACAATAAATACAATTCTAAACTTTTATTTCTTCTTTGAAGAGAATCAGCCGGTGAACTTCAGCCTTTTTACCTCTGAAGTGACAGCAAGACCAGTTCTTTTAGAAAGACCCACATTTACGCCAGTAGCATGAAATCTATCATACATGTCATAAATAAATTTGGAAAATGCAATTCTTTAGTTACATCTAGTCAGCTAAGTTTTCATTATTTTTTCTCTCTGATGTTCAGCCCGGATTAAGACGACAAAAATGCAGCACTTTAAGTGAAAATGCAGCAGAGGGCGCTCTTAGCCAGGCCCACTCTGTTCTTTATTTAAAACATTTAAATCATTGTGTGTGTTTGATTAGTGATTATTCAGCTCATCAGAGCTGCTTCAGTTTTTCACTCTGTTTTTTTCTTTATTCCAGCTTCACTGTGCAGCACATGTTGGCTTTATTTCGGAATTAATTTCTCTTCTCCTCTAAGACATCTTTGAACTAGTTTTTGTGTTTGTCATGGTTTATGTCCTAGTTCTATATTAGTTTTTCTTCAGCTCAGTTTTCCGCTGTATAGTCTCTGTCTTTCAGCCTTCCCGGTCACAAACCCATGACTGTCTGTTTTCTCCCTAGTCCCAGTGTCAAGCCCATGTGTCTTAGTCATGCTCTCAGTGTTTGTACTTCCTGCTTTGTTAATCTTCCATCTCATGTGTATTCTGTTCAGTTTTGCTTCCCCTGCATCGTCATTCAGTTTAGTGTCAGCTGTGTTCCCACCTGTGGCCTGTTCCCTTGTCGTCCTCTTTGTGTGTATATTTGGTAGCAGCAGCAGTGGGTTTCCAGGCCAATTAAGGAATTGAGAAGATGTCTACCTGAGCAAAGAGGGGGCTTGTTCCAGAATGTGAAGCAGATGATTTACAAGATGGCAGCGACCAACAAGGGGCAATAGGTGGCCATATTGCTGGACAAGAGAATGTGGCTGAATTGTCCAAACTTTTACAAACTCTGATGTAACAGCAGGCTGAACGCGATTCTAAACTGGAGCAAGAGCACAAGCGCCAGGAGGATAGATGGAGGCAAATCCGGCATCAGTTTGCCCAGCTTCAACAGCAGGTGCAGCATGGCAATCTAGAGCATCAGTTACTTGAAGTACAAGCATCTACATCGGCTTCTTCGAGAGCACCTACTCCAGAACCATCTGCCAGCACACAAGAATCAAATAGGCTTGACTTGGAGCCGGTACATCAACGCAGTGAGGCACAGCTTTCAACACTGGTTAGACAATCAGGCTGGAAGGGGCCAAAAATGCAACCTTACAATGAAGGTGAGGACATTGAACATTATTTAATCACCTTTGAAAGAATTGCTCATGCTTGCCAGTGGCCGCAAGATGAGTGGGCTCTTCACCTAGCACCACTGCTAGCTGGTAAAGCACATTCCGCTTATGTAGCCATGGATATTGATGACACTATGGACTATGCAAAAGTAAAGTGTGCTGTCTTGCAGAAATATGAAATAAGTGTTGACACCTATCGAATGAGGTTTCATTCTAGTACCTTTGGAGCAGAGGAAATACCAAAGGAGCTGCAGGTCCGCCTAAAGGAGTTGTACATCAAGTGGATGAATCCTGAAACAAAGACAAAGGATCAAATTGGAGACGCCATCATCATGGAACAGTTTCTCAAGGTTCTGAATCCTGATCTTCAGACATGGGTTAAGGAACGTAACCCAAAGACTTCCAAGGAAGCAGCAGAACTGGCTGAAGCTTTCTTAGCAGCTTGTCGACCATCAAAAGACTTCACACCAGTTAAGTCAAATTCCAACATGCCATTGAACAAGTTAGGTGGTGGCACTGACTTGAAAGTTAAGCACACAAGACAGAACTGGTATAACTCAGATCCTGCCAGATCTGAGACAAAAAATAAAACCAATAAAGCATGTCATTTGTGTAGCTCTGTTCGATTCAGAAGTAATCGCTCTCTGGTTAGACAAGACAGTCTTCCTAGGGATGTGATCTTTTCAGGAGCAACAGTGGATGTGTGCTGTATTCATGGTGATAAGGTATCATACCCAGTTGCTGAAGTTGCAATTGAAGTAGAAGGCCAGTGTTACACTCTTTCAGCGGGAGTGCTGCAAACTCTGCCTTATCAAGTGGTGTTGGGCCGTGATCTCCCTGTACTCACAGAGCTAATAGCCAAGCATTCCTGTCAGACTGAAACCGTTGAAAGTCTGTTGGCAGTCACAAAGTCAAAAGCTAAGGAGCAACAGGTTAATGTTTTGGGCTGGAATGAATTACCTTTTGCAAATGAGGATGCACCATTGGACGAGTCTAGTACTCGTTCTAAACAAAAAAAGAGCAAGAGACAGAGAAGACATGAAAAGGTGAAGGGAACAAGAATAGCTGAACACATTTTAGATCCTTTAAAGACTGAGTCTCTCCCCAGTGCTAGTCTGGTTGCTAGGCTTCAGAAAGAGGATCTAACACTGAAACCATTGTTTTCTAAATGTGTTCCAGAGTCAACTACAGTTGAGGGAAGGCAGGAAGTGTTTGTGGTTAAGGGAGATTTGTTGCATCGACGTAGCAAGATTGGTGACCAGTTGGTGATCCCCCAGAGTTTGAGATCTACCATTTTGAAAATGAGTCATTCGATTCCCTGGGCAGGACATTTGGGACAATCTAAAACATTTTCTAGAATGATTCCCAGATTTTACTGGCCCCAACAGTTCAGTGATACGGTACAATACTGTAAAGCTTGCCCACAGTGCCAGTTAACAGCTCCAGGCAGGAAAGCAGATAGAGCTCCGCTTATCAGTATGCCCATCATTGATACACCCTTTTCACGCATTGCCATGGACATTGTTGGCCCACTAGAACAGAGTAAAGCAGGTCACAAGTACATACTTGTAGTTTGTGACTATGTCACAAAATATCCTGAAACTTTCCCCCTGAAGAAAATAAAGGCTCGTCAGATTGTTAACTGCCTGATTCAGTTGTTTTCCAGAGTAGGTATCCCAAAAGAAATCATCACAGATCAGGGTACAAATTTCACTTCCAAGATGCTCAAAGAAGTATACAGTTTGTCAGGGATCCAGGGTGTCAAGACCAGTCCCTATCACCCACAGACGGATGGCCTTGTGGAGTGATTTAACAAGACCTTAAAATCAATGCTCAGGAAATTTGTGAATGAAACAGGGTCAGATTGGGACCAATGGCTCCCATTTTTGTTATTTGCCTACCGAGAGGTTCCACAAAGTTCTACTGGGTTTTCACCATTCCAGCTACTTTATGGGCATCCTGTCAGAGGTCCAATGGATGTTCTGAAAGAAGCTTGGGAGGGTTCGATGTCAGAGCAGAGGTTTAGTGAACTCTCACATGTCCTCAAAATGAGAGACAAGCTAGAACATTTCCAAGAACTTGCTAATAACAATCTGGCCCATGCGCAACAGCAGCAAAAACAAAGATATGATAAAGTGTCAAGAAGAAGAGTCTTCCGTGAGGGACAGAAAGTTCTTCTACTGTTGCCAACTTCTGAGAGCAGTCTTCTTGCAAAGTGGCAGGGGCCATGTGAAATCACAAAGAAGACAGGCCCAGTCACATATGAGCTTCATTTACCAGCTCGTCGAAAGAACCATCAAGTGTTCCACGTCAATCTTTTGAAAGAGTGGACTGACCAGCCACAGGACTCAACATCCATGTGGGCATGTACAGTTGTGGATGAGGAAGAGCCTCGGGAGCAGTACTTCCCTTCTTCAGCTGTCAAAACTGTGTTTCCAGACTTAAACCATCTGCCTTTGGAAAGACGTCAGGAGGTGCAATCGCTTATGACCAAGGAACTCTTCAGTCTAAAGCCAGGTCGTACACACCTCATTGAACACAAAATCACTTTGCATTCTCCAGACCAACAGCCAATTAGAGATACCACTTGCTGTATCCTAGCTAAGCTATTGCCTGAGTTGAAAAAAGTGAGTTGGAGGAGATGCTGGCTGCAGGAATCATTGAGCCATCGCACAGTGAGTGGTGTAGCCCTGTTGTGCTTGTACCAAAGAAAGATGATCCTAAGCTTAGATTTTGTGTAAACTTTTCTAAGTTAAATTCTGTGTCTGCTTTTGATCGTTATCCAATGCCAAGGGTTGATGAACTAATTGATCATTTGGGAAATGCTAAATTTCTGACTACCCTTGACCTCTGTAAAGGTTATTGGCAGGTTCCCTTGACAGACTCATCTAAGGACTTAACAACATTCAGAGTGCCGAGTGGACTGTTTAGATTCACAGTGATGCCCTTTAGTTTGAATGGAGCACCAGCTACATTCCAAAGGTTGGTGGATCGAGTGTTGAAGGGTGCAGAACAATATGCAGCGGCCTACATTGATGACAGCGGCCCACTGTAAACAACAATGGTACATTGTTGTTTACAGTGGTACATGGGAAGATCATCTGAAACATCTTGCTGATGTGTTTTGACGTATCACGAATGCTGGACTTGTCATATATGCCAAGAAATGTCACATCGCCAAGCCCGAGGTGCAGTACCTGGGTTATGTAATAGGGGGTGGAGGCATTCGCCCTCAGGTTGGGAAAGTGGATGCAGTTGCTGCAGCACTCTTGCCAAACACAAAGAAAAGGTTGAGATCATTTTTGGGATTAGTAGGTTGGTACCGTCGACTAATCAAGTGGTCGACTTTATTGACTGACATGACAAGAAAATCTAGTCCTACAAAGATCAGGTGGACGAAAGATGCTGAGAATGCATTTAATGATTTGAAAGACTGTTTGTGTCAGAAACCTGTTTTGCAGTGTCCAGATTTTAACCTTCCCTTCACAGTACAAACAGATGCCTCTGAGGTGGGTCTGGGAGCTGTTTTACTGCAAGGAGATGAAGGGCAGCAGTTGCCTGTCCAGTACATCAGTTGAAAACTTCTTCCAAGGGAAATGAGGTATTCGACCATTAAAAAGGAGGCATTGGCGATTAAATGGGCTCTAGACACCTTACGATATTATCTCGTTGGGAAAGAGTTTGTTCTTGAGACTGATCATCGTGCTTTGCAATGGATTCATAATATGAAAGACACTAATGCCAGGATAACAAGATGGTATTTATCTCTCCAGCCTTTCCGTTTCCAGGTCCAGTATAGACCCGGACATAAGAATGTCATTGCTGATTTCCTGTCCCGTGACTCAGAGGAGTAATGGTCTTGGGGGGGGGGGGGGGGGGGGGGGGGGGGGGGAGTGTGACAAAGTGGGTGAGAAGATCATTTGTCTATATTCTTAGTTAACATTCTTGTTTTGATTTAACCATATTTCACATGTAATCTGCAATAGGCAAACATCTACTATCCCGGGTTTGTTTATGTTTTGCACTTTTACAGATTATATAATATAACATCTTGGTTTAAATCAATTCCTACAAGTTTGTTAAGTTAACATGTTCTTTATTTCAACTGTTAATTTGTATTGTTTAGAACTTACCTTACCTACCTGTCTTCCAGAAACCAAAGGAGGAAATGTAGTTTTACTTCCTGCTTTATACCTTCTGGGTTCATCTGAGGTCACAGGAAGAGACTAAGTGCAGAAGGGGAAGAACTCTTATAATTTAATAAAGTTGATTTTAGAGGGTTTATGAAGAAATAGATTTATTGTTGTAATATGTATTGATTACACCACAGAGTTTGTTGCCAGTAAAGAGGAGTAGTAGAGGTTTGAATATAATCATGTTCATCTTACCTACATACTGAATGGAATAGTCCAGAGGAGAAATTGTTTGGTTAAGTGGACTATTTAAGCAGAAGAACTCAGGTGTTTCAAGAGAAAGGTTCAGGTCAGTGTAGCTGTGTGCAGTTTGACCTTAATTTCCGTTGATTTAAGGCAAGGCAAGGCAAGTTTATTTGTATAGCACAATTCAACAACAAGGTGATTCAAAGTGCTTTACAGAGACATTAGAAACAAGAACAAATAAAAAGCATGATTTAAAATTGATTAAAACAAGCAAATAAACTAACTAATTAACAAACAAACAAACAAACAACAGTATATAAAATCAAAACAGATAAAATCAGAACAGTAGATAAAATCAGTAGTTAAATGTAAGTTTTGAAATTTAAGCTTAAAGTGTGGATTTGGTGCTTTATTCAAATGCAGCTGAGAACAGGTGAGTCTTCAACCTGGATTTAAATAAACTGAGTGTTTCAGCTGATCTGAGGCTTTCTGGGAGTTTGTTCCAGATATAAGGAGCATAAAAGCTGAATGCAGCTTCTCCGTGTCTGGTTCTGACTCTGGGAACTGATAAAAGACCGGATCCAGATGACCTGAGGGATCTGGATGGTTCATACTGGGTCAGGAGGTCATTGATGTATTTTGGTCCTAAACCATTCAGAGCTTTATAGGCCAGCATCAGAACTTTAAAGTCTATCCTCTGACGGACAGGCAGCCAGTGTAAGGACCTCAGAGCTGGACTGATGTGGTCCACTTTTTTGGTCTTAGTGAGGACTCGAGCAGCAGAGTTCTGAATGAGCTGTAGTTGTCTGACTGATTTTTTTAGGTAGACCTGTAAAGATGCTGTTACAGTAATCAAGCCTACTAAAGATGAATGCATGGACTAGTTTTTCCAGGACATCAGATCTTTTATCCTTGATATATTCTTGAGGTGATAGTAAGCTGACTTTGTTATTGTCTTAATGTGTTTTTCTAAGTTTAGGTCTGCATCCATCACTACACCCAAATTTCTCGCCTGGTTTGTGGTTTTTAGATGTATAGATTGAAGTTCTCTGGTGACCTGTAATCGTTTTTCTTTGGCGCCAAAGACTATTACCTCAGTTTTGTTTTTGTTTAGCTGGAGAAAATTGTGGCACAACCAGTCATTGATTTCCTCAATGCATTTACCAAGAGCCTGTACAGGGCCTTGGTCTCCTGGTGACATTGTGATATATATTTGTGTGTCATCTGCATAGCTGTGATAGTTTATTTTGTTGTTGTTTATAATCTGTGCCTGTGGGAGCATGTAGATGTTAAACAGAGGGGGTCCCAAGATGGAACCTTGGGGAACTCCACATGTGATACTTGTCTGCTCAGATGTGAAGTTACCTATTGATACAAAGTATTTCCTGTTTTCTACGTATGTTTTGAACCAGTTTAGTACAGTTCCTGAAAGACCTGTCCAGTTCTCCAGTCGTTTGAGTAATATGTTGTGGTCAACTGTATCAAATGCTGCACTGAGATCCAGTAAAACTAGGACTGACATTTTTCCACTGTCTGTATTCAGACATATATCATTAAACACTTTGGTCAGAGCGGTTTCAGTGCTGTGGTTCTGTCTAAAACCTGACTGGAAGGCATCGTAGCAATTATTCTGTTTTAAGAAGTAACTGAGCTGTTGAGAAACTGCTTTTTCAATGATCTTACTTAAAAACGGGAGATTTGAGATCGGCCTGTAGTTGTTCAGTTATGTTTATTTGAACTGAGTTAATTATAGAGTTGAGTTTCTTATTTGTTTCTTTGTAAATATTGTTTGGTTCACAAAATGGTGAATAAATCACTTGCTACACTGGACAGCATCAGTCTCCTGCACTTCTTTGACCGCTTAAGTCAAGTTCTACCACAAAGCCCTAAATTTGCTAAGAACTGCACATTTTTCAGGATTCTATTACTGAACTGTGATGCAGTCATGCAGGAACAATGGATGCAGGCAATCCAGAAGTTCCTTTGGTTGTTATAAGGTCATTATTCCCCATTGTATTTCATATTTGAAATGCAGCAATGAAAGCACTATTGGGGGATGCTCAGAGGAAGAAGAGAGTGGCTGGCACAAAGAAATGTCATTTGTCAATCTCATTTTGT